>NC_090265.1:581754916-582064202 GCF_040414725.1 Anabrus simplex | reverse complement strand
CCGTTGGTTGGCGGTTCTTCCGGAGTCGTTATAAACGATTCCTACTGTAATTGTAGATGGAATATGTTCTACGTCGTCTATTGACTTAGCTTTCCCTAGAGTACACATATGGACAGAATTTTTGCATGATCAATATGTTTGCCTTGTCCAGAATTACGACGCACCCACCATGTAAGTCTAACTTGCGAGGTGACATGCCAGAAGGAGCAAGACTGGTCAGAAACTCAACAGAATCATTTTTCACTACTTCATTAACTTCATCGCATTCTTCAGAACCAGCACTAATATATGTTGCTTTGACACATTTCAACATGTTCAGATCCTGTAGTTGGTAGAAATTCAGTATGACTTACATTTCTTTTATAGCATGACATGGATTTAATATGTTAAGTGGAATAAGTGGAATATCTTGTAGAGGAGAGATATGTTCACTGCGATAGCCAGGAACCCACCCATCCTCCCCCAAAATTAATTTTACTTTTATAACCTAATGCAATTTATCCCGCGCCATTATCCATCGCCTAACTACGTACCAGCATTTCCACTGGGTGAGATACAATGGGATATGACGTCACTCCCAGCAATGAGGCAAATTGAATTCCGTTACCAACCTGCGCACTAAAAATACACAACTGCGCAATAAATACACAACTGTTTTTTTCCCTATGTTTGAGCTTAGTCCAATGGCTTTGTGACTAACCTGCCCTAACGTATACAGACCAATTGTTTTGTCACTAACCTACCCTGACGTATCCAGACCAATGGAGGTGTCATGCGGGATATTAGAGGCGTAAGGGCCCCTTCACGTCTTCTAACCTGGGGGCTTACGCCACCAGACTCCCTTTGCTTGATCCAGACCAATGGCTTTGTCACTAACGTACCCTAACGAATCCAGACCAATGGCTTTGTGACTAACCTACCCTAACGTATCCAGACCAATTGTTTTGTCACTAGGACTAGTTCTTTCTATGAACAGTTGGCAGCTCTGTCCACTGCACTATCACGCCAATCACGAGACGCGAGCGAGAGAGAAACAAATGACAGAGCAATCGCGCCTAGATGCGTGCGCTGGAAAATCGTCTTACTGAACGTTTGCCCGTTAGTTTGATGGCAATAACTTAGGGCATGAAGTTGCATAAATTTGAATTCTTTTGGATCCAAAGAACAACCTAATAAATCTTCTACAATATGAGATGTAATTTTGTTAAAACTCGATCGTAGAACTTTGCCCTAGTTCTCCATTGACTAGTTTAGAAACCGTTTACTGTGGTTAGAATATACAGTTCTTTCATTCTTTCTTAGTTTAAAATTACAATCGGCCGAAAAGTAGACGTTTGAAATTTGGTTGAACAGAGCTCGGGAACAACTTGGACATAAACTTCTTCTAGCTCTGAAGTTTGAAGAGTTTCACATCTCGTTCAGCTAATTTGACTTTGTATCAGTTTCCTGCCACTTATATGTAAACTTCTTATTTAATTTCCAAAGTGCATTACTTCATTTACTTTTGAATTTATTTAACAATCTAAATAAGCTCAAATATAAATTATAAAGATGTTTTGAAGACTTTGTCAGGAGCGTAGTATTGTATGGAAGTGAAATGTGGACGATAACTAGCTCAGAAAGAAAGTATAAGCTTTTGAAAAGTGGTTTTACAGAAGAATACTGAATGTGAGATAGGTAGACCGAATCGCGAACGAAGAGATACTGAATCGAACTGCTGAGAGGAGATCGGTTTGGCGAAATTTGTCCAGAAGAAGAGAAAGCATGATAGGACTCATCTTAAGACACCCAGGACGTGTTCAATTGGTTTTGAGGGAAATGTAGGCAGTGAGAACGGTAGGGGTGGACCAAGGTATGAATATGACAAGCATATTAGGGCAGATATAGGATGTATTAGTTAGATAGGAATGTAAAGGTTAGCAATGTATAGGGTGGCATGGACAGCTGCATTAAACCAGTCTATGGACGGATGAATCAACAAATATTATTATTATTATTATTATTATTATTATTATTATTATTATTATTATTATTATTATTATTATTAGCATGTACCCGCGGCTTCACCCGCGTTTATTAATTCAACAGCTGGATGTTTCTAAAACCATGTATTTAAAAGCAGATTTAAAATACTGTATTTATTAACACGCATCGTCTTTACATAAATTACATTAATTACGTTGTTTTATTTTTAAAAAGATTGTAACTCCAATGCTTAAGACGTACCGGGTTGGTGGATGGTACAAATAATATTAAAACAATATAACAGAGCTTCCAGATAAAGTTTATTAATTTTCCTTCCATTTAGAACTAAGTTGTACAGTGTTTTGCCATTCGAACACTTGAACAACTTACATACCGTTGACCATAAGAGAAGCACACTTTCCGATGAGCCAGTCCTACAACTTTAAGCGATTGCCCTTGTGCCTTGTTGATGTGCATATTGAAACTCAAACAAATGGGGGAACTGCAGATGTCTAAATTGAAACGGTACATACGAAGAGATCATTTACATCCAAGGAATGAATACTTACACCCGCGGCATAACCAGGCATCAGTTTCTTGATTGAGAGTCATATTCCGTTGCAGAGGGAAGAAGGACTCATATTCCTGAGAAGGATAATCGGTGCCACAATTGTCCACTCCAAGATATTCGTGGTACTTCAGTTGACTCCAAGTTGTTCTGAAGCTCTGTAGTGTAATTGACAGCCTCATCTGTATTACATGTTGTGTCAATAAACTTGAAAATTTGTAGACCACCGGGTAATTTTTGTAAAAGTCGCTTGTTGATGACGCTGAAAACGTTATTTCTTGGAGCAAGAATTTCTCTTTGACACAGCCATGCGTGATCGGTGAAATGCTGTACCGACCTATGACAAAACTTTCAGATCTCTGCATGCCGTATATTTGGCTGGACATCGCACAAATACACACAAACACTTCCAGATATTACGGACTGAATTTGGCTCCTCGTGTCGGGGAACGAAAATGGCTTCCTACACCATGGACTTAAAATGGTTCCTTGTCTTATATTACCTATCTTATGTACGTTGACTAGCGATGGTGAATGTATGCTGGTGGCAGCACGTTGGATTGCCATAATCCAACAGACGTTTTCCGAAATAAAAAAAACACACACACACAGGGGGCTGTATATCTAAGATCAGCAAGTTCATAAAGGTCAGCCATGTTTCGAGTTGTTAAAAGAAAGCCAGTTATCGTGAGAACATATCATCAGGTGACAGGGAGATTGTACGTGGCGATTGAAAGTCATAAATTTCTAAGAAGTGTAAAGTTAAATCCTCACCTTCAAGAATGCCAGGCGTACGCTCAAAGTATAACTGCACTAATCGGAGTGCTTTGTGCTTGCGCATTGGTTTGATAGGCCAGTTCAGTCAAACGTCCAGCAAGTAAGCTAAATAGTGTATTTTACTGCTGTTATTGAAATTTATGAAGTGTTTATTGTAGATGTCAGTCACATTAATATTTAAAATAAGGCTGTACATCATAATGGACAACTTTCAATGTCATATTTCAGCTAATAATCCCAATATGTTAAGGTAATTGGACAAAACAATATGTCCCATACATAATAACAAATCATAACGTTAAACAATTATAGTGGTACTCATGGGAATGCAATACGTTTAAAAATATGATCATAATGAGGTGGGTTGTTTTTTAATGTCGCACTAACACTCCGAAGATTTCGGCAAGGGAGTAATGGGAAAGGGTTAGGATTGGGAAGGTAGCGGTCATGGCCATAATTAAGTTACAGTCCCAGCATTTGTCTGGTGTGAAATGGAAAACTACAGGGAACCATCTTCAGAGCTACCGTCGGTGGGATTCGAACCCACTATCTCCCGAATGCAAGCTCACAGGTAACGCGACCCTAACTACACGACCAAATCGCTTTGTGGAGAAATTAGGTTGTAACATATCGTAGGTTCCTTTCGTTTTAAAGATTTCCGTCCTAAATACTCATTTATGTCGACGGATTTTATTTTAATTTACACTTAACCACAACAGCCGAGCAGACTAACGTTCTTGATTCGATTTCGCGGTCAGTTCATATGTCGCTGTAGGACTATTTTTCTTAGATACCTTTCGAACTACCCTACAATCAGGTGATCATGATGTTGGCCTCGCGCCACAACATGGATGAAATAGAGCTATTCGCACTCTATTATTATTATTATTATTATTATTATTATTATTATTATTATTATTATTATTATTATTATTATTATTATTATTATTAATGTTCTAAGCTTTCAGCGAACAGTCTTCATTTCTGCACCAGTGAATCTATAATGCGTATTTTCAACATTTTTCGTCATTCGAGAGCTACGCCCAATTGCTTATGTGACCGCTGAAAACATGGCGGACGTTCATTCAATTACGTTCAGCCAGACAGCGCTTCCGCCTCTGTTAGCTCGTTGCATGCACTACAGGAAGATATGTTTCACTTCATTGCCACTTCTAGTTTCTGAGAGAGAGGATACCCGCCATTTTGCCTGTCTCTAACTAGTTCATTGTAGTGGTTTGGTAATAGCACGCAGAGCAGTTAAATGAGAAATTCACACACGTGTAGAGAAAGATACCACAGCCTTTTAAATTGATCTAAAATTTGTGAATTTTCTTCGAGCTGTATATTCCTAGGTATTACGGTTTTCGTTACTTATGGCTATATTTTTGTTACCTTCTGATAGTGCCTGTGCAACAATCTGTGTCCGCTAGTTGGGGCGTAGGATATGTCTACGGTATCCCCTGACTGTCGTAAGAGGCCACTAAAAGGGGTAACCCTAGGCTCTCAGCATGAAACCACAGGACATCTAGCCAGGTCTGACGTTGCTTCCATGTACCCAAACCAGCTTGACCACATTCATCTTTCTTTCGGACCTCATTTAGTGGACTTTCCTAGTCCTCCAATCCCGGCAGTATTTAGCTTGCGAGACCCTGCCCAACTTTTAACTTTTATAGCTCCCTGAACACACGATATAGATGTCATCTCTTACTCTGATCCGCCCCCAACGTTGTTAGGTTTGTGAGACCTAGGGAATAGACTTGGCCCGGTTTTACGACCGAATGCCCTTCATGACACCAATCCTATTTAAAAGGATGTATTGAAAAATTACATGTTTGTGTAATGGTTGGCAGTATGTTGTGGTGAGTGTGTAATTTGAAGATCTGAAACAGAACCCCATGAGCTAAATAATACTATTACTTTTTTATGTCCCAATAACTACTTTTTCGGAGACGCCGAGGTGGCGTAATTTTGACCCGCAGCAGTTAGTTGTTTTACGTGTCAGTAAATCTACCGCCTTGAGGCTTCGTACCTGAGCACATTCACATTGGAATATCGCTTCTATTGTCTGAGGTAATCAGCTCGACTCACAGCTGAAGACCGTTACGCTGGTTACTCAGTCTGAACTGTCCATATTATTGAATTATACATCTATTTATTATTATTATTATTATTATTATTATTATTATTATTATTACTATTGTTATTATTTTATATGTTTTGCACTGTTCATGTCTTAGTCTTACTCTTCTATTATTACCCCTCAACATGCCCTTTTAATGCAATGCATCACAAATCGCAGTATTTATTTAATTTTATTTACTGAATTTATTTACTTATTTATTTATGCCTTTTTTCATCTTGTATGCTTTCCCAAAAACAATGTTCCACTATATAGCAACTTCTCCAGATCCTGTGTTCGTAGATTCACAGATTATAAGCGTTTGTTTAACCTTCCGATATCCTACATAGAGAGCAGTTGTTTTACGTGCCAGTAAATCTACCGCCTTGAGGCTTTGTACCTGAGCACATTGAAATATCGATTTTACTGTTTGGGCTAGTCATAAAATGCTCATTTCAACGGTATTATTGAATCCTAAATGTATTTACTATGATTCTTTTATCGATTTTGACCAGCTGTGGACCACGTAAATAACTCCTCATGGTGCCAGAATTCCTTCATCCTCCTGCTTGCTGCTTCTTTCCTTTCAGCCGTCCATTGTTGCTGTTTCTGGCTCTAGGAAACCCTTAAATGTGTGTAACTTTTTTCTGAAGGTGGTTCTATTGTAGATGTCTTGATGTGTGATGTTCATTTCTTGCAAATCCTTCTTGCAAATCCTTCTTGCAAATCCTTTCCTATTGGGCTTATTGAAGTGGTTAAAGCAAGTCCGTCATCAGGCATTCTTGAAATATGTCCAAAATATTTTAACTCTTCGCTTTCGAATGGCATCTGAAATCCTGCTGCATGTTTTATATATTTCTTTGGCGTAATCGAACCTGGCACCCTCCGAACCGAAGGCCAGTACGCCAACCATTCAGACAGGGATGCAGATTCACGTTTTATAAACCCCTACAGAAAAATTAGTTTTCGAAATTATCTCACGCAGGCCTGCAACAGTGAAGAGTTCTAAAAGGAGTATAGGAAGCACGTCACTGGTTAGCAGTGCTAAATGCGCAATAGAATAAAAATCCTGTGACGCGCAAAGACCACTCACATGGCCTACAGATATTTAAGTGTCACGTGCTCATCGCAAGGACATCCTCAGCGTTATTACATGGCGTCCGCGACAAAATCCGCTCCTCGGATGATCTCACGAGGCTGAGTGAACCCAACTCCAGCCCTCAATCCAGAAATGAAATCAATATTCTGGCCGAGAATCGAATCCGGGATCTCCGAGTAAAAATGCAGACACGAGGCTGGCTATCGATATATCAATAGAATCACAAGAAAGAAATAATATAATTTCGTTAGGCTATTTCTAGCCAAGTGCAGCAATTGAAAGGCAGACACTCCGGTGAGGGTGGGCGGTATCTGCCATGTACTGGTAACTGTGTGTTATTGTGGTGTGTGAGTTGCAGGGATGTTGGGGACACCACAGCCCCCGGGCTGTTAAAATCCTTGTCCCGGCCGAGAATCGAACCCGGGAACGTTTGATCCGAAGGCCAGTACGCTGACCATTCAGCCAACGAGTCGGACAAAAAAGAAATGAAGAATATAGAATCCTCACCCCACCCGATGCTGTTCGCTTGCTAGCTTGCTTGCTCACTCAGACTGAACGAGTTGACAGTAGCCACCATAACATTTATCTTGCACTCGACCCCATATAGAGCTACAAACCGGTCGTAAAAATAAAACTAAATGAGAAAATACAGAGGTGTCCAAATTATTATGGTAAAACATTTTGGTCTACTGTTTCTTCTCACTAGTAACTCTTAAGCACAATTTCTTGGTTGACACATTAGTCATGACACATAATATGTATGCAGGGATACTATCCAGCAAATGTATTACTTTTTGTAACAATATTGGGTGCAAATGGTGGCAACACTGACTTGAACTGGAATTATTGACGTTCATCTGTTGAGCTTCCATATTACAGTGTGTTGCTTACATAAAGTTTATGAAAGTATCTGATCTTTTATTGTTGAGTTTGAGTTGTGGTATGCATAATATGATGTTATTTGGTTATGTTAGACTGTTTTGTTCTAGTTTATGGTATTTCTTTTTCAGCAATTTTATTTTGAACTTGGATTCTTTGAAGTGTACTAAATTTTTAGGTTATGGGGCGTAAGAAGGACCTCTCACCAAGAAAAATAGGTATTGCAAGGACCTTACTGCAAGAGGGGTGTTATACACAGCAGCAGATAGCTGAAAGACTCTGTATTTCTCAACAGGCCGTGAGTAATATCAAGAAAAGTGATGACGGTGGTTGTGTATACCAGCAAAGTCGTGTTGGGAAATGTGGCAGAAAGCCAAAACTAACACCAAGATCCAAAAGGAAAGTCAGGAATCTTGCAATATCTAACCAGAAAGCAACTACCAGGGATCTGTCTGTGAAGATGGAAGAGTCTGGGGTACAGATACCTCCTTCAACAGTCAGAAGACAACTTTGCCCTTCAGGTTTAAAGGCAAGGAGACCAAGAAGAAAAGCCAAGATCACCCCAACAATAGCAGCTAAGAGACTTCAGTGGGCAAATTCCTTAAAAGATTGGAGTGTTGAAGACTGGAAAAAGGCAGGAATATTATTTTATACAATTCTTGAGCAATTTCTGTAATTGTAGGGTTTTCGAACATTGCAGTGCGGTAGTGCCACCCTTTTACAATGAAGTGGAAAAAGTTATCCAGATTAACATTTCCAACACACAATTTATTACCACATAGTAATGTGTAAATGTATGGCCTAAATACTTCATTTTTGCTTCAGTGATGAATCTGCCTTCTGTGTCGCTGAAGAATCCGCCCAGTATTTCCGCAGGAGGAAAAACGAAGAATTCCACCAGGAGTGTGTCCAACAAACGGTGAAACACCCAACATCCGTAATGGTGTGGAGTGTATTTTCTTGGTATGGAACTGGAAGGTTGTACATTGTGGAGGGCGCAATGAGGCATGAACAGTATCTAAAAGTCTTGGATCAAAGACTACTACCTCAAATGAAGGACTGGTATGGCTCAAATGAGTGCATTTTCATGCAAGACGGTGCACCATGCCATAAGGCAAAGAAAGTGATATCCTTTCTACAAGAAAATGGTGTTAAAATGCTTGACTGGCCTGCCAACAGTCCTGACATAAACCCATTGGAAAATCTGTGGGCTACAGTAAAAAGGAAGATTAAAAAGGAAACCATTACCACTAAAGCACATTTGGTCTAGACACTCACAAAAATATGGCATCAAGATGAAACTATCAAAGAACAGTGCAATACATTGATAGAAAGCATGCCAGATAGAGTGAAAACACTCATAAAGGTCAAAGGCATGCATGCCAAGTATTGAAGTGAAATTGTGATTCACTTTGTAACTTTTATGTCACTTAAAAACTGAAATAAAATATTTTCTTGTCTTTACCATAATAATTTGCACACCTCTGTATATGTTGAGACAAAGATAACAAACGTTCGTAAATATGTCCAGTATTTCTAATATCGTTAGGTATAGTATTTCCAGTGTCGCAATGTCTTTCCTATTTTCCCACATGTTTCACACCGGAGGGTGTTAACAACACCGCTTAACAACACTGCTGTTTACTCACATGCAATATTATTATGAAGGTTTTCTTTTATTACAGTCTTTGATTAAAGCTCCAGGAAAATTGTGTAAGAGATCATTTTCAAGTGCCCACTGCCTAGTTATAATACTGTTATAATTCTAAACTGGAAAACTATGCCTATACATGGAACTGTTATTAAATCCAGGTCATTGGCTGTAATATAGCGTAGTGGCCTGCGGTAGAGAGGATCTCAGGTTCTATTCCCAGTCAGATCATTTTAGCCACGTACAGTTAATGTTTCTGTTTCGGGGACTACGTTACTGATATAACATGAAGCACTTTCCTATTATAAAAGCAAAGTCATCTCCGTACAAGCTATGAAGGCCTGTGGAGGGGCGGAAGGTAAAGGCTTCCACTATCCGTGATCTCGGCCCTTTATGCATTACGCCCGGCCACCTTTGCCCCCAGGAATTAACCTGGTACTCATTTTTGGTGTAGGCTGAGAGAACCTCAAGACCATGTGCACCTCCGAATCTGGAAATCTCGTTTCTTAAATTTTTCCACTTCCTGACAGGGAACCGAACCCACGTTCTTTCAGGTAAACCGAGCACGCCTTTACTGCCTCGGCCAGGCAGCCCCTTTTTTTATTACAGTATATATTCTAAATGTTTTTCTAGTGTCCCCGGGGCCATCGATGAAAAATGCATTCTTGACATTTGTGTCGTTTTGTGGAGCAAGTCAATGATTTCATTAATAATTGAAAGTTGATCCTGGTTCGTTATTAGCACCATGTCAGCCAAACCAAAATTAAAAATTAGTATATAGTATGACAGTCCACCTCTGTGGTGTAGTGGTTAGTATGATTAGCTGCCAAACCCAGAGGTCCGGGTTCGATTTCCGGCTCTGCCACGAAATTTGAAAAGTGGTACGAGGGCTGGAACGGGGTCCACTCAGCCTCGGGAGTTCAAATGAGTAGAGGTGGGTTCGATTCCCACCTCAGCCATCCTCTAAGTGGTTTTCCGTGGTTTCCCACTTCTTTTCCAGGCAAATTCTGGGATGGTACCTAACTTAAGGCCACGTTCTCTTCCTTCCCTCTTCCTTGTCTATCCCTTCCAATCTTCCCATCCCCCCGCAAGGTCCGTGTTCAGCATAGCACGTGAGGCCTCCTGGGCGGGGTACTGGTCATCCTCCCCAGTTGTATCCCCCGACCCGATGTCTGAAGCTCCAGTACACTGCCCATGCGGCGGTAGATGTGGGATTCCTCGCTGAATCCGAGGGAAAACCTACCCTGGAGGGTAAACAGATAAAGAAAGAAAGAAATTATATTAGTATGACATGGCGGATCGACTCGCTTCCCACTTACTGAAATGGGAGATGTTCACAGCCTCGGTGTTAAAATTACGACATGAATCACTCAAACTAGCAAATACAGGGTGAACTACAGAAGAGACAGTAAAATTGCACTGAATAGCTTCTTCTCGGCCAAGTGACTCGCTACAACACGGGCTAAAGAAGCCGAAATACAGCTGACCAGGAATACGTGTGACAACGCATGCGTGCTTACTTCCTTCCACCTCCTCTATCGAGCCACATCAGACGCTGAACCTTGAGCAGACGACTTGATGCTATTCCACGGGATTAGGCTATGTGCCGGCATCGGATTTCACCCTCTCCCTTCCTGCTATCATATAGGTTTACCACGTCATTCATTTCATTCCATTAACTCCTCTGATGAGATTGACGTCAGAAAGGGAATCCGGTCGTAAAAACTCGTTACGAAGATTCATCTCACTTCATACACTACCCCGTACAGCAACGGGAAAAAGGTTGGGCATGCATAGAGTAGGTGTCAGGCCGTGGAACTGAGCCAAATCAAGTAGGCCTGCCGACTTCAATAAATTAGGAAAATGCCAGGAAGAAGAAAAATAGATTCACACTTTACCTAGCAGGCGTCCATTAACTGAGGTTGCTAAGAGTTCTTTCCGAAGACTGGTCAAATTTGCACTTTCAGCTGCTACAGAAATCTCGGATGTCACTGAACAAACGCACCACGGAATGAAGAGTGAATTCCCCGTTACTTTTCTCACCGAGCCAGCGAGTGATATAACAATCAAAGCAAAGCAAACTCCGTACAGGCCATGAAGGCCACTATCCGTAACCTCGACACTTGATGGGGTAGGGTGGTCAGCCCTATGCCCGGCCGCCTTTGCCCCCAGGAATTAACCTGGTACCCATTTTTGGTGTAGGCTGAGTGAACCTCAGAACCATATGCACTTGTGAAAATGGTGATATAACAATCAATCGAACCTAATGAGATGAGAGCGCTAACGAGTCCTATGAATGACACCTTCAATCGCGGAGACTGGTTCCATAGGCTGTGGACTTCAAGCCATGTTGCATCAAACCCCATGGTTCCGCAGAACTCGTTCATGGCTCCCATAACACATACACTGGAACGGCAATGATTAATGACTGACAGATTAAATTA
Source organism: Anabrus simplex (assembly GCF_040414725.1). NCBI lineage: Eukaryota > Metazoa > Arthropoda > Insecta > Orthoptera > Tettigoniidae > Anabrus > Anabrus simplex. The sequence goes on along the minus strand of NC_090265.1, from coordinate 582,052,700 downwards.
AGTAATAATGGAGAGTGCTGCTTGAACGAAAGACAACAGGGAAAACCTGCGTACTCGGAGCAGTTAGGACTGTCTATATTTCAGTAAAAGGAAACGCGCAAAGTGTGTATAAATTGACGAGATGGAAATTAATGTATTACAACTCCTTAAAGTAAGTTCAATACATTAATGTGAATATCGACCCCTTATTCTGATACGGAGGAAGGAATGAGGTGAGATGAAATTTTATGTCACGTATTTTACGGCAGAGTACCCTTTCTGACACTAACCACAGCTGAAGAGTCAATGAAGAGCAAATGAATGACGGTGAATGAAATTGGGTAAGGATGTGGAAGAAATCGGCTGTTGCCTATGAATAGGAACTGTCCCGGCATTTGCCTAGAAGTGAAAATGGGAAACCAGCTCTCAAACCATTTCTCAGCACAGCCGATGGTGGGGTTCAAATTCACTCGTCTTCCGAATACAGAGCTTGGTTCCAAAGCTGTAGCGCGTTAGCACGTGCACCCACTTCGCTCGGTTGGCTCAATATGTCATCGTTGCGCCTGAGAAAGCCGCTATGTGATAACATGTTTGAAGAAATACTGACCCGCATTACATATGTTATGAAGAGTGAGAATTCCTTGGCAATAATCGCACAATATCGAACTTTTGATAACAGAACCTTACCGACCAAAGTTCTAAAATAAAATAATTCACATAGTGGTTTTTGCAGGCGCAACGATGATATGTTCTTTGATCTAATTTATTCCGGTTCACTGCGTACTGGTGGGTAGTTTTCAAACACTGGATTCTTAAATATTATTGGTTACATTTATTCCAATGCAGGATTGAATTTTCAACTATTAAATATTATTACATACTAGCTTGTACCCGCGTATTTTCCCGGTGAGCTGCGCGACCCTAACCGCACAGTCACTTGCTCGGTGCAAAGTCCCTTGATGCCAAATAAATGTTTGAGAACCGCTGGCATTAGGAATGGTAATATTAACATCCCTCATACCAAAGCCACGTTCTTAAAATCAAGGCCAAGGGTGAGAAAGATCAATGAAATGCCCATACCAAATGATATTGTGCACTCAAAACTCTGTTGAGAACAGACCAACTTTAAGGTTCGCTCACTAACTCGCTCGTTAACGGGAAGAGAAGCTGGAGGACGAACCAATTAATGTTTCGGCTCGAAGGGATTAATTTGTACTCATATCACGGACGTGATGAAAGGACCATTTTATAAACTCATATATTCTGAACCTACCACGTAATTGCGAAATGAATTGAGCCATGTATATGTACTTTACGACATAGCTAGAAACTGAAATATTCCGCTGAGGCATATTTCCGTTCTTTTTGTTAATAATAAACACGCCCGCACTCACCCATCCGTACACACACATACACACACAGAGCCCAACTCTAGTGCGTGTTTTGCAATTATATTAGCTCAATGTGTACTTTGATACAATTTATTCCGGGTCACTATTATCTGTTTAAAGACTGACTCATCTTTACTAGATGACTTCAGTGGCGCTGTCGGTTAATGTTGGTGGTGGTGGTGGTGATTATTGTTTTAAGAGGAACTAGTACTGGGCAAACATTCTCTCTTAACGCCAATAAGAGGGGAAAAAGCAGGGCAGGCTGTATCGGAGGTACAGTCGCAAGTTTTATGCGCGAATACGTCTCTCGGTAAAGGACTGTCTGGCCGGGTGGTAAATGCGTGCTCGGTTCATTCGGAAGGACGTGGGTTCGATTCCCCGTCAGGAATTGGAAAGTTTAAAAAACAAGATTTCCACTTCCGGAAGTGCAGCTGGCCCTGAGGTTCACTCAGCCTACACCAAAAATGAGTACCAGGTTAATTCCTGGGGGCAAAGGCGGCCGGGCGTAGATCTAACCACTCTACCTTACCAAGTGCTGAGGTTACGAATAGTGGAAGCCTTTACCTTCCACCCCTCCCCAGGGCCTTGATGGCCTGTACGGAGATGACTTTGCTTTCCTTTTGTTTTTCACGTCTACCGGATTGGAATTTTAACGGATTCATTTGAAACGTCCACTGAAAGTGTTCACTGGCACTACACCTCTCAGCACTGGTAAGTTTGGGGTTGTTCTTTTCGTCTCGACGCTCTGTATCGATCACTTAACCAACCCCATCCCCATCTCATTTATGCTGTACTGTAAATTTGCTCGAAATAGTGAATTCTCTTCACCCAATTCACTCGCGACTTTTTTTCTAATTTTAACTTGTCGAATCGTTTGACAACACTGTGAAAGCCTATCACTTCTCGCATTCTCGAGTTACACTGCCTCGCCTGCCGCGCGACTCCCCACCCACCACTCCCCAGGTGGCGGTGATTATTGTTTTAAGAGGAAGTAAAACTGGGTGATCATCGTCTATTAACACTAATCAGAGGGGAAAAAATGGAAGAGGTCCGACACTTCAAAAAATGAAGGCATCGGCCAAAGAAAGACAAGAGCCACGAAGGGCGTGAAAATGAAAGACTTCCCTAGGATTCGCGAACCTGATACCATCGGGGTCGGAAAATAACAAGAGTTCATCAAGAGTGGTCGGATAGGATAAGTGGAAGTGAGGAGCCTAGTACAAGTGGAAACAATGCCAGAAATCAGAAAAGGCCCCGTTGTCACCAACACGCGCTCCCAAGTTAAGAGTCAATGGGGGCCCTTTTAGTCTCGCCTTACGACAGGCAGATGTTACAATGGGTGTTATTCTATCTCCCTTACCACACGCACTCCTCCCAGCCCCTACATCCCAGGTCCCGCAATACATGACATCACTTGTTCCTAAAAAGCGTCATGCTGAATTCTTAGATTCTTCATGTGTCGATCATTGTTTCTTTCATTGGAATATTTTGTGTTGTTTAGAAATGATAGGCGTGCCATTACTGGGCTGAAAAAGTGTCGGTCGACTTCTTGCGATAGCACCATAGTGCTGGACCAAGGTTATAAACATGTTCACATCAAAAAGGAAGAGTTTCGATCCTTCGAAGAATGAAGGTATCGGTAGAAGAAAGGGAAGACACCTTAGACCTCGCAGACCTAATAACGTCGGGGTCGTAAGGGAACAGAGATGAACAATAAAAGGATGTTAACGGTGGTTATTGTTTGAAGATGTAGTTCAGTTGGGCAAACGCCCTCTCTTAACATTAATCAGAGGAATAAATGCAAGAGATCCGACACTTCGAAGAGTCAAGTTATCGGCAAAAGAAAGGAAGGGGCAATGAACGCTCCCAAGTTGAGAGCCCCTGTTGACCACTTTAAGTCGCACAGTGAAGTAATAAATCATTTCAGAAATCACTCTTGTGTTTACTGAGATTTGAACCGTAGCCGTCAAGTCGGACGTCAATGACAACAGCAATAACTATTTCATACAAGTAGTATGTCCAGAAAACTAAAAGCAACTAGGGTATTGACTGTAATATATTCTGGAACTTTGTCAATAATAAGTGGAGATGCTTAAAGAATAACCCACAACTTGAGTTTCAAGGTTGTTTGCTACAATCACCAGACGGCATATCTAAAGGATTTGCAGATTATTTCAAAATTACATACTCTCAGAAAAAGGCTAAATATAATTTGAAATTTAGGAAGAATGATCATTTAAATGAAATAGGTGTACTTACTATGTAGCATATAACGACAGAAGGAGTACTTAAAGCAATTGACCACATAAAACCGAATAAATTGGCACGACCTGATGATATTCCTCCATATACTTTTAAAGGTTGTAGAAAAGTACTAGTGTATCCTTTAACAATCCTCTTTAACTTAATTGTGAAAACTGAGACATACCCCCAAATCGTGGAAATATACCAAGGTTACTTCTGTGTATAAAACAGGAGATATAAAATTGCTCAGTAATTACGGACCTGCAATTATTTTTTGCGCCCCAGCCAAAATTTTTGAAATTATCTTATACAGGCAAATTTATGATCATATCATAAATAATATCTCACCGACAAGAACATGGATTCATGTCCAGAAAAACCACAATAATAAATCTTTGCAACTTTACTGAATATGTGCCCGCAGTTTAGATGAAGATTCACAGGTTGATGTAATTCATGCGGATTTTCAAAAAGCTTTGGACAAGGTTGATCATAACTGCTTAACAAATAAATGTTCTTCTTTTGTATTTTCAACTACATAACAAGTTTAATGAGAATTCTGGAGATATCTCAAAGGTTCCAATTTGAGGCTCTTGCTATTTCTTATTTTTATTAATGACTTACCGTAATCTAAAACATCATCCGAAATTCTTATTTTTGCTCGTGATATTAAAATATACACATCCATTAAAACAATACCTGACTGTCATCAACTTCAGAAGATTTATATTCTCTTGTAGACCGGAACAAAGAGAATACAGTATGTTAAATTTCAATATACATAAGTGTGTAGCAATGACAGTTATTTTGAAGAAACGGGAGATTAAGTATATATAACTATGCAATGGATACTGACATATTAACTCGTGTCAAGACGAAAACGGATTTAGGAATATCATTCAATAATTTAATATCACCGACCACATTAAAAAATTATGACTAATGGTCTGAAAATGTTAAGCTTCATTATACGGAATTCATTATCATGATCAAGTCACTTAATTTATTACTTAATCGTAAGGTCGAGACTTGAGTATGGCTCATTTATTTGGAACCCAATGACCACAAGGAATATCAATTTCAAGAGTGCTCAAAACAAGTTTTTAAAATTCATGACTAATAAAATCACAGGAAATTACCCAACATTAAATAATTTTATAAATTTTATAAAATTATTCAAGTATATTGAACGAAAATTGTTTGAATAGCTTGCACCACAGACGAAATTGCAAAGATTTGACTTTCCTGTACAAAATAATTAATTATAAAATTGATGTGTCAAATATGTTGCAGTCAATCTCTTTCTCTGCACCACAGAAACTAAGTCGTCCTAGAAATATCTTCTTTATTTCAAAGGTTGATGGAAATTCATAAGAAATCCCCAATTAACAGAGAAATGAAACTTTATAATAATGTTCATCCCTACGTTGATATTTTAGTATGAGTTTTAGTCTCGACCTTACGAATAAGTAATAAATTAAGAGTGTCTTTGGGCGAAATGATAATGAATCCCGTATAATAAAGCTTAATATATTCAGACCATTATTCATAATTTTTGAATGTGGTCGTCATGTAACACTGTACGTCTCAACATAATTTAATAGCTATGGAGACATTTTAAAAAGAAAAATTATTATAAACGTTGTAAATATTATTCAGTTTATTAGATCCCAAATGAAATGTCCTGGTCTAATAATTGTTCAAAGTATTATATTAAATATTAATTAGTGTTAATTAGTACTGTAATGTAATATTAGTTATATTATATTTACATTACTTTTATTATATTTACAAAATTCATAGATTTTGTTACCATTGATTTAAGGGTTAATTATCGCATATACAAAGGAATTCCAAAAATAAGTGAAAGGGCAGAGTGAGTACAGCGTGGGTCGTTTATGACCTCAGTATTCAGTTTGACGTTTACCGACATAACTGCGCATTAAATATCACTTCCAAATCACTGAGACAAAGTGTTTCGATAATTCGTCTCTCCTCAAAAATAATAATAAATGCGATATGTTAGCATTTTATCCTAACTGGAATTAATTTTAAACCTGTCTTTCAGCAACCTAAAAATAGGTTTTATGCGGCACGTCCCAAAGCCTACTTGCTGGAGACCATTCCTTGAAAATAATTATATCCATTCCGGAATGTCCCTTTTGTATTAATAAGTGAAAATTGCATTATACGAGAGAAAGAAAAAACCATTGGGTAATGTCACGTGTATCACTGGAAGTATAGTGCAGCTAATGGCTTTTTTTTAACCTATAAGTAACAATTAGGGGGCTGCCTGGCTGAGGCGGTAAAGGTATGCTCGGTTCACCCGAAAGGACGTGGGTTCTATTTGCCGTGATGAAGTCGAAAATGTTAAGACATGAGATTTCCAGAGGTGCACATGGCCTTGAGGTTCACCCAGCCTACACCAAAAATGAGTACCAGGTTAATTGCTGGAGGCAAAGGCGACCGGGCATAGAGCTAACCACACTACCCCACCAAGTGTCGAGGTTACGGATAGTGGAAGACTTAAACTTCCACACCTCCCAGGGTCTTCCTAGCTTGTTTTGAGGTGACTTCGTTTTTGTAAGTAACTATTGTCGTGAACATAGTAACTGGAACTCATAAAGTAAACTAAGTAAAGTAAACCCAGGTGGTGTAACTTTTTTCAGGCACACCACCAATGGAGATAAGCTCCATGTACCATTTCAAACACATACCAGCCCTCCTGCCATTCTTAACTTTCTGGCTGTGCCAGGATTCGAACCCGGGCCCCCGAGGACAGCAGCTAATAACACTAACCCATTGGATAATGTCACGTGTATGACTGGAAGTAATTTTAAGAATAGCGTAGCTAATGTTTTTTTAACGTCTAAGTAACAATTAGGGGCTGCCTGGCTGAGGCGGTAAAGGCATGCTCGGTTCACCCGAAAGAACATGGGTTCGATTTGCCGTGAAGAAGTCAAGATAAAATGCTGACATATCACTTTTATAATTATTTTTGAGTTGAGTCGAATTATCGAAAGTGTTTGTCTCAGTGGTTACGCTCGTAACGGTTATTATTATTATTATTATTATTATTATTATTATTATTATTATTATTATTATTATTATTATTATTATTATTATTATTACAGCATCATATACAATAAATAATGACGTTCACTCGACAAACACATATAGTTCTAGGAATATCCCTACGAAGATCCGGCTATATATCTCCCCTATGAAAACTAGAGAACACGTACCCTCAGTGTGCTCAGAATAACATTGCTCTCCCTCTTCTTCACACCACACACGACTTGCTCTGTTAACTGTCACAACAAGCTGTGTAACCAACGTGATGCTCGTCTGGATGAACGCATAAATGTAGAAACGGCCGTGATCTCTGACCATCAGACCTTGACAAACGCATTCCATTTCTCTGCTCGCACCTATTCTACCTATTTAACGTATCACACAGTATATACCATCCCAATCTTTCAGGTAATATCCTCTTTTACCGCCTTGGGCCACCAGAACTGTCAAATTCTAACTTTCGCATAGTCACTTTGTAAAATTGTAGCCTGTATTTGCTCAAAAATGAATGAGGGTATGATATTGTACATTCCTCGCGCATTTCAGCAGACTTCATTATTTTCAAAATACGAGGGTTGGGACATACGTCATGGCAACTACTTTTTCACACGAATGTGGAATCTTCCAGACAAGTGGAAATATAGAAATGGGAGTAGAAAGTGTAATCCCCCAGTGGGTGGGGGTGGTAGAATAACACCCACGGTACCCCTGCATGTCGTAAGAGGCGACTAAAGGGGGCTCTAGGGGCTCTCAACTTGGGAGCGTGAGTTGGCGACCACGGGTCCCTCAGCTGAGTCCTGGCATTGCTTCCACTTACTTGTGCCAGGCTCCTCACTTTCATCTATCCTATCCGACCTCCCTTAGTCAACTCTTGTTCTTTTCCGGCCCTGACAGTATTAGAACACTCCAGGCCTAGGGAGTTTTTCATTTTCACACCCTTCGTGTCCCTTGCCTTTATTTGGCCGATACCTTCATTTTTCGAAATGTCGGATCCCTTCCGTTGTTTCTCTTTGATTGGTGTTATATAGAGAATGGTTGCGCAGTTGTACTTCCTCTTAAAACAATATTCACCGCCACCACCATCAGAGAGCGTAGGGTGCTAAGGAATGTATGAATACTAAGTGGTGGATACAAAGCGAGTAAGCTGCCATCCACGAAATCCGTGTGCTACATAATGTTTATTCACAGAGAGTACAGCAATCTTTACGGTAAACCCTCCAAGCAGTCCCTAGGTTGCCCATAACACGTTGACAACGATGTCAGAGACGTGGGATACCAGTCGCCTCACCATGTCTTGTTTATTGGGGGGACCTAACGTCTAGATCAGGGCCTCTCAGGCACGGTGCCAAAGACGACTTCGCTTGGTTGACCAGAGTGCAGACCCTCACTCCTCGATTTGGAGCAATAGCGCTGTCTATCCCTTTCCCCCACGCCTGTCTCGCTCGCTCCGCCGGTCTCCCTCTTCCTCACTTGCTCCGTAGCGCTCCAAATCCAAGCCGAGATCAGCAGAGCTTAGCCGAGTAGCCCAGAGACGAAGCGTTGGCCCGAGCCGAGTGAGACCGATGCACTGTGCTCAGAAACTCTGCGCCTCAGCTTGCACGCGTGAGATTTGGGGCGTTAGAGAGGTCCTGGTCTAGATCATCGTCCCCTAATGGTAGGGGATCGAACGAAATGTAATTCTACTTAAAATTTTAAAACGTATCCACTGACTAGAAATTAAAACGAATGATGGTGAAAAATGATTATGAAATTAAAATAATCAGCGGATCTAATTCGCAATGCCTTATTTTCTGATAAAATGATATAAAATATAGATTACAACACAATAAGGCATTGCCTTGAAATACAGTAATATATATAATTCAGGTTGGAAGTTAAAATAACACATTAAAATACACAAACACAAGCTAAAATAGAATGAATAGAATAAAACTTGATTAACAATGCACCGCTCCCGCGTCCAGGTGGGGATACATTAGTTTCCTGACTAGCTCTGAAGTGTAAATGGTCTGGCCTCTGTAACAATTCGGGTTGTGAGTTCCGCTTGAGAAAGTGTGCCGACGGGTTAAAGTTCAAATCAACCTAGGCTGAAGGACGTCTCCTACACGCTATCAGTTGAATTTCTAAGTACCTCTGTGTTGCCGAAGTAATCGCAAATGAATATTGCCAATGTAGTACCATGACTGGTTCTTACAAGTCGCTATCGCATTCGCAAGTAGAATAAAAAGCTTAAAATATTCTTACATCTAGCTCTTATGCTAACTAGACATAGAAAAAAAGTTGTTAATTTTTTTTGTTTCATATTTATTAAATAATTACTCTGAATAATAAATGAATTAATTCGCTATGATCACATTGGGATGTTCCACACTGTCCTGTTGACATTATACAACCATATGGGTTCCTCCCCTCGTCATTGAAATGAAAGTAAAAAAATATTCCTCTTAAGAACTTGCCGATAATGACAAAATCCTGGCCATGAATGTCCATATTAGTGCTTTGGCCTCGTTGGTAATTCAATTAACATCAAGTAAAATTAAAATAATTGGTTGAAATGAGTAGAAATGTTAATAAAGAAAAAATACAAATTCGCTAGAGTTAAAGGTATTAGATGCATCTAATCGATTATGAATAAAAGTAGAATTACATTTACTATCATACAGTGTCACATCATATCAGATTGAAAAACGCAAAGTTTGTTCAGATAAATATTTGATTAAGTTTTGGAATCTCTTTCTCTGTAGCTATAATGCTTCCTTAAAATAATTCAAAGTCCAATGCTTTAATTACAAGCTCAAATGTGACTAATAAAATGAACGTCGCCTTATCCTAAATTTAGTATCTGTGTCAGTATACACAGTGAAAATGTGGGAAACGATTTAACTCACTCAGAAAAACAACAGTTATTCAATAAGATTAAAAGGTGTTCTCATTATCAATTACAGTTTCATTTTACTTTGTCATTCAGATCTTCACGTTTCATCTTACTTGGTCTCAAAATAAGCAACATTAAGTCCGCTGTATGTCGTAATGGTTTATATCATAACATTTGTATGGCTAATACGGTTAATATGAAAAATTAGCATCTCAATATTAGGTTAAAGATTCAATTTAAGTGTGCTTCTGGCTGAATATTACGTTACCATATGTATTTCATCCAACTTTTAACAAATTTATCCATAGGCAGAAAAATCTCTATGTTAGAAGACTCTACCTTCACTTAGAAACTCAAATATGAATGACTAATTCACCAGTGGTATACCAATTTGTTCTTATAAATTCGGCAATTAACTTATTATGTGCGAGAATTCTCTAATGTGGTTAAATATATTTCATTGATGGCCTATTTATTAGCATAACTAGCTTCATGGCACTTTAGATGACCTTAAGTACTCCAAAACCAGGTTATACTGATGGCTTCGAGATCGTCCTATGCTACTCTACATATCAATGGGATAAAACAATCATTTGAAAACGGTACGCTTCATATATACCGCATAATGCATATCCAACACATAATAACATCGCACAGAAGACTATTATGATCGATCTCTCAAATAAAATAATCATCATCATCATCTACTAACACGTGCCTGCCATTACTACTATTCAACCATTAACCTTCAATATTTCGCGTAGCAACCGTATCAAAATTCATTAGGCACTCCATTTCCATAAATACATAACATATCTACCATAACCTTCTCATCTTTGCCGTCTTTCCTTCTGTCATAGTATTAAATCATAATATATCGCAATCCTAAGCTGTGCTATTTCATATCTTGTCATATACATTCCCTACATACGATCTCTTTATCTGATATTATGAATAAAGCCATCACACATAATATAAACATTACCACTCGCACCTTACCACTTCACTGATAACAAAATAAACATGCTTATTGCCTTTTAAACACCGCATTGGATAATATTGCGAACGAGTTTTACTGGTGAGTTGCGCCTACATATGGAATTAACATTGATTACAGATGAATGCCTGTATCCACATAACCATATTTCATTACGTTAACACGCACGCACACATTATCACAGCACAAAATATTAATATATATCCGAAGGTTAAAATACATTACGGTACTTACGTATATACGACTTAAAGAGAACTTAACTTGCTTATTTGGACTCTTCCTGTTGTTCTCCCTCAGGTCATCGGAACTAGTAGGTCTGGCTCCTCGGTTTTGTTTAGGTCAACGGGTCCATGTGTTCCTCTCTCAGATGACTTTCATCCGTATTGGGTCGTCACAGCATAGCTCCGCCAAGTCTAAGTAGTCGTGCCTCTCAGCTGCTCACACCATCATGGTAACGTGTTGAACTCTCGGAAAAGAAAATTGCAATACAGAGTTTAGTGTCGTCATCTTATGGTTAGGGTTTTATCTCTATAATACTTGCAATATTAAAAATGATTCTGTTTGGAATAATCAGTTTTAGTATGGTTTCAAAACTGCTAACTGTTGAGGATAATAAATTTGGTAATCGGGTAGATATGTTTTTCTGGTTCCCTTATCGAAGAATACGTAGTAACTAGTTGGTCAGTGCTTCTCAGAACAAGCAGTATCGTGCAAAATATCCGTTCACTGAGTCGAGTCGTGACGTAATTGCTATTACACTCTTCTGGTGTTTCCTTATTGCTTCAATTAGTAAAGCGACGTATATTACTTGGTATTTCGAACTCTATAGCCAACAAATATGTTGCTTTCGAAATAAAAAGCTGCTTCTTTCTTCTCTTGCTCGTGCCAGTTAAGCTTAGTAATGTAGATTGACGAAATTTTCTAATGGAGGTTCCTTTTTTTTTAACAATAGCTTTGAATAATCTGCATTTGTCATTCTTTTCTTACCGCCTTCTAAACGTGGTTCTTTCGGTAATTGCCTGTTGAAAAGATATATCATTTCGGTATATCGGCGTTATTCCTTTCTAGATCGACGTTTTACTAGCTTGAACTCCATTTTTGTTCCTATTTATGCAGATACAGAAAGTGAAATGTCACAACAATAAACTAAAAAGTAATAGAAAATATACTTTTATACGCGATAAAACAGGCCACTATTCCTCATAAAACGGATGACGAGGTATGTTGACTGCTCGTCATGTCGTAGGATGAGGGAGATGGCACTCTGAAGTTTTAGACTACGGCGCAGATCGGCCAGGTCCATGCACTCCGTAAGGATGTGTACCACGGGTAAGATGACTGTCGCAAGTACACACCGGGGGGGGCCTTAATAATAATAATAATAATAATAATAATAATAATAATAATAATAATAATAATAATAATAATAATAATAATAATAATAATATAATCATAATAATAATAATAATAATAATAATGTTATTTGTTTTACGTCCCACTAACTACTTTTTAAGGTCTTCAGAGACGCCGAGGTGCCGGAATTTAGTCCCGCAGGAGTGCTTTTAAGTGCCATTAAATCTACCGACACGGGGCTGTCGTATTTGAGCATCTTCAAATACCACTTGACTGAGCCAGGATCGAACCTGCCAAGTTGGGGTTAGAAGGCCAGAGCCTTAACCGTCTGAGCCACTCAGCCCGGTGGGGGGGGGGGGTGGCCTTTGCCCTTCAGTAAGTCAGAGTGCGTTGCTATGACGTGGCCGATCCGAAGGCGACATTATACCATTGCTTCACTCCGAGAAACCCGAAGGGATGCCTTCCATACCTTCGTAGTTCCTTTTATCGCTCTCAGCTTATTTGGGAGATGGTGGCCGGCCACGCCATATCCCAACGGGACATAACCAAATGTCTCGGCTGAGAACGAATATCACTTGCTGAAAAACTTGTAAAGCAACAGGGCAATGTGACAGCCTCCTTGGCAGCCTTATCGGCTAATTCGTTTCGCTCTACACCCATGTGGCTTGGGAGCCACATAAACGTGATTCTGGTGCTAGTATCCCAACAACCGGCCATCAGGTCCTGGATACGCTGCACCAGAGGCTGCTGAGGGAAGCATATATCAATAGATTGTAGTGAGCTCAAGGAGCCGGTACACAGCAGAAAGTGCCGGCACTCATCGGACAGAGTCTACCACAGAAATCACAGACAGCATATAGCTCTGCTAAAATCTCATGTTACACAACGTTGGCATTGTCCTCTTGTATCCCAAATCGTCTCCCACGTAATAGTACTTTACTTTGGGGATGAGGCCAAAATCCGGTGAAATCTGGTGTTCCAATATTTTTCACGCTGTTCTTACCTCGTCACATTAATTCTGCAAGGAGCCTGACTCTCTACTGCAGTCCCGTCATCCTGTGTGCAGTACCTGTCCAACGCATCGCCAACTCGTGCCGTGTCCATGTATTATGAATGCCATGCTTTCCAGGATATACGACCGTGTGGTAGCACAGTTTAAATGTGAGGAAAAAATATTTTCAATGACTTACGCTCCAATCCTACTATAATTCACTTCCCATGTTGATACAAATTTTATGGATACCCACAAAAGTATTGTAAGTTCAGTTGTTTCTGAAAAAAACATCTTCAGATATGCTCACTTTCCTACCTCATGGAAACTCGCTAATGTTATAACGACACCTAAGCACTCTCCCACCCCACCTTCCGACAATATTATTAGACCTACCTTCCTCCTATCCATACTCTCCAAACTATGTGAATCTCTTACCCTCACAAGAGTCCACTCCATCATCGAGGAAAAACACCTTCTTAACGACGAGCAGTCCAACTTCAGAAGTGAGCACTCTACCACCCACCAACTCATGAGGCTCACTGAAGGGATAGCAAAGAATTACAATCATAGGAGGTGTTGAGTTGTAACGTGCAAATAATAACTACGTCTTTCTTACAACACTTTATTTACTACTACTTACAAAACAAAAGGGAATCTACAAGCGTAAAACTCCACTTAGTTACAAGTCTGTCCGGTAGGTGTCGTTTGCTAGTACATTCAAACCTCAACATCCTCCCCACCCTGGTCGATTTCGAGAGGAATCACCAGTTGCACCGGTCGGCTAATTCTTGAACCATCTGGCAGACGCAGGATGGCTGTCCTCACTAGGCCGTCTCTTCCCTGAAGGACTTCGTCGACTCGGGCTCTTTTCCACATATGGCTAGGCAGGACGTCTTCTTGTAAGAGGGCAACATCTCCTACACGAAGTCTCGGATGTTTACCAGTTGGAGACCTGACCTCATGGTAGTTCCGCAGCTGAAGGAGGTATTCCTTTTTCCACCTTCGCCAAAAGTCTTCAACCATTTTCATCTTCATGCGAAATTCCCTTGTAAGGTCTTTCTTATTTACTGGCTCAGGTCCAACTGGAATTGTCGTGAGTTTCTCGCCGTTGAGGAAATGTGAGGGTGTTAACACTTCAGAGTTACCTTCGTCTTGAACAATGGGACGTGAATTCAGGGTGGCTTCAATGCTGATCAGAACTGTGCGGAGACCCTCTTCATCGACCTGTGAGCGACCTAGAACCTTTCTAAGGCAGCGCTTAGTGGAGCCAATCATTCTCTCCCACCATCCTCCCCACCAAGCCGCCCGTGGAGCTATAAACTTCCACGTCACATTGTGATGTGCCATATATTCATGAGTCTTCGGACCGCTGAGCACGTCTGAGAGTTGGAGTTCTCTGTTCGCTGCTTGGAATGTTTGGGCATTGTCGGTATATATAGTGTGTGGGACACCTCGTCGTCCTACGAAGCGTTGAAAAGCCATTAAGAATCTGTCGGTAGTTAAGTCCGTTGAGAGTTCCAGGTGTATAGCTCTCACAGTTGCACACGTGAACAGAACGATGTAAACCTTCTTGGTCGTGGTCTCTGACTTGACATAGAGTGGGCCTGCGAAGTCGATTCCGGTCACAGTAAATGGTCGACTAGGACAAACGCGATCTAAAGGCAGTGGGGCTTCTACCTCCTCACACCTTTTCTTGTGGGATATTTTGCACGGCAGGCATCCATGCAACACCTTTTTGATGATTTGGCGGGCTCGTAGAATCCAAAATTCATTGCGAAGTTCAGTGAGTATTATGCGTACGCCCAAGTGATGGAGTCTGATATGGGTCTGCCGAATTAGCAGGTGCGTGAAAGTGTGCGATCCATCCAAAAGCACTGGGTGTTTCTCAGCATTCGTCAAGTCTGCAAATTGGAGGCGGCCACCAAGACGAATAATACCATCTTGTAAGAAGGGATTGAATCGCAAAATCTTGGATGATTTTGGCAACTGATGGTTTTTCTTCAAGGCTGCCAGTTCAGCAGTGAAGCATTCCTCTTGAACCTGACGTATCCAATACACTCTGGCATTCTCGATATCTTCGGCAGTTAAATAATTTCCGCTGCCCTTTTGTTTCTTCTTCATACACGTAACAAAACGTAGGACCCATGCGGTAACGTGTAATAACTTCCAGTACGAACTGAAACGTGACGCGAGGAGCAATGGTTCTGGAGCTGTGGCTACTAGGACTTGAGACGTCTTCTTTTCTTCTGGCAGAGTCATGTCCGGGACAGTGACGTCACGGGGCCAGGAGTTTGGATGTTCGGCAAGCCAAGAAGGTCCTTGCCACCATGAATCCCTCGAAGCTAGATCTTGGGCTGTAATTCCTCTGGAGAGGCAATCAGCAGGATTGTCGATGCCGGGGCAGTGTCTCCACTGACTGGACACGGTATGCGTCTGAATCTCTGTCACACGGTTGCAGACAAAGGTCTTCCAGCGGTTTGGATTGTTGCGGATCCATCCTAATGTGACGGTTGAGTCACTCCATAAGGTGGCACAAGCGGACTCAACTCCAGTCTCTTGGCAAAAGTAGTGAAGAAGACGGGATCCCAGCAAGGCTGCAAGCAATTCCAGTCTGGGGAGTGTGACTTTCTTCACGGGAGATAATCGGTTTTTACTGCAAACCAGCGTGACGGAAGAAGTGTTTTTGGAAGTCATCCGAACGTACAGCGCAGCACCATATGCCCTTTCGGAAGCATCACAAAACACGTGCACGGATAAATCGTCGTTAAACTTAGATATACCAATCCATCTTGGAATGCGGATGGAAGACAAATACGGCAGGTTAGATGTCCAAGCTTGCCACCTCTGGCTTAGGACAGTTGGGAGAATTTCATCCCATTGCAGTCCCTTGCACCAAGTGTCTTGGAAGAGGATCTTTCCGGTGATCAGGACGGGGGAAAACAGCCCTAGAGGGTCGTAAATTCTGGCAGTAACTTGCAGAAGGTGGCGTTTAGTTGCTGGCTGGTCAAGTAGTACGGCGGTCATATCGTCTGGAGTTGCGAAGAGGTAGTCAGATTCCGTATTCCAATTAACACCAAGGACTCGTGTTTCCGATTTCACCTCTCGACCTTCTGCTCTCCAGATGGCTCTCAGTGGCTCTGAATTTGTAAACCATTTCGACAACGGAAGTTTGATGTGTCGAAGTAGGCCTGTGAGTTCATAGTAGACGACGGCGGCCAAGTTATCATTATCGACGCTCCCTGCGAAGTCGTCCATAAAGGTACAACCATCCAGGAGTGCTGCTGCAGTGGGATATTTCTCCTGATGCAGTGTAACCAGTTCTCGTAGAGTAGCGGACAGAAGGAAGGGGCTGCAGGTAAGTCCAAACGGCAATCGAGTGAAGCGATACGTTATGACGTCTCTGGTGATCTGGTACGTGCCATCAGTGGTGGTTTGGACTCGGTACCACAGAAATCTTGTGAGATCTCTGTCGTTTTCATCTAGGGATAGCTGTAGAAAGGCTTGACTTCCATCGCAGACAATGGCACTTGGACGCATTCGAAAACGGAGCAACGTCGCTAGAATTTCAGGCAGCAGATTTGGTCCCATCTCTAGGGCATCATTTAATGCTGGTTGGCCTCGTTCATGAGAAGAGGCATCGAACACGATCCTCCATTTTATGCCCTCTCTCTTTTGCTTCTTCACAGCGTGATGTGGTAGGTAGAAGACGTTTCCGGGAGTCTCATACGTCGGAGCTATTTCTACTTGTCCCTTCGCTATGTAGTCCAACATGTGCGTGTGGTACATAGTTTGGAAGTCCGCATCTTGATTCAATCGTTTCTCAAGGCTCTGAAATCTTTTCTCAGCTGTTGACCGGTTATCAGACAAGACGATGTCCTTTTTTCTTGGAAGTGATACAACTCTTCTTCCGTCTAGGATCCGGTGTGTCTCATGAAATTTGTGAAGGATAGCGGCATCCGTATCGTTCAGTGTCCTGTCTTGTGTATCGCGAATCCCAATTGTTTCCAGATCCCAGAATCTTCGCATGGTTTCTGCAGATATCTCACTATTAGTGACTGAGACGTGGTGCGTCGTAACCTGATTTACTGAAGCTCCAGACCGGTTTCCCGTTAGTACCCAGCCGAAGACTGTAGGTAGCAGTACGAGGGAAGGCGTGATTGACATCGGTTGTTCCAGTTTTACAATTTTCCAATAATGGTCCGCGCCGATTAGTATTTCAATAGGTGGTTCTTCGTTGTCAACTTGCGGGTCTGCGAGTGTCAGGTTCCGGAAATCCTGAGGGACACTCGGGTGAGAGGAATAGGTATTCTGACTTTCGAAGGCCGTGAGTGTTACGGTTGTCTTCGTTGAAAATCCAATCATGTCAAACTGGATAAGTCGGCGTGGCTTGGTAATGCTGGATGTCGCTTCGAAGGCCGTCACTGCAAGTTCTCGACTACCAGTCACGCGTAGTTGAAGAGCATCCACCAAAGACTTGGCTATAAAGCTGGACTGGCTTCCGGCGTCTAACAGACATCTTGTTAGTTTAGATATTCCCGTCGGTCCTATGATCCAAACACGAGCAGTTTGAAGAAAGGAAAAATTTGATGTGGTAACTTCTATTTTACTGACAGACGTGGGTTGAGAGTTCGCGTTACATATTGATACGTGATGAAGTTGCTTACATTTTGTGCATGAAACATTCCCTTTCTTGTAGCACTGGCGGACGCTGTGGCCCCTATTTAGGCAGAGGAAACATCTTTTGGAAAGTTTTAGCTTGTCTATTCTGTCCTGAAGGTTAGCTATTTCTTTACATCCTTGCGCCCAGTGGCCTCTACTTTCACAAAAGGCACAAAAGGGGGTTACTGTCGTCTTTCTTTTCGTCTTAGATTTTTCTGCTCCCGTAGTAACTTGAAGAGTAGCCGCTGTTGGTGTGTAGGGTGATGGAGGTGGCGTGCTAAATTCTCCTCGTATCTTCTGAGATTTTAGTGCTGCTTCTGCCTCTTCATTTAGGAATTCCATTAATGTCATCAAATGACCTTCTGGGATATTTTCGCGTTTGGCGTGGATCAACCAACGTCTACAGATCTCAGCTGGAAATGCTCTTAGGATTTTTGGCGCCAGCACGCGACCATACAGGTTTACATCTTCCCCTAGGGCTTTGAGGGCTTGAACTCTTCGGTGGCATTCCACGTATGTCATATTTAGTTCTTCAGGGGTCTCCGAGAATGCGGGCTTTAGATTCTCCAGGAAGTCCAGGTGGGCCTGGATTATTCTGTTCTTGTCTCCGTAACGTGCTACCAGTATTGTCTTCGTTTGTTCGTAGGTATCTGCGCGCACTGCAATGCCATCTACGAGTCGCTTTGGCTCCCCTTCGAGATACCCTCGCAGGAACACGTGCTTGTTTATGTCGGATATTGACGGGTTCTTGTCGACCGAGGACTGGAACTGCTCCCAGAACGTAGACCAAGTCTCTATGTCGCCGGAGAACGGTTCGAGCCTGATCGTTGGTAATTTTACTCCTTGAATATTCGTGGGATGAACGTCTGAACAGGTTGTAGAAGACACGCTAGTTTGTTCTTTCTTCTTTCCGAGAAGGCTATTAGCCTTCTGAAGAGCGCGCTTTGAGGTATCTATATATTCTTCACAAGTGCATGCGTCTGCTTCATAATCTTCATCTTGTAACAGGTCATGTATAGAGTCATCTAAGGCTATTAACTGTTGCAATGTATCTTGAAGACGATCATGGATGTGTTGAATCTCACTGAGGTCTGTAGAGTCATTACAGCCTTTTAAAAATGTGGAGAAGCGTGTAGCATTATTACGCTGAGTTGTTCTCTTCCGTTTAAGCTTCTTAAGCTGCTGTTCGTTGTCAGTCATTGTGAATGGAAAGTGCCGTTGAGGTAGAGAGGAGGTAATTTATTGCTCTTCCAGGTAGGTATGCGACTGAGGGATGGGGTGGGTCAGTTCTGATGTGATGTAGTACGGCGAAGTCGTAAAGATAGCGCAGTATGCAGTGTTCTGACTCCAGAAGGTGCTGACAGATGGCAGCACTAGTCACGTACTTAATCGTGGAAACACCTAGAAGGCGGCAGATGGCGTTCCTATAGCTATTCAAAATGGCTACTCGTGCACAATGAGAAAATCATGCGTGCATGCTCACAGTAATTTCGACTCAATCCATGCAGTAGTTGCGAATTCCTTGCTAGCATGCTCTGTTAAGCAAACGATTCTTGATATATTTCACAGAATGAATAAATATCGTACTCATCAAGTGTGTATCGGATATTACCGGCTGGCTTCTCGTGTTGTGAAGTCCCGTGTCTTATTTAATGTAATCTGCACTTCACTTCACTTTCCACTTCGTATCTTCGTCTAAGAATGTTCAAAGAACGTCGTCTCGTGATGCGGTGATACGTAATTTGAACCGTGAGCGAGTTTTCGGCACCAATATGTTGAGTTGTAACGTGCAAATAATAACTACGTCTTTCTTACAACACTTTATTTACTACTACTTACAAAACAAAAGGGAATCTACAAGCGTAAAACTCCACTTAGTTACAAGTCTGTCCGGTAGGTGTCGTTTGCTAGTACATTCAAACCTCAACAGGAGGCACACGCAGTCTGTTTTCTAGATATCTCGAGCGCGTTTGACGGGAGGTATGACACTAAGGTCTCATCTACATACTCAAACTTGTCTTCCCGCTTCACTTGGTCCATCTCCTTCCTAGCTCCCTTGCAGACAGACAATTCAACGTTGAGGTTAACAACATCCTATTAGACCCTCACCTTATCAGTGCCAGGGTCCCTCAGGGAGGGATGATCTCTCCTGTTTTATTCCATTTACACATCTACATATACGCAGACGACCCTGCTATATCATCTCTCTCATGGCAAGTACCTAGTGTACAAAATTACCTCCAAGAAGCCCTCTCCACTTGCGAAGCCTGGCTTCATCAGTGAAGAATCAAAATTAATGTTACAACGTGCAGTTCTACGCTCTTCTCCAAACGCACTAGGATTGACCCCCAATCAACGGTCTTTTTTTTTTTTTTTTTTTTGCGAAGTGATCCGGTGGTCCAATGTCACAAAATACCTGGGTGTTTCTCTCGACAGCCTTTCTGAAATCATTCTTCTAACGAAAGCCGACAATGAACTTAACTTTGATTCACGGTATGGAGCTGTTCCTATAATAACGTATGCTAAATGTGGAATACGTGTATACTATTGTACGTTTTAACAAATTGATTTGTATTCCTCATGCTGTGGTACAGTTACTGGTGTATAAGGTAATGCGGATTAACCAAGTGGACAACATACCTCCAGTATACATCGGCAGGCTCATCACACGGGAACAACTTGTCCGTGGTGGCGCTGTCACCTGGAAAATTTTTAAAGATCATGTATCCCGCATTTTGTCCCGGGCACTTAGACGTCTTTCTGAAATAATTCCTCTAATGAAAGCCGACAATGAGCTTAACGTAGAAACCAGGATCCTGCTGTACAAAACTTCCGTTCGCCTAATCCTCGAATATGCCAGTCCCATCTGGTGGATCGCAGCCAAAACACTCCTGGACCGAGTCCAAAGAGTTCATAATCGTGCACTCCGCATTATATCCGATGCACAATGGTTCGATCGAAATCGATACATCTGCAACGAACTCCACATTGATGAGATTTATACCAGAATCCAGAAGACTACCCGGAAATTCTATTCTGGTATAAACTCCAAACCAAACCAGTTCATCTCATCCTTGGACAAATATGATACTGAAGATCTTCGATGTAAAAGGCCCAAGTCCTTACTAAATGAACCACCCCATAGAGTGCAGGTCACATTCTGACCAGTTCAATTCCGTTTCACGTGTACCAGCACTTAGCACATCTATACAGCCTAGTTAAATAACCCTACCAGGAAATGCACTCAAGGCCCCCAAGACCAAAGGGCTATAATGGACTATAATAGCTCAGTGGATCTGGGCTCCACACAGTCTGTCGATACGCGTGGTCTGTCTGTCCAAGGAAAGCATACCTGCGAGGAAATTTTACAATGCCATGAGCTCATTATTCTTTTCGGCGACTTACGTCCGGTCTAAGTAAAGGGATTTCGCTCGTATAAGAACACTTATACCAGATTACATGGTAAATATACTGTTGTTTTCAATGTATCTTCGTACAGCCCATAAAATTCCTTGGAGGAGCGGAAGGTAAAAGCCTACACTCTCCACAACTTCGCCACTAATTGGGATAGCGTGGTGAGCCTTAGGCTTGATTACCTTCAAGCCCCGAGAATTACCGTGGTACGCATTTCTGGTTTAGGCTGAGTAGACCCCAAAGCTATGTGCTTCTCCAGAAATAGGAATTGTTTTGTCGAACTACTGGGTTGTGTGGTTCGGACGGTACAGTTGTGGATTTCTCACAGGGGAAATTTTGGGACATCCAGACGACAATCCTTACGAAACTTCCTGGAGTGAACAAATAAGAGACCAAGCTTACTGGTATGAAATTCAGCATTTTTCAATCACCCGCGAGCATTAAAACAAGACTAAGGTATGTAGGGGGCACAGGTATACAATTCACTAGTTAGAACAGTAATACAATATGCATCTGTAGTCTGGAATCCATCATGTAATAAATGTATGAAAGAAACATAATATGTCCGAGCTAAATTTCTAAGATATTTGTATTTCTATATCCCTAAAAATAGTGCAAAATATGTGGCATATGACTTATTAACATTTTTGGTATAGATTGCATACTAAGAGAACATTAACGAGTGTAAAATGCCTACACAGAGTTCTCAAAGGTAAAGCAGATAACCGAGAGTTACTCCACCAAATAAAACGGTATGCACCGTTTGGAAATAACAGAAATAATTTTTCTTTATTAGAAGGTCAAACACAAATCACCATATGAATTCACCATTAAACAGCATTTGTCAGTCAATTAATAAAATGCCAAACGTGGGCATATTTCACGAGGATAGTGTCCTCTTTATGTCAGTCAGAGGAGAATTCACACTTAGAGAAAGTATAAATTGTGTATCATGAATAGTTTTTCCTTGGTTTAATTTAAATTAACAATGTATATTTTAGGAGAAATTAAAATATATCGTTCAAACACACACTTACCACTGTCCATAGTTCACAAGTATAGTATTATGTTTCACATTTTCATTTTGATTTTTTATTATTTATAACATCAGAAATAAGAAATGGAAATGTCCTGTAAGTGGACAGAAAAGCCTGTTGAACAATAAATCAAATAAATACTTGAAATGTCGTATGGCTTTTAGTGCCGGGATATCCCAGGACGGGTTCGGCTCGCCAGGTGCAGGTCTTTCTATTTGACTCCCGTAAGCGACCTGCCATCGATGGGAGGATGAAATGATGATGAAGACAACACATACGCCCATCCCCCGTACCGTAGGAATTAACCAATTAAGGTTAAAAACCCAGACCCGGCCGGGAATCGAACCCGGGACCCTCAGAACCGAAGGCCAGTACTCTTACCGTTCAGCCAACGAGTCGGACAAATAAATAAATAATGTTTGTAGTTATAACGTGCCAAACACACTGTACCTGAAGGCCATGGTGTGATTATGTGATACTGCACAAAACCTGTCATACGTGACAACCGGTTCCTGCTTTATGTATATCAGTGACCGGCGGTTCAGCAGTCTGATTCACGGTATGAAGCTGTCCCTGTACTAACGTATACTAAATGTGGAATACGTGTATAGTGTTGTGTGTTTAACAAAATGACTTGTAATCCTCATGCTGTGGTACATATACTGGTGAATAAGGTAATGCGGATTAACCAAGCGGACAACATACCTCCAGCATACATCGGCAGGTGCATTGCACGGGAGTTGTATAATCTGCCGGAGCAACATACCCGTGGTGGCCCTGTCAAGTGGGAAGAACAGACAATGCGATGTGACAGTGCAGGAACATCGAGCACTTTTTCTGAAGATAGTGATACGCTGGGGACTCCAGCTCACAACGCGATGTGACAGTGCAGGAACATCGAGCACTTTTTCTGAAGATAGTGATACGCTGGGGACTCCAGCTCACAACGCGATGTGACAGTGCAGGAACATCGAGCACTTTTCCTGAAGATAGTGATACGCTGGGGACTCCAGCTCACAACGCGATGTGACAGTGCAGGAACATCGAGCACTTTTCCTGAAGATAGTGATACGCTGGGGACTCCAGCTCACAACGCGATGTGACAGTGCAGGAACATCGAGCACTTTTTCTGAAGATAGTGATACGCTGGGGACTCCAGCTCACAACGCGATGTGACAGTGCAGGAACATCGAGCACTTTTCCTGAAGATAGTGATACGCTGGGGACTCCAGCTCACAACGCGATGTGACAGTGCAGGAACATCGAGCACTTTTCCTGAAGATAGTGATACGCTGGGGACTCCAGCTCACAACGCGATGTGACAGTGCAGGAACATCGAGCACTTTTCCTGAAGATAGTGATACGCTGGGGACTCCAGCTCACAACGCGATGTGACAGTGCAGGAACATCGAGCACTTTTCCTGAAGATAGTGATACGCTGGGGACTCCAGCTCACAACGCGATGTGACAGTGCAGGAACATCGAGCACTTTTCCTGAAGATAGTGATACGCTGGGGACTCCAGCTCACAACGCGATGTGACAGTGCAGGAACATCGAGCACTTTTCCTGAAGATAGTGATACGCTGGGGACTCCAGCTCACAACGTCACAACCAGTTCCAGTTCCTGGGGACTATCAGCCCTGGAAAAAACGGAAAAGAATAAACGGTTTTCTGAAGGAAAAACAGAACAATGCAAAGCACTTATGACAGTGTCAATATTACAAAGAAGACTTCTACCGAGCTCGATAGCTGCAGTCGCTTAAGTGCGGCCAGTATCCAGTATTCGGGAGATAGTAGGTTCGAACCATACTGTCGGCAGCCCTGAAAATGGTTTTCCGTGGTTTCCCATTTTCACACCAGGCAAATGCTGGAGCTGTACCTTAATTAAGGCCACGGCCGCTTCCTTCTTCCCACTCCTAGCCCTTTCCCGTCCCTTCGTCGCCATAAGACCTATCTGTGTCGGTGCGACGTAAAGCAACTAGCAAAAAAAAAGAAGAAGACTGCTGCAGCAAGTGCCCAAACCGACACAAGTTTCTCGACATCACCGGAAAAAGTTATGCAAATAGTAATGGCGCTTGAGGGAGATGGGATGCTAGAACACAGAAACCCTAACATAATTAGAATACAGAAATACTCGAACTCGCGAGCATATTTTCACCAAGCTCTAGAATACGCATGACAGTACACGCAGTTCACCACAGGCACTGAAAGTAGTGGGCAAAAGAAGCAGCCATCTTGTTGGATAGCAGGTATTTCCTGCACCAAATCAAACGACGGAATAAAATAACCTCACGCAAGAACACAAGATAGATTATTATGTAAGTGGGATGTTACTCGTGACACCGCCGCGAGGTCGAGCATTGAAGTTTGTACGCGAAGTTACTGCCATTATTTCTAACTAGCAAATGTACCCGTGCTTCGCTACGGTACTCTACATTGTATACGGATATCGAAGTAAATTAGTGCACATTAAGTGAATAAGATTTTTAAATTGGGTTTGTCTTGGCTTTATCCGAAAATCAGTATTGTGAAAACCACAGACGTTGTTTCCAATGAAAGTGTGATTTGCGGCATTGCGATGATAACGGCAAGTTCACTTGTTTACTGCAATTCACAACGAAGAAAGTAATTTTCATTTAACGGCAGACCCCATTGCCTAGTGCGCGGCCAAAATCGATTTGGGGAGGTTTCATTACAATGGCAGGCCCCAATTCCTACTTTCAGATAGATTACAGTTGAGGAACTTTTATTTTATTTGCAAGGACCTTCCTTACTGCCAGTCAAAAGTGAGTTGCGTTCTTATCTTTATAATGGCAGACGCATTTTCTAATGCCAGTCAGCTTCCTGCCAGTCACACCGAGTGGGTGAGATTCCATTATAATTAGCAGGCCACTATGCCTATCGTCAGTCACATTTTAGACGGGTCAATTTATTTAAAATGGAAGACACGCTCCCTAGAGTTCTGCAAGTCGAATCGAGAAGGGATTTATGCATTAAAATAGTGCACAAGAGATGGAGGACGACCCCATTCTTACTGCCTGTCAAAGTCGATGTGGGGAGGACTGAAAACAATAGCAGAAGTCCTCCTTCTGAGAGTCACTATCGATTTGCAATGTATTTAATACCAATGGCAGACACACCCTTTCTCGATTGCTACAAATCGACGTCAATGAAAGAATATAGTCGTCATACGGAAGGATAAGGATGTTAACCATCATTTACAGAATAACTGCTGCAAAACGGTACATCAAATCGAAAAACAGATTGTACGATAAGACGAACTTTCTGGCCATATCTTGGGGTCATCAGCTTACCCGTACCAAGTTTCACATTTCCGAGATTTCTGGAAGTGCCTCATTAATTCACGTCTTTTTTCATTTTTAAATATTTATATATACATCGCTCCAGCCCGACTTGGTTTTATATATAGATGACGGATAAGCATGAGCACGTTGTAAAGTGCAGACTTCCACTTCGAAATTTATATCTCCTAAACGGTTTATGATATTAAGAAACGGTTTGTGCCATCAGACGCCTCATTTATCGCTCTACATGTTTGTTTCTAAACCATATCCTCGTATCTCCCATATTAAGGGGGTAAATTGAGTTCAAATTTTGAATAGGGTGAAATTTGGGTGCATTTTTAACATTTTACATTACTTTTTGCCTACTTATGTATAAGTTAGAATCATGAAATTTGGTACACATATGTCCCTTAATCGTGCCAATGTGCGCACCCAACGTGATGATCCTATCATTCTTATAAGTGTGTCAAACAATGAAATATACTTGTAAAAATCACCAAATTTACGAACAATCCAGAAATACGGCCAAATTTAACGTATAAGGGAGAGAGATACGACAAAATGTCACAGGACCAAAGTTGTAGATCACTCCGAATTGAAGAGACGTTGTGCCATCCGTTTTGTGATACGACTTACCGTTTAGCCACAAAATAGCTCAAAAGGAATGTCTGCACAGTCATTAAAATTGCCTCCATATTTCGATATCTTTGGGGGTAAAAAGTGAAAAATTTGAACATCTTGGAATTTTTCCGTCGGTTAGGGACCAAAAGCTATAATTTCACCAAATTTCAATTGTCTACCTCGTCTGGCAGGTTATGCCGCCATCTTGATTTGGGGGGATGGGGGATAAAAATGAGGAAATTCCCGAAAATTTTTAAGCCCACGAAACCTATAGGTTATCGTTTTGGATATATTATACGACTGTGTTCTTATGCTGAGCCCGAAATTTGAGCCCCCCTAGCGTGCCCCCTTCAGGGAATTTTGAGAATTTCCGATTTTTCTAGGGATCCTGGGGTCATCAGTTTCTCCCGTACCAAGTTTCAAATTTCTGAGATTTCTGGAAGTGCCCCATTAACTCACGTCTTTTTTCATTTTTAAATATTTATATATACATCGCTCCAGCCCGACTTGCTTTTATATATATAGATAATCCAATCGATTATGACATGGTGTTCAATAGGACCAAAGTTGATTTCGGTATGAGTTAACTTCCAATGTGACAACACCAGTAACCAGAGAAAAGACTAAGGAAGATGCTATTGAAAACGTTGCATCTACTACCTACTCCTACATCATCCAGATGTAGATTTCCATGTTAAGACGTTCCAAAAATAGAATATGACTACAGCACCAGTGCTAAGTTGTCAACAGCTCCGTAGTGTCGTGGATTCGTTAAGTAC
The DNA here is from genome assembly GCF_040414725.1 of Anabrus simplex. Lineage (NCBI taxonomy): Eukaryota > Metazoa > Arthropoda > Insecta > Orthoptera > Tettigoniidae > Anabrus > Anabrus simplex. The sequence continues at coordinate 582,025,976 of NC_090265.1, read as the reverse complement.
TGGAACCTCAACGAAAGGGAGCATCGCATTTGTAGCTAGATTCATAGTCTGGTCAAACTGTTACACATTTCTCGACCAAAGCCTTCAGATACGGGGATATACAGTAACTTTGAAAATAATCATACCACTTAAAACCTCTCGATGCCTGTTTCTTTCGCCGGTACAAACTATTTGTGCGGCACATGTAAAATTGCATGGACTTATCAAAATGATGAGAATGCCGTCAACCTGCATAACAGGATCTTCATTTTGAGGTTGCACTACTTTTTTACACAAACAGTTAAGTGTTCCACGGTGTAAGCCTATGCATCACTATGAGTGGAAGGCGTCTGGTTACGAGTGACGTAGGGTTGAATAGTTCAGACGGTAGACCTTCTGAGCTCAAGTTAGCGGGTTCGACCCCGGCTCAGCCAGGTGATATTCGAAGGTGCTTAACTACATCAGCCTCATGCAGGTAGATTTACTGGCACGTTAAATAATTCCCGCGGAACAAAATTCTGACCCCTCGCGTCTCTATAAACCGTAAAACCAATAACATTAACATTGTTGATACGTGTCACAGGCCACGTCACTTCCGTTCCGTAATGTGGTGTACATTAATTTTGCGTTTCTTCACGCCTACAGCAACACTTCTGACTGTGATTCTAGTGCCGTCATTATTTGGTCGTGGTGTGAGTCGTAGGTTTGTTTACAATTAAAACTAAAATAATAAACCGATTAATTTCTTAGTCACCGTGTATATATTACTCACTATAAAAATCACCAAAGACGAAATAAACAGCAGATGCTAAGTGGAACACTGTTCACCAGTCCTTTGTTCTCTTACAGTTAGTTGTATACCCCAGCAAATTTCGTGATGATTGTCGTCAGGAGTCGGAAAATTTGCCTTGTGTGTCGATGTTGGCCGAGTTCGACGTTGCCTAAGCCTGGTAGTATTGTAACGTGCTCAAATATGATAGCCTCGGTTCAGTAGATTCACTGAAGTGCCGATGACCTTGGATGTTAAGCCCCTTTAAAAAACAAGCAAGATTCACTGACACGTAAAATAATGCCTACGGGACAAAATTCCTGCATCTTACTGTCTCTGAAAATCGTTTACAGTAGTTAGTGGAACGTAAAATTATTATTATTATTATTATTATTATTATTATTATTATTATTATTATTATTATTATTATTATTAACTTTAAAAGACAATGAACTTAAATATTAAAGTGCTGTACCGTATTTCATTTTTTCAGTTTGACATATTTCCAAGATTGGATTGATCCATTTTAATATTCATGAAATACACAGGACTTCCTTTTATTTAGTTAATACTACGAATTCAAAAGTATTATAATTATTATCTTAATTCATTTACCCTGAACTACCTAATATCCTTTTCGTCTACTACAAAAGTTCTTATAGTACTGATTTTAGGTTACTTCTGGTGCTCAATATCAAATTAATTACAGAGACGAATAGCAATTCCAGAATTGCAATAGTGACTGTAAGCGAATTGAGGGCTTTTCTGTGTTGTGGCTGAGGCACTGATGCAGACAGTCAAATGAGGAACCTTGAACCGCAGTAATCCCTTTAGCACTATTAAGCTGGGAGGACTTCTTTGTTATATTGTGTTGGTAAAGTCAGCACAGACTCTCACTCCCTTTGTGCCGTCTTGTAACTAGGTGAAGGATTATTCCGGAGAGTGCAGGGATGTCCAGTCCAGAACAAAACAGGAGGTGGAAAGCGACTATTTACAAGAGATCTGGAAATGCCCAGAAATAATCACACAAATCAAGAGGAAATTCATATTACTTTCCGCCGGGCTGAGTGCTTCAGACGAGAGAGTTGTGAGCTCAAGGCGAATTGGATACTTGCCAGTAGAAGGGTGCACAGTACCAAATTTATGAACATAATTTATTGATTAAGAAATCGTCTCTGAGTCGAACAATTTAAAGGAAATATTTTTGAGAATTAAACTAAACAAATCTTGATCTACCTTTAACAGCTGATGATTTATTGATGATAAAGTTAAAATTGTAGGCTCAAATGCATGATGAGAGTAAGACATTTCCCATGTTTTTGAGGACATGAGAAACGAGTTTTACACACCCCACAAATTTTTATTTTTGCAATAAAATTATCGTATACATTAACAAAACAAGTCAGGTACAATATAGGCAACACAATAAAAAGGAACTAATCATTTCTATAACACGTTTATTTAAAAGATATGAATATGGACATATTTACTTTTACTTTGGATTAGGAAATTTATTCATTTTAATATGTTTTAAACGTACAGTCAACCAGCAGTGCTCAATTTAATTGTATCTCAAGTAGTTATTCACTCATATGCATTATAACCCTCTTCAAAGTTTAATGTTGCAGGCGGAATTGCCTTCTCTAAAACAAGAAGTGTTCCTGAGGGACGAACTGAAACATATGATCTATTTCCTTAAGCTTACCGTCTTTAATCGGGATAAGTCCATCGTATTTTTGCTTAGGATAGTCTTTGGTGCAAGATTTGCTTACTCTTCTCTTATATGAGTAGATGTCTTTTTCTTCCCGGTCTAGAAAGCCAAGAATAACGGCCGAGAGGATTCGTCGTGCCAACTACACGACACCTCGTAATCTGCAGGCCTTCGGGCTGAGCAGCGGTCGCTTGGTAGGCCAAGGCCCTTCAAGGGCTGTAGTGCCATGGGGTTTGGTTTGGTCTTTTTCTTCAGGTCCCACATGTCCAAAATCGAAGCAATGCTTGACGACAGATTCCTGGTACGAATGATTTCAACAATGCAGTGTAAAATTCATTGTAATTATCTATGACGGTAGTACTAATGACAGACAGCATGACTAAAATTGTTAAATAAGTTGATCTTTGAAGGATAGCAGACGTGCAGGTTCTAGCACTCTAACTCACTCTTTTAAGTATAAGGCTGAGTGAGCGACTGCATTATTTAACTTATCATTTTATAACTACTAGAATTAACTACATTTTTGGTTGGTCAATCTGACATATTTACTTCTTTATTGAAAATGCTGACGTCATAATTTGTGAATGGCTCAAACACGGCCCTATGGGAGCTTAACATTTGAAATAAGTACACCAGCACATGCCCCTAACACCATCTGCGGAGATCGTGCAAAACCTCATTTTTCCAAAAAGTGGTCTTAACGAAATGTTGCATTGAAGCCTCCAATTACTACACTAAGAATAAACAAAAATACCAAATTTATGAAACTTGCTGAGTCCTGCAAGCATTTCATATGTGCTTTGTTACATATCGTTTTTTCGCCTAGAAAAACCGCTATTTGATAATACTGTATTGCAATTTAGAACTCTGACCAGAAAGGTTTCGTCATCTAAGGTTCAGTATGGCATGAACTATACCAAAGAATTTTCGCTCTAAGTGATACGTGTGCTGCGGGTCAGTATTTCGAGGAGCAACGAAGATATTAATAAGAGATCAGCAAAATACAATGTTCTTTACGCTCTTTCCTGGCCAAGTGAAATCACGTCCTTCAAACCGTTAATATTTTCGAGTGATTTAAAGGAAGTAACTTCTAACATTGCTGACTGTATGTCTTTTACGTATTTACTGTTTTCAGAACGTGTACCTTACGTCCAATCTTAATCTCATTGAAATGTTCTAGCAGATGGACACATGCTAATATTCTGATGAATCAGAGCTGATGCTGACAGCTTAGGAAATATTCTATGTTTCATGGAGATCACTGGAAGTATATGCCTGTATGACTATTTCTATTTTTATACAAGAGTAAAATCAGAATCACAAGGAAGAAAGCAATGCCCAAAACCGTAATTCTACATTTTCAAATAACCCATTTGTTGTCAGAAAAAAGAACACTAATCAAAAGAAATGAATGACACCTAGCACTTTTCATTTTTTTTTTTTTTTAGTATATTACTAGTGGTTTAATGTCGCACTAACACACTGAAGGTTTTCGGCGACGCAAGGATCAGAAGGAAAGTGAAAGTGGGAAACCACGGAATACCATCTTCAGGGCTGCCGACAGTGGGGTTCGAACCCACTATCTCCCGAATACTAGATACTGAATGCACTTTAACGACTGCAGCTACTACAATGGTGTTTGTAATAGTAGTAATATAATAATAATAATAATAATAATAATAATAATAATAATAATAATAATAATAATAATAATAATAATAATAATAATAATAATAACAATGGATTTACTTCTAACTAACTACTTTTACAACTTTCATAGGCGCCGAGGAGCCAGAATTCTTTCCCATAGGAGTTCCTCTACGTGCCAATAAATCTACTGACACGAGTCGAGTCTAATCGAACCCGACAACTTGGGACCAGAAGGTCAGTTATTTTTTGTCTGAGCTACTCAGCTCTGCCCATGTTTGGGGGACGTTGAACAATATAGTATATCCAGAATACTGTCCATGCCACCCCGCAGACATTCATAGAACAGAGGGAGATATACCATACTAAGGAAATAATGCCCACCCACATACTGCTCCTGCAATCCAACGCGCTTTTAAATGTCTGTGAAGGCCCCTCGCCCGCACGATCTCCAGATCTGACTCTGCCCTCACTGAGAACGAGTGGGAAGGAATTGGACGTCATCCGGCCTACCACCGAGAACCCGCGTCCAACTACGGCACCAGGTGAAGTCAACATGGAATTTCATTCCGCAGGATGATATTCGTCTCCAGTAAGTGACTGTTGTGGTCTATATTACTGCTAGAGGAGGGTATACCTACGATCAAAATAATACTTCGACATATCCTACAAACTCTATACCAGGCGTGGCCAAACAGCGTTCCTACCTTGCGCACCATGCGCAGAGGTGACCTGCTGTCGAGCGAAGGGGAGGAAAGAAATGCTAGTAATCGGGCCCACAGGTGCCGGAATTTTGCCCCACATTAATTATTTTACGTGCCCGTATATCTACCGACACGAGGCTGATGCATTTGAGCACCTTACAGTATCATAGGACTGAGATGGGATATAACTTGCCTAATTGAGATCAGACTCCCTAAGCTACTCACCCCGGCAGAAGAGAGTGAACACGTGTGCTTGTATTCAAAGAGCTTTGAATATAAATTCTAAACTACCGGTATATAATAGTACTTTCGTCATATTATGATCGATTACGAAGGCTCTGAAAGCGGATTTTGCTTCATCAGTCCCATTTCACCATAAATACACCTTCCACTTATCCTCATTTGCCGTGACTACCACAATACATTAGTCTCTCTCGCACACTTTTAGCGGTTGCCGCAGTAGACGAGTATAGCCAGAAAGTCGGCCAGACGAGATCGCGCTCCTATGGCGCATTACTGGGGGAGGGGCGCAATCGTTGCCACCGCTACCCTATACCTACCGGTATGGTGTACATGATACTACCTATAGTGAGGTAATAATACCTTCATCTTCCGGCTTTATAGCGTTAATTTTAAATCTTCCTCTACTGTGCAATACTAAAACCAGGGTGACGACGTGACACTATCCAAGATTCTTCATCAGTAGCGGCGATTGGCAATTAGAAGTGGGGGGGGGGATACAGACAACAAAACGTACCCGGGTATGTGGGATACAGGGCCTAGTCGACCGGGGGGATATATAGCGGTACATCAAAACTGAAAAAGGAAAGCTACAAAGGATTTTTGATGCTCCTTGAGAGAATTTCGACAGAGAGGTAAAGGTTGGCAGTTTACCAACTTAAGTGCGCTAATAATAGTTTTTTTAGATTTTGATTCAATACTACATAATAAAACTTTTACCAAAGGAACAGTATTACAATTAAATAGAGGTACGGCGAGATTGTACAATTAAAAGTCATTTAGTATTTGACTACACACTACGAAGCTAACTGGCGCTAATCAGACTGCTAGACTGACGAATGCGCGTGGCAAGCGGGTAAATCACACAGCAGTGTCCATGACCTTGGCAAAAATATATACCCCTGCTGCTCTTACTCACAGCACATGCAAAGTCTCCACTACTTGATGTAGCGCTATAAAAATCGGTTAGCTGCGACGAACGATATTTCGTGCGTATTTCCGCTAATAATTTTGTTAATAATTAAAGAAAATAAACGAAAGAATTAGCTGATAAATACAACAGGGCTCGTATAGTCTCAGTCGGCTAAAATGGAATAAAATTTGTATTTTTTTCCCCCCATAAAAATAAGGGAGAGCGGCTTTTCCCCATCCCACCCCCCCTCCCCCACCTACCACCGCTACTGTCCTTCATTGCAAAGAGGTGATAGCCCCCTTAGATTCCGACTCAATGGAGCCGACACCAAGGTAAAACATTTTAAGTGGCTCTAAGTGAGATATTCAAGTTCCTTTGTTCTGTGATAGTCGCTTATATTGAGTGCATACAAAGGAAGTAAGATAATGAAACCTCTTCTTAGTCAGAAAATGAAGGTTCTTACGTTACATTACCGACCAGACAGCTATATTGTTAGCTGTAGGAAGGCAGCCCAATGCTCTTATAGAGATATACATTAGTATAGTTTATGGCATCAACTGGAACAGTGCGGAAAGACGATCACGAAAGATGTTTACTACAATGAGTTCAATGGTCTGAAAACGAACAAAGTCCAGTAATTGTACTGAGAAGTAGGTAAACTGTTGGAGCGATGTCCTTTAAAGTGTAGCTGGGCCGATGACCTACATGTTAGGCCCCTTTAAACGAAAAGCATCATCAAGCATCATAAAGTGTATCTTGAGATGATAACGCTCCCGGGTTCATCACAGATCACCTTACCAATAACTAGATATTGTTACCTTTGTTGTAGTTGTTGTCTCATCTACGTATTAATCAGCCCCATTGCTTAGAAAGTTATGAATATTGTTCCGTAAACTGTGTAATGTCGCTGTGTGTTCATTTGTAATTAAACGCAAGCCAACACGCCGGCTCATAGTTCAATAAAATATAAAATAAAATAAAAAATAAAAGCAAATGTTTACAGTCATTTTTACCATTTTTAAAGAACTGTGAATAAGATCGATGATGAAAAAGCTCGCGCAAATGAAATGTGCGCATAGACTAGCGTACCGTTTCCGACTAATGAAAATATTTTCATTATTTCCAGGAAGCCATTATAGTGGTGGTGGTGGTGGTTATTATTTTAAGAGTACAAATCAAACCTCAAGTCATGAAGATATGATCATGATGCTGTCTGAAGCTTCGCGTCCAGTTTTCTAGGGTTCGATTCACAAATCTGACACGAATTTAAGACTGGTATGAGGAGCTGCAACGGGGTGTTCTTTGTCCACTGTATTGTACCCTTGGAACTAGGCAATTTGAGTGCAGTATTAAGAAATTTCTACCCTCGGGATCCCAAGTCAGTTTTCATAGTTTCCTACTTCTATTCCCTGCGAATGCAGGGATACGACTGTTGCAGGTTTTACGTCATACCTAATCACACAAGCCTTATCGCGACGAATTGGAAGGACAGGGTCAGGACTGGGAAGGAACGCGGCGTTAGGTAAGGTACAACCCCATCATTTGCCTCGTGTCCGGCTCCGGCTAAATGTTTAGCGTGCTGGTCTTTCGTCCAGAGGGTCCCGGGTTCGATTCACGACCGAATCGGGGATTTTAACCTTCATTGGTTAATTACGATGTCTCGGGGATAGGGGGTGTGTGCCGTCTACATCATTAGAATTCATCATAGGAAGGCCCCCATCCTCATAGGACGTCAGCTCGAAAAACCTGCACCAGGCCTCTTCGGAGGCCACAAGCCATTGTAATTATTATTATTTGCCTGGTGTGAAAATGAGAAACCAAAGGAAACCACGGGGAACCAGCTTCAGGACTGCCGACAGTAAGATATGGACCCACCAAATCAGCTACATGGTCCGTAGCTCGCAGCCAGCACTCTCGGTGAAGATATCTGCATATAAATATATACAAAAACGAAAAACGAAAATGAAACCCCACTAACTCACTGACAGATCTGTGTGTTAAATGAGAACAATAAAACTTTGATTTCCACCTATTAAAAGCAATTATAAAATTAGGATCTCATCCTTATTTTATTGCTTGATTGTTAAAACATAGGACATGTTTCGTTAAAATTTTTAATATCTTCAGCTATAAACAGTCTTACAAGGTTAAACCGGTAACATTGTTCTAGAACTTACACTTATTGTTCACTGTTAACAGACTTAACCATAATAAACTATAAAAATCTCTTAAATATAAAGCTTTATATAGTAAAGTAAATGCATTTATTTTCCTCCGATCTACAGCATTGAAGCCTTATTGATCTACTGAGGAGAAAAATAATAATGCCCAACCTAGGCAGCTTAATCTAACATACACATATAATAATTCCTGTAAAATAAACATATCTTACACCAAAGTAAGGAAAAAAGCCATATTGATATAAATAATATAATGTAATGGCAACGAGGCAGAATGGTCTGTTGTCCCTAGTATAAGACAGTATGTCAGTATGGCAATGAAAAACTAAACTGGTAACATATTGCTATGTAGAGTACGATGTTGTGTCAGATTTGCATCTGCACTTTAAACAAGACAGTATGCCAGTATGGCAATGAGAACCTAAACTGGTAACATATTGCTATGTAGAGTACGATGTTGTGTCAGATTTGCATCTGCACTTTAAACAAAGAGTATATCACTTCCAGCCTGGTTCGCAATCAGCATATTCTTTCTTGAACACTGACCTCTCTGGTTTTCTACTTAAGTTGCAAACCTGGCTTCGTATTTCCTCCACTGTATTGCCGGTGTGCAATTTTTCACCTTACGTTTCGTTACTGTTGACCACTATTTGAACTCTATTGTCTCACTATATTTATTATCTTTAGAATCCAGACAAATCACCACCTTAACTGAAACCATATTCACTCATCATTAACTTGGACCCTCAGCTCATATACCAACCATCTCCACATATTAGCTTTATCCTTAACACCTATCCAATTTACAATCACTCTCTTCCTCATTCACTGCACACTTTACCGCCTACGAATTTAACTATTTAATCACTCTTGCCATAGTTACGAATAACACACAAACTCCGCTGTTCTCATGTGTACACCAATTTACTTTCTACTGCAAATTGCCTTTTTTGCTTCTTGTCGCAATGCCTTCGTCCAATTTGTTCTTCTTACCCCATATCTCCCTTAGGCTCAATCTTCTCATTTTCGCCAGGGTACCTCTTGCTTCTTCTTCCTGCCTCCCAGCCGTATTTTCACTTCCTTTATGTCCTCTTGTCACATCTTGTGTTTCCGCGCCCACAATCACTTCCTGTATCTTCCTTTCTTCTCTTCCACAGGCCTTCGTCCTCAGCTCCTTAATTAATGCCCTGGTCTCGCTGGTTTCCTTCCTTATTTCCCTCCTCATCTCAGCTGTTACCTCTCTGGCTCCTTCTTCGATCGATTTGTAAATAGCATTCATGTCTTCTTCTGTCAAGTTAATTTCTTCTTGCTGCGAGCTTGGGTCCAGTGTCTTATTTTCTTAGGTTCTTTCTTGATCTCCAGGTCCGTCTTCACCCTCTTCACTGTCTCTGGCTTGCCTTTCTTCCACTCTCTTCCCCACTACCTCTTCGTCCTTCCTATTCTCTTCCATTTCCTGTCATTTCTTCGCTGTCCACACTCTGGTCCATAGTCCATTGGATACTACTAGTTGTTGACCCTTAATATAGGCTCTTAACCCTTGTATTTTAGCCCTGACTGTTTTTTCAGTGTGTTTATATTCTTTACCCCTTCTCTTCCCATGCCTCTTTTAATCCAAATTTTTGTGCTACGTATATTATCTGCGCCTCTTATCACTACTTCCGCCATCAGGGTGGAAAACAACTTCAGTTTTATCGGCCTATCACTCCGTTTTTTACCTATCCATTCCACATCATCAATATCAACTTCACTAAAGTTAATTTTCATCATTTTCTGAATAACTTCCACAACATTTTAGGTTGTCAGCACTTTGTCTTCCCCTTTGTCTTCCGGCACTCCATATATAAATAAGCATTTCTTCCTGCGTTCTCGGTTGCTGTCTTCAATTTATGTTTTCAGTTTCACCACCTCTTCCTCCATCTCCTTTATTTTTGCCTTTAGTTATATCATTTCTCTCTCGATGTTTTCCACTTTGTTCATTGTCTCGTCTATTTTTTCCTGTATCCAACGCCTCATATGTTCAAATTCCTTCATTTGTTCTTTCATCATATTTTTAATCTGCTCAAACGGACATACTTCTTCCACCACTTCTTTCACCACTCTTCTTATGACCTCCACATCTTCCCAGTTCATGTTGCCACTGGAAATCGGGCCGGGGTTCACCTCCACACCTCCTATGGCTAACAGTACCTTAATTACCGCTGCCACCAGTATCATCTCGCCCATCATTCTTGTTTCCACTTTACCTCCTTTATTTCTAACTGTTTCCTTTTTCCATCTCCCCTGCCATCTTCCAATAGCTGCACGATATTGATCTACACCAATCATCTTCCTCTTCCCTCCCGTCTTACTTTTCCACTCACCGGTCACACTCCACACCGGCTCTACTGGCACCTCACTCAGCACGTCCGTCACCGTACACTGACCAGGTTAGACTGCGATAAAGCTTTATATTTTACCTTGTATTATTAAAAACAATGTCCGACTCGTTGGCTGAACGGTCAGCGTACTGGCCTTCGGTTCAGAGGGTCCCGGGTTCGATTCCCGGCAGGGTCGGGGATTTTAACCTTAATCGGTTAATTCCAATCGCACGGGGGCTGGGTGTATGTGTTGTCTTCATCATCATTCCATCCTCATCACGACGCGCAGGTCGCCTACGGGCCTCAAATAGAAAGACCTGCACCTGGCGAGCCGAGCCCGTCCTGGGATATCCCGGCACTAAAAGCCATACCGTACGACATCCATTAAAAACAATATAACTATTTGTTGCGTTTGAAACGATGTCACGTGACGTATTTCAAATATTAGAACAAGGTTTTAAAGTTTGAATTGCAATTTGCAACAGAGAGTTATATTGTTTTTAATAATACGACGTAATATATAAAGCTTTATATTTAAGAGATTTTTATAGTTTATTATGGTTAAGTTTGTTAACAGTAAACAATAAGTGTAAGTTCTAGAATAATGTTACCGGTTTAACCTTGTAAGAATGTTTATAGCTGAAGATGTTCAAAATTTGAACGAAACATGTCCTATGTTTTAATAATTAAGCAATAAAATAAGGATGAGATCCTAATTTTATAATTGCTTTCAATGTATTGAATAGGTGGAAATCAAAGCTGTATTGATCTCCTTCAACAGACTTTCAATACGGAAAAATGAGGATAGTTTCTTGCAACAAGATCTGTGTATGTCCGAAATCTCTTAGCGTAGGAAGTTCAAATTTCATGTATTTTTGGCCCTTTGTTTTAAGTGCTCAATGAGAAAGGGTTTGTATAATGTCCACCCACAGGGGGATGAAACGGGGTAAAAAACCTTCAAACCAAAATATCCATTCCTCCGGAAACGTTCGTCGTACAAATTTAAAATTACTTTTTATATCCTAGATGTTAAATAAAACTACAAAATGCTTTCAACCTACGTAGGGTTAAATGGGTCTTGTGACACGAATCAAAAATTAATTCCTCCAAAACTATGTAATTTACGAACTTGAAATTTGACTTGTGTTGGATGTTAAATAAGGAATATTTTAGGAATGTCGGTTAATTACCAAAAACAAAAATACTAATTTATCCGAAACTGTCATACGGAGTTAACATTTCAAGTGATTGCTTCTATGTCTTATGTATTAAATAAGATAGGGTTTTAAAACACTCCACCCCTTTAGATGATTACATGGGGGTTTAAAACTCGATATCAAAAATATTCAATCCTCCAAATTCTTTCGACGTACAAAATTTGTATTTTACATGGTGGTTGCTCTGTTATGTCCTAGTTGACAATAAGAAATAAAGATTCCACCCTTAAATGGTTTAAATGGAGGTTAGTGTAGAAAATAAAAATATTCATTCCTTCGAAACCATTTGACGTACGAAGTTGAAATTTCATAAGATGGTTGCTCCACTTTGTCTTAGACCCTAAATGAGGTTTTTGTTTTAATATTCCGTCCCTAAGTGGGTTGAATGGCGGTTATACCCGATAATAAAAATTCCCATTTCTCCGAAACCGTTTGAGGTACGAAGTTAAACTTGCATACGATAAATCCATATCCTCCAAAAAGAAGGACGCTGCTTGCAGGCAGAAACACCGTCCACAGCATCAGGAACCGTTTGAACGGTGTTGAAACACTTTACTTTTCATGGTTTGTTTGTTTTTTTTGTTTTGTTTTTTTTTTTTTCGTCGCACCGACACAGATAGGTCTTATAGCGACAATGGGGCAGGAAAGGCCTAGGAATGGGAAGGAAGCGGCCGTGGCCTTAATTAAGGTACAGCCCCAGCATTCGCCTGGTGTGAAAATGGGGAAACCACGGAAAACCACCTTCAGGGCTGCCGACAGTCGGGTTCGAACCCACTATCTCCCGGATGCGAGTTCACAGCTGCGCGCTCCTAACCGCACGGCTTTTCATGGTTTTTGTCAATATGGAAAAGACGTGATATTCACAAAAATACCCCAGCGAGAACGGCGCCGAGCATTCATTTTTGCATTGTCGGCGCGTAGATGTGCATCATTGAAGACCATAAGCATAGCTCATGACAGTTTTCCAGGTCGAAGCACTTTCTTTGCATAAGAATTGAACGTTTGGATTTATCCATCACATATTAGTATTGCTTGGCCGGGCTGAGTAGCTCAGATGATAGAGCGCTGGCCTTCTGAGCTTAAGATTGCGGGCTCGATCCCGGCTCAGTTCATTGATATTTGTAGGCACTCAAATACGCCAGCCTGGTGTCGGTAGATATACTGGAACGTATAAAATGGATAAAATTTTGGTAACTCAGCGTCTCCGAAAACCAAAAAAAAAGTATTTAGTGGGATGTAAAAACAATAACATAAATAAACATCAATATTTACACCTTTTCAATCGTGAAATTGCCAGCGTTTCACCCCTAGCAGTGGGCTCATCAGTTGGATTGTACATAATTCCCCTAGTGCTCCGTCACTGCATTGTCCTACATACGAGGCTTGTAGAGGTGTCTCAAAGGCCCAGTAGCCACAGCGTCTTGGAAAGGTGTAGCAATCCAATTGACGAGCCCACTGCTACACTGGGGTGAAATGCTGGAAATTTCATTACTGAAAACGCTTAAAGAGCTTAAATGTTTTTAACATTTTCAATCGATTAAATCGATTAAAGTAAATTATGTCTTCCTTCTGGGAACTTCATTTTTGAAATATCAATATTGCTTTTTTTTTTTTTTTTTGCAAGTTGCTTTACGTCTCACCAACACAGATAGGTCTTATGGCGACGATGGGACAGAACGGGCTAGGAATAGGAAGGAAGCGTCTGTTGCCTTACTCAAGGTACAGCCCCAGCATTTGTCTGGTGTAAAAATGGGAAACCACGGAAAACTATCTTCAGGGCTGCCGATAGTTGGGTCGAACCCACTATCTCCCGAATACTGGATACTATCCGCACTTAAGCGACTGCAGCTATTCAGCTCGGTAATATTCCTTCGGCTACTTAGCGGACGCGTGTCTCAGACCGGTCACATTCTGCTTTTTCTTTTTTTTTTCTTTGCTAGTGGCTTTACGTCGCACCGACACAGATAGGATTTTTATATGGCGACGATGGGACAGGAAAGGCCTAGGAGTTGGAAGGAAGCGGCCGTGGCCTTAATTAACGTACAGCCCCAGCATTTACCTGATGTGAAAATCGTCACATTCTGAGCTATAACTACAAACAACAAGCTACTTAGTGCTGGCGTTTTTTGACTGTCCTGTCATTTTTTTTTCTGTTTTGCTATTTGCTTTACATCGCACCGACACTGATAGGTCTGATGGCGAATTGTCAATTATTTGCAGTGTTAGTAACTCTATCTATGTTTCAATTGAACACTCCTTATATTTTATGATTTGTTTTCAGTGGTACGCCAACAGGTTCAATGTATGGGCCAAAACATCTTGCTAAATAATCCTATTTTCTGTCATAATATCTATACAGTATCTCGGCTGCAGTTGAACTTCATTTTAGTGAGCTTTTTTTGTTTTATCAATTTAAATAGGAATTTAAAAATTGATATGAACAGCTCATTATCATTAACTAAATGGCCATTTCCAAACTATTGAACAGCGTGCTCCAACATTGCTATAATGTTATAAGTTATAATACCAAGAATCTGAAAACATATCCGGTTGAATAAATCGTTCCGTGCTAGCTGAGTATTGAAAAGTGATTGTTTATCAGCGTAATTAGTGCGGTGTATCACAAATTATAGTTTTCAGTGAGAAATACACCACCACAAATATAAACGGAATTTATGAACTGTAAATCCCATTTGTCCTCCTTTAGTATCCGATCTGTCTGCACATCTCACTATTGAAGGGACTGTCTCCTCTAGTGGCAATAGCATGCTTGCTTCACTCTGAAGTACGCTGGTTCGATTCCCTATCAAGTAGCCAAAAAATTCATAAATGTAACTATTCAGCCTGTAACAGAAAATTGATTCCTGGCTGTAGACTTGACTTGTTCTCCCATTTATCCCCGAGGTTATGACCAGTGGGATATTTTACTTTCTATTCCTCCATGGGCCTTCATTACATCTCTCATATTAGGAGCATAGGGTGGCGACTATTGGGCCACCGCCTGATACTGGTATGGTTTCTACTTGCTCAGTTATTTTCATTTCTTACACCTTATGTGTTTCTGCCTTGTGTATTTCCTTATGGTAGAATTCCCTCACGCACACCTAATATATTGAAAATACTTCTAATATTAAGAGAAGCATAGTTCTCCTCGCTGAATCATAATCGTCATTAGAGATGTTTTGAAACAATTTTAATTATTTTGTTCGATTCTACATCCTGTCTACGAGATCTATGTCATCAATCCTGGATTATTCACAGCTCCTTTATCCCCTCGTCCTGCTCTCACTCTCATCTCATGTAGTTATTGAAAAGATATGACAAACTAGTCAATTTTACTTCAGAAAATTAGTGGTCCAAGAGAGGGGGCATCCACGTTAGAAGAGAGATGAGGTGTGGAAATTCAACCGAGCGTAGACACACAAGCTTTCTCCTAGTTTTAATGTGGTGTAGAGACCATATCTCCATGTTAGAATATACAGTAGGCACCATATCGCCTTCATTTTAGGTACCTTAAGGCAGAAACAGCTTCTAAGAAGGACATTCCAGGAATCATAAATAAACAAGGGGTGTGTAGATTTGAAATTATAGAGAAGGAAGAAGTATTTACTCAACAGTATATACAGTTGGACATAAGGATAATATATGGGTAGAGGAAGCGCTTAGAAATTGCGAATGACTACGGTATGATAACAAATATATTTACATAACGGTATAGAAGTTGAAAACTATAAAAGCAGATGGATTTGGTAATATTTCTTTTTTTTTTTTGCTATGGGCTTTACGTCGCACCTACACAGATAGGTCTTATGGCGACGATGGGATAGGAAAGGCCTAGGAGTTGGAAGGAAGCGGCCGTGGCCTTAATTAAGGTACAGCCCCAGCATTTGCCTGGTGTGAAAATGGGAAACCACGGAAAACCACTTTCAGGGCTGCCGATAGTGGGATTCGAACCTACTATCTCCCGGATGCAAGATCACAGCCGTGCGCCTCTACGCGCACGGCCAACTCGCCCGGTGGTAATATTTCTAGGGAAATAATTAAGGCAATAGATTAGTATATAGTAACATATTTGAAGTACTTATTTGATTACTATTTGCATGAAGGATGTATACCCAATGAATGTAAAGTCGGTATAGTAGCCCAAGTGTACACAGAAAAGGGTGATAAACATAAAGCGAATAATCACAGACCAGTCAGCTTGACATGTAAGCTTTAGGAAAGCGTTTTTTCTGAGTATATTAGATACGTTGGCGAAATTACTATATTGCATGATGGAAAACAGTTCTAGTTTAGGAAAGGTTATTCCAGTGAGGCTCTACTTACAGGATTTCAGCAAGATATGGTTTAGACTCAGGAGGTCAAAGTCCTGTATCGCTATTCATCTATCCAAGGCTCCTAATACGGTAGGAAATGGAAGACTACTGAAGACAAAAGAGGCTATTGGACTATACAAAAGAGTAATTGAAAGAGTGAGTAAATTTCTAGAAAACAGAACTCAGAGAATTGTAGTAGATTAAGCATTACCTGATCCTGTAGAGATTAAGAGTAAGGTTCCGCAAGACAGTATTATTGGAACTTAATAGTTATTTTATTATCTATTTAATATACAGCAAAAGCCAGATACCACATACCAATTACTATATCTCAAGAAAAGACCTAGACGGCTGAAATTAGGAGCACAGGTTGATCCCTTTCCCTACAGGTGCACTAAGAAATAATTTTATAAATTCAGCTTTTGTCGTGGACTTAGGCCCTTTGCCACAATAGCACAGGCTAACATACGCGAAAATCGAATTTCTCGTACAAGGACGAGATAAATCTCATTTTAAATCTTATGTCCTCTTGGGCCCTAAAACTAACTGTTTTCGAGACTTCGCTACAAACTGCACCGCTCTACAGTCAAAAGCTATGGAGAGCACATGTTGACAGACTCACGAACGAGATCACCATTACAACTTTCACTTGGGCAGATTCCGTAAGACATGCACGAAGATTGCAGGAAGAAAATATTCAGTGAGAGATGTTCATGGCGCTCACTGTCAGTTGACTCATTTACAGTACTACGATCAGACGTGCTTCTACGTGCTCATGGGCGCCCATATGACAGTTTGTTGGTGGGGGGGGGGGGCTAGACCTGGGGGTACGTAGCATTTTTAATATTTTGGAAGATAAATGGCAACTTCTATTCTGCGGTATACCCTGCCTGTTGGTAGGAGACGGTACTACCGCTTCTACGTAATACTGACTTTTCATTTTCTTGAAATGAAAACACCTGACTACATTAGATTTTTGCCTTCCCTGAGAGCTACGGGGGGGGGGGTTCGCGACCCCACCTTGCCCCCGTGTATGGGCGCCCTTCTACGTGCTGCTGTCTCATTAACAACAATAAGATCAGACGTGCTTCTGAGTTCTATCAGACAATTTTATACTTTTCATTGAAATAACTTTTATTCGTCGTACACATCTTCTTTTGTACAGTGTGTCACGGGAAGAATGGTCAATATTCAGGGATATGCCAGGAACGATCATTTGAAGCAAAAAAAATGTCATAAGGACATATGTCTTATTCCGAATGGTTCCCAGATAGAACACATTTAATGTACATTTGTTTTCAGCTAGTGGCGAGCACTTATATGTCTTACCCACCCAACCTCTTTGACGTTTCATTCTAGCCCAATCCACCTCGTTGCTTTCAACCTCTTTGCTCGGAATGTCTTTCTACCATTAAACTAGCCCGTTGAACGCGCAGTTTTTCATGGTGTGTTGATGAGCTCGATAGCTGCAGTGGCTTAAGGGCAGCCAGTATCCAGTAATCGGAAGATAGTGGGTTCGAACCCCACTGTCGGCAGCCCTGAAGATGGTTTTCCGTGGTTTCCCATTTTCACACCAGGAAAATATGCTGGGGCTGTACCTTAATTAAGGCCACGGCCGCTTCCTTCCCATTCCTAGGGCTTCCCTATCCCATCGTCGACATAAGACTTCTCTATATCGGTGCGACGTAAAGCAAATAGCAAAAAAAAAAAAAAAAAAGGCATGGTCTGTTGTGAGTGAAATAGTGCGAGGGACTGAGAGTGTATCAGAGGGAATCATCAGTTAACTGTCTTTGTACACGCGCTGGCTAAAATTTCACATATCTACATTAATTGAGAATATGCAGATATGGCTTATGTTTACGGCTTCTGCGATGGTAATGCTCCTGCTGCTGTCGAGGAATACCGTCGAGACGTCGAATTCCTGACCGTAGAGTGTTTACTACAGTTATCACGACATTGCGTGAAACAGGTGTTCTTCCAAGTTCGCATTTTTCTTCTAAACGTGTAGTTCAACAACCTGTGCAGGTACAGCGACACATTGTTGAAATGGTGTAGCGTAGTCCTACTACCAGCACACGGCAACTTTCTGCACGTATCAATGTCCCACGAACACGTGTATGGCGAACATTACATGCAGAAAACTTGTAGCCATTTCAAAACGTCAAAACATCACATACGTGCGCGCCGCTACCCCAAGAACAAATGCACATCAAACGCATCCCATCTCAGAAAATATTCGGAATAGGGCATATGTCCATTCAAAATATTTGCTTCAAATGATCGTTCCTGTCATACCCCTTAATACTGACCGTTCCTCGTCGGCCAACCTGTATATCTTCCCTCTTTTATTCTTAATAGTTTCCACCTTTTCAGACTCATTTCAGTCAAAACCCTATTGTTGTTCCACCAACCATTTGTAGAGCCCCTGTACGCGTAGTTCCTGTCTCTGTATACTGTAGTTCCTGCTACTCGTAGCTGACTTTATTTCCCTTTTCTTCTCCATACCTGCGTGCAGCTGTCTCATTTACAGCAGTACTAATCAGATGTGCTTCTGCATTCGATCATACAGCTTCATACTCCTCCTTACAGCTGACTTGAAATAAATTTTATTCGTCATATACATCTTCTTATCTTCTCTCCTTCTTTTCTTCTATTCTTAATACTTTCCACTTTTTCAGACTCATTTTGATCACAACTCTATAGTTTTTCCACCAGTTTCCCTTTCGGTTTATCTACAGCTCCTGTATACTCTAGTTCCTATTTCTCATAAATGACGTTTCCATAACAGGACTCGTGAGGCATTGCGATCATACCTATTGACGGCATAATGATATCTCACCGTGTTGCACCTACGAAGGGAGATGGCTCCTGTATTTTTTTTTCTATTCCCTATCTTACTTAAGTGTACGGCACTAACTCTCTGGCTCTTCAGATGCGGGTTAGTTCACACAGCACATTTGTAACAAATTGCAACGGTTTCAAGTGTTTACTATGATGCCACGTGGAAACGTGTACAGAACCATGGTTGAGTACCAGGCTTACGTGCCACTTCCCACCTCACACGCTACCCGCTGTGAAATTGTGGCTCCTGGTGAAATATACTCTTTCCATCTGGTGGTGTATCGGGAAGGTAATGTGATAATACCGGCTGAAGAGCATATTGTCGGACGGAACATATTACGTTTTAAGTGTTCTGGCCCCATGTCATCGGATTTTGAACCACTCATACCTCCATATGCCCCTCTTCATCAACAACTACCTGCTATCGGTAGTCCTGTCTTGACATCACTTAATGTAATCAGTCCCACAAGTTTTTTTTTTCCAGTGACAAAATCGGCAATGAATTTTCTTTCACTGATTATCATCGTCTTCTTAAAAATAAGCGTCCTTCTGCTGTGCCTGATGATGATCTAAATTGAATGGATGAAAACCATAACGGTATAAGTAGCATTTTGATCATTCAGAGAAAAGGCATTTAAACATCTTAACACAAATATAAAGCATGCTATTTGTAGTTCTACCACCTATCACTAGAGGGTAGAATATTACCGCTATCATTTGTATCACTTTGCTGGTGAAAGGATACATCCTCCCGGAGTTACATCCTGCACTTAACTCATTTTTTTTAATGTCACTTATACCGTTATGGTTTTCATCCATTCAATTATCCCTCTGACTCAAAAAACAGTTAAAAGTTCGATCATCCAATGACAAACAAATAGGAAGAAAGCACCCCGCTAGATTCACCGACATCATTAAGATAAAAGAAGCATACGGAGTCTGTAAAAAATTTTACTGAAAGAAAAACTTATGCTAATAGGGAGTCTGTTAGGAAATACACTGAGAAAAACCCCGAAATCAAGTGAAAACTTGTTAGGAGATAAAAATGAAAATAAACGATTGGTCCCGTGGAAAACAAAATCTTTATCGGGATTCAAGTACGACTGAAGTAGAGATTACAGTAATGATATAGTTGTTGCTATTGGCCAGAAAGTAGATTGCAAGTGGTGTCACGCAAAACAACTGGAAAGAAGTAAGCCCCGGTCTGTGGTGTAGGAATAGCGGGAATTCATATTTAAAATCTGCTTAACAATGGTTAAATATTATTATTACTGTATTAGGAGACCTATTATCCCCAAAACTATTCAAAAATTGATCTAGGCGAAATTATCATTACTCCATTTATTAAGTTTAATTTGCAGTACAGAAGATCATATTATCTGCTTCAAATTTCATATCAATATCACATCGTTCTTCCTATGCTAACATTAAGAAAAATGAAATGAATAAATACCCTCCTGGAAAAGAGGAACTCAATTACAATGAAAAGTAAAAAAAATTGACCTACATATCGTAAGGATGGCTTCACCCTCTGCTGCTGGATGTTGATTAGAGGTTACGGATGTTGAAGACCATCCCACGCTGATTTAGTGCCCTATGTTAATAGCTTCCCTCACATTGTGTTTCATCAAATTGAACACTTCCATTCCGTCGTCGTAGAATTGAAACATATAAAAACTTATGAGTGTCATGACAAATATGACAATAAATATCACGCACGACACAGCGTTAACCAACGATACTCCGCTAATGGAACACACGTCGAGTACAATAAACGGAGTTTTATCGACTAGAATCACTTCACATTCGTAAGAAAGTTTTCACGGTGATTATATTCGACAATGATATTAATTTGACATTTGAATTCACATAGTCTCCATCTCAATAATTGTTTAGTCAGGTTAGCATAAGATTCGCGTCGGTTACGCCGTACATATACCCTAGAGATCGGATCACGGAAAGAGAGCAACAGAGCGGCGGAAAAAGACTGACAGATAGAACTTCCGTAGGTGGGGTTTTTACTACGATGTCATAGAAATGTTTTCCCCGTAAATTCCTTCATGGAGGTGACATAAATCTTAATGTTTCGTTTTAAAACTTAAAAAATGTTCAGGGAAATAATCTGGTATTTAATAAGACGTTTCAGACATTTCCCATGGTGGAATTATGCACATTTGTAAACAACTCTACAGCTGACATCAGCTGATTATCTCACAATGCAACACTCACTCCTGTACCGTTTTCAGTCCAGCAATTCCCGTTCATAGGATTTCTTATAATTTAGGAACATTCTCATACTTGGCAATTCATCGCAAATTATTTGTTTTAATCGTACCTTCAATGATTTCAAATTCGTATATTCGTATATTTTTTCCTGCTGCCATTTCATGATGTATCCATCTCTTGGCACAGGCCAGAGTAAAGTGTAGCTTCCACCGAAGTCCCAAGTCCCAGTCTCATCCATGGCTGTGACAATATGGGTGGTGCTGAGTAATGACATTCAGAGCACGACTAGTGCATCTGAGTGTTATGAAAGGTGTTGCTCATAGGATCAGTCGTGCTGCAATAGCACTTTCTGACCCAGTGAGGAAAGCAATGGCAAACTACCTCACTCCTCGTCTTGCCTAGTACGCCTCATTTTGGTGCTGCCATTGGTTTTTGCGGTTTTCTTATAACCGCATAACCTTTGGTGGTGCTATTTGAGGATCCAACCAACCTCTGGGCTGATGACCTAACAGACAGACATATTCGTATTTAACCTTCTGCATAATCATGCAAGAAGTTGAGTAAATTACATATTATTAAGCTCTTTGTTATACAATCGACATTTTTCCTTACAAATCAACTATCAGCTATCAACCACATTCTTGGACCTGATTATGAGAAAGGATTCAATATCAACGCTTGTGCCGGCGAAAAACGCTACGTGAAATGTTTCAGCTTAGAACTTTGGACGGTAATGTTCTGTCATCTAAGATTTAATATTGTGAGAGTAATCTCAAAGCATTCTCGCTTTTGACATATGTATTGCGGATCAGTATTTCTCCAACAACATTATACATAGCGGTTTTCGCAGGCGCAACGACGATATGAATATCAAGTGAGATTGATTGCGTCCATCTGCCTTTCATTCGATGTGCTTGTTACTCCATTACTCTTTTATTATTGACGTTCATATATGATGAAATTGACATTTATGAAATATTATACATAGTAATATTAAACAATCAGTCAAACGCCTGATCAATA
This sequence comes from Anabrus simplex, assembly GCF_040414725.1. Lineage (NCBI taxonomy): Eukaryota > Metazoa > Arthropoda > Insecta > Orthoptera > Tettigoniidae > Anabrus > Anabrus simplex. The sequence goes on along the minus strand of NC_090265.1, from coordinate 582,003,853 downwards.
CGTAGGTGATTTCTTTCTTTTGTCGTCATTTTTGATTCGAGGCTCTAAGCTTCCATGTCGTTTTTACATCGCAGCAATAAATTTCGTGGTACAAACAATGCTGCAAAAACCAAACCCCATGACGCAGCAGCCTCAAAGGGCCATGGCCTACCAAGCGACCGCTGCTCAGCCCGAAAGCCTACAGATTACGAGGTGTCGTGCGGTCGGCACGACAAATCCTCTCGGCCATTATTCTTGGATCACTATCTCACCATCATATAACTCCTCAATTGTAATCACGTAGGCTAAGTGGACATCCAACCTGACCTGGCCGGGAATCGACCCGAGGCCTCCGGGTAAGAGACAGGCACGCTACCCTTGCACCGTGAGGCTAGCACAAAGACTGGTATACATTACAGTCTGGTAGTATTTTAAGCTTCTCAAATACATCAGCCTCGTGTCGGTAGATTTACTGAGACGTTAAGCAACTCCTGCGGGACGAAATTCCGGCAGATCGACGTCCCGAAATTCGTAAAAATAGTGGGAGGTAAAACCAACAAGATTTTATACTGTTATTATTTTAAAATGAAACAGATTTTCCTGTTTTGATTCTGATGAACGTCATGTAGATGTAAGAAATTGAATCATCATACAGAGTTCTTGTAACATAAAAAAATACAAGAAATGATAAAGAGGAACGGCACGGATTCAATAACAGTTAACGGTAAAATGGAACTTAATTAAATTGAGGTTCTTATGTCTATGACTTAGATATTCTCCCTTAGAACGAATGAAAATGATAGTCCTCAGTCCTATGGTTATGTAAACATTTCATATCTAGTCATAATTTATTGAAAATGTTAAGAAACAATACTTAATGTAGATATTTGAGGCAGATATTGATATGCTGGTAGGGGCTATACGTCTTTCCTAGGTACTCCACGGTGTGGGAGCTAACAGGCAAACACATCTACCAAACAATCTCACCTTCCTACAGCTCATTACCAACTGTAATACGATGAGGCCATTATCGTCCATGCACACGAACTCAGGACCAATGGCCTCTGTGAACTCACGCACATTAGGAAGGATTATCTCATTACTGTACGGCTCACCGATTTCAATACATTCAAGTACCTCAAGCTGAGTTTAGTCATTCAGCAGAGATACAGTAGATGAAATGGTAGAGAAGTGTTTATTTTGGCGGACAACGTGATTAAATGTATAGGCCTACGCTACTTTCTAAATGTATTAATGACTAGCTCTTGTACCTCTCATTGATGAGCTATTTGTTTTAATTACAGCAGTAATGCTATTTAGCAGAGATGAGATATACGAGATAGACCGTAAGTTAATCAACTCCAGTAATTTCCTAGATTATTCCCAAACATGTTAGTCACAGATCGCTCTATAAAAAATGCTGCACGAGATAAAATCTTAAATTTAATTCGTTAGAAATATTTCTCAATGAAACTGACCGTTCTTAAAATTTGGCAAGAAGCCATTTCAACCCTACTCTTAGCCCACTTTCTCCTTTGAATAGCATAATGACATCTAAGTCAACACAACTATCAAATAGCCTATATGCCGAGTTTCATAAAGATAATCCGTTCCGCTTTCACGAAAGAGAGACATGCACAGTTGTGTAATAACAAAGAAAGAAGGAGAATCAAAACATTGTATTAGTGTTTGCCCATATTATATTTCAGTATAATTAAGACTACCGTACAGCGGATAATATTGTTTATGTACTTGATGAGAATTAATCGAAGGATTACAGTATTTAGGAGGACAGTCAAGCAGCCGAGTAATAATAATAATAATAATAATAATAATAATAATAATAATAATAATAATAATAATAATAATAATAATAATAACAAAAATCATTTTCAAATTATTTTACTTTGCACCGACACAGATAGGTTTTATGGCGACGATGGGACAGAAAAGGGCTAGGACTGGCAAGGAAACCATGGAAAACCATCTTCAGGACTGCCGACAGTGAGATTCGAACCCTCTATCTCCCGAATACTGGATACTGGCCGCACTTAAACGACTGCAGCTATCGAACTCGGTCAGATAGGCTTTATGGTGACGATGGGATAGGAAAGGGCTATGACTGGAAAGGAAGCGACTGTGGCCTTAATTAAGGTACAGTCCCAGCATTTGTGACCTAAACCGTGCAGCCACATTCTCAGTAATAATAATAATAATAATAATAATAATAATAATAATATACATTTTCGCGTAGGTTCATAAGTAGGCTTAATCACATTAAACTGTTACCGTAATTCATTTATGTGAATGATATTTCGATTAAACCAATTTAATAACTTTGTCCAACTTTTGGGGTCAACTCCACTGTACGTCGGGTAAATGTCTTGAGTCCCGACCACAGTCACTTGCGTATTCAGCCCGCCGAGGATTTCTTAAGTCTTTTTCTCATTTAACCTTCATAGAATCCATGCCACTCACGTCCAGCCCCACAAATACCAAACCACAGCACTAATGCATCAACAAATAGCACATTTTGTCTGCATCTTACTCAACGGATTTGTTCGCCTTATTCTAAACTTACGTGTGTTCCGTTAAAAGCCACACACTTTAAAATAGCCAGTCCAGTTTCTCTGAATAGCATACACTACTTCATTTATTATGTTCTAGAAGCTAACTGCTTCTGACTGATACCTGAATAAAAGTCTGCTTTCCTTTTAGCAAGTTCGACCTTCTCTTCCTTTTACTATGAGATGAAGTACGTTAATGTACAGGAATAACCGTTGGGTTACCTCCAAAGTATATAGTGATATTCCCTGGAAGTGTCATAAACTTCAACACGTCCCACCCACAGATGTATCTGCTTATGTTTACACTACGAATTCAGTGGAAGGTCTGAGTAACTCCACGTTCTACACAATGTAATCTAAACATTCCACAAATAGCGCACCTGACATACTATGTAAACAGAACTCAAAGTCATGTTATATTGAGCTTATAGCTTAGGCCTATAATACAGAGGTGACTTGCTTCATGTTTGAGCTAGTAATCAGTTCAATTCTGCATCTAGAGAAAGAACGGGAAGGTATTTGTTCTGAGTGAGTTGACAACACGGAATAAGTCGTGTAGCTGTAAATTTTCATTCAAGACACGGCGTCTTTGAACCCCACCGTCGGCAGGTGATGGTGGTGGTGATATCATTTTAAGGGGAAGTACAACTGGGCAACCGTCCTCCCCTTGACGCTAATTACGGAAAGAATGGAAGAGTACCTTTTCTCTAAAACATGAGGGTATCGGCAAAAGGAAAGGAAGTTCCATGATGGAAGTTAAAATGGAAGACTACCTGGACCACGCAAACATACCGGGCGGAAGAGGACAGGAATTGATGTAGGGAGATCAGATATGAACGATAAAAGTGAGAATTCCGTCACACATACACATTAGGAATATCGGACTCAGCTCGGGATCCTGTGATTATTACACCAGGCTCCCAATTTCAGAGCCCATGGAGAGTTAACACTTTTAGTAGTTCCCTCCACCAGGTGTCGGATACCATGGATATGTTTTATGCCCCCAAAAACAGGGGGAGTTCGGCGACAACCCTGAACATGTAGGCCTATTTATGTTACCGGTATATATATTTTCACAAGAGTCTCCGTGGCACAGACGGCAACGCGTCGGCCTCTCACCGCTGGGTTCCTTGGTTCAAATCCCGTTCACTCCATGTGAGATTTGTGCTGGACAAAGCGGAAGAGGACAGGTTTTTCTCCTCCGGGTAATCCGGTTTTCTCTGTCATCTTTCATTCCACCAACACACTCCAATATCTTTTCATTTGTCAGTCAGAGGAGTGCGGCAGGCTTCGGCAGCCAACACAGTTCCTATCCTTGCCGCTAGATGGGGCTTCATTCATTCCATTCCTAACCCGATAGCTCGACAGGAAACAGCTGTGGATATTATTATTATTATTATTATTATTATTATTATTATTATTATTATTATTATTATTTTCACCCAAAGCAAATGTTCGGTTTTTATCTAAGGCCACGCTGACTACCTTCCCAGTCCGGGACCTTTCCTGTCCCCGCATCGGTGAAAACCTAATTGTGTTAGAGTGACATTAAACAGATAGCAAGAAAGAAAAAATCCTTTTCTTCCTGATTTCGTTGACAAGCCGCAGTGGCTGATCGATTAAGGCATAGTGTGAAGGACCAATGTTTAATATTTTGTGCCAAAAACCAGTGTTCAAACAGTTCAATACCCTGGAGTGGCAGGGATATAAGGGTTACCGTTCACCGTTCAGGCAGTTCCTAGTCAATACAGAAGAACAATATAACTACTCCTGCTCCATTTTCATACGGAATAATGTTACTCTGTTACCAGACAAAATGAGTGGAGGAATGGTTTTATTCTTTACCGCGCTAATTTGTTTAATCTGCCCAACAATAATAGCTTTAGGTTTGATCGGATGTAAAATATAGTCTTTATGGCCGTATGCATAGATATTAGCCACGCAAGTGTATCATTAATATATATAACAAACAGAAATGGTCCAAACACGGAGTACTATGGTAGGCCTTCTTCTGCATACCGACGAAGATAACCGATTTTGAATAATTACAAATTGTATACGATCGGTGTGATAGGAGGGAAAGAATATCAGAGCGTTCTGCCCAAGGTGAAGAGCAGGGTGTGGTGCGTTATTAATGGCTAAATAGGCTTAGCCCCACCAGATTTTTGGACATACGAGTTTAGAAATGTTATATTATTTATATTTTAGATAAATAGTTTAATGAGACCAAATATATATCTGAGTACCACTGCCCTGAAATAACTAATGATACGAGAAAATGAAAGTATGATTGCATTACATGTTTCGCACGTTTATCCTGACACAGGGGATAATTCGCTCTCACTTCTCACAATGAGTGTTGGTAACTGTTTTGAAGGTTAGTGAACCTTTGAGGGAATGAAAGTTTCAATGCATTTTAAAATGTCAAGCTAGGGGCTAGCTTTGACATGCCCGCAATGAAATAAAAACAATACAGACGAAGCTGTAGCGGCGTGTGTTATGGCGATGTTATTGCAGATCCACTTATATTCTTCTGACCTCATATAACATGTTCTTGTGACCAATCAAAAAGTAAAGCTTTCTACACGGTTCCAATTTTAGTTTACAGTTTGTTTCTAGCAGTTACGGAGTGGAGAGCATAAGTTCTGGATAGTTTTTGTTAAACAGTGATTAGTATGTAGTGTTTAAAATAGGATATAGTACGTAGTGAAATTATTAATAACTTGTCTTTTATTATGACCAGGGTAGATACTTTTGTGAAATCTCCATTCTCATCATTAAATTTAGAAGAAAAATTAGAAGTAAAAAAAGCCTTGGCGCACACTAACCTAGTTTAAGCTTCGTCAGAGTTGCAAGAATCAGAAAAGAACATTAGCGTTATTTTGGTTTGACAAGAAGAATTGGATGACTATGAATGAAGAAAAGGAAGTCGCTTTTCTGTTTCGTGTGCCTATTGCGTAGTGAAGAAACTAGTTTACTGTACAGACATAACTGATCTTAAACATATATCAGAAAGAGCTAAGAAACACGAAATTTCAGAAATACATGTTGAAAACAACGTAAAATATAATCGTTTTGGCTCTGTAAACATATTGACTCAATTAAATGAAGTCCATCGTGTTTCTAATCAACGAACAACGAACCTGTAGATAAGAATACACACATTTTTTATTTATTTTTTTGCTAGTTGTTTTACGTCGCACCGACACAGATAGGTCTTACGGCGACGATGGGACAGGAAAGGGCTAGGAGTGGGAAGGAGGCGGTCATGGCCTTAATTAAGGTACAGCCCCAGCATTTGCCTGGTGTGAAAATGGGAAACCACGGAAAACCATTTTCAGGGCTGCCGACAGTGGGGTTCGAACCTACTATCTCCCGAATACTGGATACTGGCCGCACTTAACACACATTTTAAACAGGATAATTAACTGTATTAAGTTTTTCAGAACACATGAAGTACTTCTTCGAGATCATAAAGAAGGTGACAATTCACACAATCGCGGCGTATTCTTCGATCTGTTGTCGGAACTAGCGGTATTAGACAGCATTCTAAGCGATTTCCTCAGTTCTACAACATAAAAAATACCTCGAAAACAACTGGGAATGAATTAGTGGATCGTATGTTTGCGGTCTATGGAGAGACGATAGTACAGCAAATACAAAGAGCTAAATGCGTAGCCATTCAGGCAGATGAAAATTCAGATATGTCATGCATGTCACAATTAGTTATATTGTTGCGATATGTTGCTCGTAGTGGCCCACTTGAGAGATTAATTTCCCTTCTCCGTATTCAAAATAGAAATGCAGAGGATTTAAACGTCAGTTCTGAAACAACAATTAGAACCGTACAAGCTAGAACAGAAGTTAATTGTTCAGTCCTATGATGGTGCTGGCGTGTTTAGTGTGGTGCAGGTGAAGATAAGAATATATTTCCTCCACTGTTACGCCCATCAGCTGAACTTGGTAATAAAGAAATCGTGTTCGAGATTCATTCGAAGTTATTTTTTATCAATATATCGGGCTTTTCATAATTTTTTTCTGTTCCTTCCAAGCGCACTGTTTTATTAATATCTGTGTATGTTAGTGAGGTTCCGCAAACTGTAGAAACACGCTAGAATTTTCATAGCAGAGTTGTTAATACTGTCTCCAACAATAAAGATGCCCTTCTTGAGTGTTTTGACACCATTCAAAATGACAATGGTTGGGATGACGTTACAGTTAGAGAGGCAATGGGACTAGCTAATCTTCTGAATGATGTGGAATTCTTATATTTTCTCTCGTTTTTAATTCCTTTCTGATACGCGCTGACATTCTGTACAAAACACTACGGAAATCATCAACCAATGCCCTAAGTGTTCACACTGCAATTCAGCGTTCCTAAACTGCAATAAATGACATCAAATGGAATTTACCTGAGTTGGAACGAAATTCTGAACGCCCAACATAACGTGCGCGGAAAGAAGTGAACGTAAGTGCCGATGCTAAAGAAGCATGTGACATAATTGTGAGTCAGATGAAACGCCGTTTCGAAGAAGCGCAGCACACATAATACTTTTCTTTAATTGATCCACAATTTTTCGTAGAACATAAAGTAGCTTTTCCTAGGGCACTTGTAACCAGTGCGAAATATTATCCTTTACTTAAGAAGGATAAGTTAGAAAGAGAACTAAAAATGAAATGGCGTATGATTTTTAGTGCCGGGAGATCCCAGGACGGGTTCGGCTCGCCAGGTGCAGGTCTTTTGATTTGACACCCGTAGGCGACCTGCGCGTCGTGATGAGGATGAAATGATGATGAAGACTACACATACACCCAGCCCCCGTGCCAGGGAAATTAATCAATGATGGTTAAAATTCCCGACCCTGCCGGGAATCGAACCCGGGACCCCTGTGACCAAAGGCCAGCACGCTAACCATTTAGCCATAGAACCGGACAGAAAGAGAACTAACTGTCCTTTATAGGAATGATGCATTTGCGAGTGCAACTCTCTCTTTGGACCCTAATGAAGGAAAACAATCTGGAAACAGCCTGATCAGAAGTACACAAACTAGCAGAAATAGTACTTACAAACTCAATTTCAACCGCGGAATAAGAACGTTGTTTTAGTGCTTTAAAACGAATTAAAACATATCTAAGGAACTCAATGGGACAAGAACGTTTAAACGCATTAGCTGGGCTTAGTATTCGTAAGGACGTCATTGCAGAGATTCTGGAATTGAAGCGAAAAGTGATTGATTGATTGATTGATTGATTGATTGATTGATTGATTGATTGATTGATTGATTGATTGATTGATTGATTGATTGATTGATTGATTGATTGATTGATTGATTGATTGATTGATTGATTGATTGATTGATTGATTGATTGATTGATTGATTGATTGATTGATTGATTGATTGATTGATTGATTGATTGATTGATTGATTGATTGATTGATTGATTGATTGATTGATTGATTGATTGATTGATTGATTGATTGATTGATTGATTGATTGATTGATTGATTGATTGATTGATTGATTGATTGATTGATTGATTGATTGATTGATTGATTGATTGATTGATTGATTGATTGATTGATTGATTGATTGATTGATTGATTGATTGATTGATTGATTGATTGATTGATTGATTGATTGATTGATTGATTGATTGATTGATTGATTGATTGATTGATTGATTGATTGATTGATTGATTGATTGATTGATTGATAGATAGATTGATAGATAGATAGATAGATAGATAGATAGATAGATAGATAGATCGTGGTTTCGAACCCCACTGTCGACGGCCCTGAAGATTTTTTCAGTAATTTCCCATTTTCACACCAGAGAAATGCTGGGGATGGATCTTAATTAAGGCCAAGGCGGCTTCCTTCCCATTCCTAGCCCATCGTCTCCGTAAGACATATCTGTGTCAGTGCGACGCAAAACAAATTGTACAATAATAATAATTGTTAAGGAATACAAGGACATTAGAAGGGGAAAAGCGACAGGACCTAGGCTACTAGACAAATAACCACACAAAAGCTTTAAATTTTGAAGGTATGATATTTAATGATAATTTTCTGTTTCAGCATTTTCAAAAACAACAACAATTTAACAAATTTAACAATCAGAATAACAATTTAGATGGGGCTATTTACAAGAGTTTAATCATTAACAGGGGCAAAGGAGCTTCCATTTTACAAGACTTGCTAGTCTTAATACATCTTTGGTAGAGAGAGAGAATCTTTGGTGTTTATTCGATGAAGATGTTTAAGCTTCCAATATAATAAATGTTTCTCTTCAGGGGTATATGGAACCTTAACTTTGTTTTACAATGGACGCGTGGCCTAGAGTTCACATCCATGTACCGTTACACTTAAAAGCATATCAACTTTTACCCAACATGTCACTCGCTGCCTTACGAGAGGAAGCAACAATGCAAAGTTTGGGATCCAAAGGATCCAACAAAGCAGGGGCAGAAGCCCATACTACATGGCCGAAAATGAAAATAAATATAGGTTAAATAGAAAAGGCCGAAAACGAAACAGAATGGGATTCTGAACCCACTCCAGCAATCCCGTGACATGACTTGCCATAAAACCTAATGGGGAAGAAGGCCCGGTGACACAGAGGATAAGCCGTAGTACGTTGGTAACTACGGCGAGAAAGAAAAAAATAATTTAAATGCAATGTGAAACATTTTGAAATTTTGCAAAGCTCAGTCAACAACAAGCAAAGTGAACAAGGGAACCGAGGGTCCACAATTGTATATCCTCAAGACATTTCATAGCATCCACTTGGGTGGTTATACTCTGTCCACAGACAGCCTATAAACTTTCATGTTACAAAATGTACGAGGAGATAAAGGCATGCTCGGTTCGTCTGGAAGGACGTGGGTTCAATTCCCCCTCAGGAAGTCGTAAACTTTAAGAAACTAGATTTCCTTCCAGAGGTTCACATGGCCCTGAGGTTCACTCAGCATACACCAAAAATGATTACCAGGATAATTCGGGGGGAGGGGCAAAGGCGGCCATGCGTAGAGCTAAACCCTCTACCCCGCAAAATGCCGAGATTACGGATAGTACAAACCTTTAACCTTCCACCAATCGAAAGGCCTACACGGTCTGTACGGAGATGACTTTGTATATTGCATTAAAAATAAAAGGTAAACTTGGCTCAACCCTAACTGTTACGTGCTAGAAGGAACGATGGTATCTTCCCGTCGCCACACGCAATGAGGTTCACATGACAGAATAAATGTAGCCACCTACCTCGGAAGCTGTCCCCGCTCGCCTGTAGCCCCCTGTGAGGAGAACATCACTTGTCGCTGAACCGATCAAGATCCAGAGAGATATGTAAGGTCTAAGATGACTCATATGTATAGGTGCGAGATGGGTGCTGATTAGTTTGGTTTAATTTGAAAAGACACTAGTGGCAACTTAGAAACAGTGACGTAAGCTTTCTTGTGCCAACCCCAAAACAGTTACGATACTCTACTAAGTAGTACACATTCCAAGCCCTTAGAATGCACTCCAAAATCAAAAGTACTGTAATTTGTTAATAAGCTTGAAAATCGAGTACTCTCCAGAAAGTTCAGCACATTTCCGTAAGATTTCACCACCTTCGGGTGTTTAAGGAGCCTACCGTTAGATAGAAGCGTTACTGATGGAATAATAATAATAAGAAGAAGAAGAATCCACATCATTCCCAGCTTTCATGTGCACTGGCATCACATACCTGAAACCAAAGATGAAGATTTGCAAAATCCAGAGAATTATCGGCCTAAAACATGTCTACCTACTATATATATTTATATCTATAATAACCAACAGAATTCTGAAACACTGCGAGGAAAACCACATCATTGCCAAGGAACAAGAGGGTTGCAAGAAGAATGCCAAGGGGTGCAAGGAGTAACTGATTATCGACACTGTAGTCCTGAAACAAGCACACCATAAATCCAGGAACCTATACACGTTCTTCATTGACTATTAAAAGGCCTTTGATTCAGTACCACACACTTGGCTCATGCATGTTCTGGAACTTTATAAATTTGACCCCTCAATCGTTCACTACCTGAAGACGGTAATGGCAGATTTGAACACTTCACGTTCCTCTGAGAAACTACAATGTTGCAACAAGACCCATACCAATACGACGAGGGATCTTCCAAGGGGACTCAATGAGTCCATTACGGTTCTGCATGAAGTTATATCCACTATCCTACCTATTGAACACAAGTGGGTATGGATTTAGCATTAAGAACAAGCGAGAAGAGCTATTCAAAATCAGCCACCTACTCTATATGGATGACATTAAACTGTATGCCTATACCAAACCCCATCACCAACACCTCTTCTCAATTACCAAGACGTTTTATTCAGATATAGGCATGCGGTTTGGATTGGACAAATGCAGAACCCAAACTGTCATCAGAGGATCCTACTCAGCACGAGGGGCAACTTGTAGTTTAAGCGACGAATCCATACAACAGCTGGAGGAAGAAAAAATGTACAAATATCTCAGTTTTCATCAGAGCACTCGTATGAAACATGCCGACATCAAGAGAAATGACACACAGCAATACATAACACGTCTCAACAATACTATCATCAGAACTGACAGCTAAACATCTTACCAAAGCCTTCAATACATACGCCGTACCACTGCTCACTTACTCCTTTGGCCTCATGAAATGGATCCAAACAGAACTTCAGCAGCTACAAACGAAAACAGCAATTTAACTCACCCAGTACCATATTCATCATCTTAAATCTGCAACCGAACGTCTTACACTCCCGAGATCAGAAGATGGTAAGGGTTTCTTATCCATTGTCAATTTACACAACAATCTGATATCAAATCTAAGAGAATATTTCCACTCGAGGGCTGAAACATCGTGTCTTCATCAAGCTGTTTTCAGAACTGATGTAAACCATACATCTCTCAATCTCTCGTCACAGGAAATGCCTATTTCTACCCCACCTACAAAGGAGATAAATATGACCACGTGGAAGCAAAAAACTCTTCACGGGAAATACCCCCACGAACTGCACCAGCCTCATATAGAAAAACCTACGTCGCACGCTTGGCTGATCTAATTTGGTCTTTTCCCAGAAACAGGAGGATTTGTTCTGGCCATCCAAGATCAAGTAATTGCTACACGGAACTACCGTAGATTCATCATGAATGATCCAAACAGTTGTCACAGACAACTGCCACCGGTGTCCCAGAACTACAGGGAGCATACATCACATCATCTCTGGCTGCCCACACTTGGCCAACACTGATTATAAGCACCGACATGATCAGGTAGCTAAAATCATTCACCTGAAACTTTCTGTAAAATGCGGATTTATTCAGTCATCAACTGCATATTGGAAATATACACCTCCACACGTTCTCGAAAACTCTTCATATAAACTACTATGGGACCGAGAAGTCATAGCCGATGTCACGCTCAGTAACAATAGGCCAAGCATTATCCTAATCGATAAATCAAAAAGATCCGCATCCGTTATAGAAATTGCTTGTCCAAACACCTCCAGTCTGAAAACATCAATAGCCGCAAAGAGATTGTGACGTACCCACTTTGCCCACAGATTAATGACAAATTTATAACGTGGCGGGTCACTTTAATATTAAAATAAATAAATGATATATCATGGTTTCTCCAGAAACAGTATCCCAAGGGCGCCAGTCTTCAAGCTTATGGCTTGAAAACAAAAGTAGATAAATAATAATAATAATAAATAAAAATAAGTAATGAGACTCAAAAAAACTCCCAGGGGTGGGGTGAACGGAACACAAATCATTAAGTACACTAACTTGGAATTTAAGGATCATTAATAATCATTTCATAAAATACAAATTAAAACAGCTATTTATTAAGATGAAAACGTGACGTAACGGCGTATTAACGAAATCTGAACTTACGGAAGCAAAAGAAAAAGTGAATGAAATTAACTTTAAGAAAATGAACTGTTGCGCGAAGACTTGCAGTAACTTATGCCATAAGCTCACCAAATGTAGACTCTGTTGTCTTGAAGCTGAAGATGGGTGGATCTCTCGTACAGGCTGCCTCATCTGTAGTTGGATTCCAGTCCTACCTCCACATTTCCTGTCTTTAACACTTCCTATTGTACTCCTTACATAAAGTCGTAATGAGTCCTAATTTTAAGTGCAAAACCACCATGGGTTATGTTCATGGAGAGAATACACTTGTATTCTTCCGAATTACGGAACAGTAGCGTAGCTAAACTCATAATAAAAGCTCTCCTGCCCTATACCAGTCAGAACCGGTCTCCCGTTGACTACCTCTCGTCATTGAGATAATAAGCCCCAATGAGAGTAACTTTTGAGTAGAATATACTCCGATGCGAAGTGAACTAAGTTAAAATCTTCTCCGATGTGTAGACGTAGAATCGTAGTAAGAGTATCTTCCAAGCGTGAGAATCAGAATCAGAATGTCCGAAACTCAATGTGAATCTGAATGTGAGAATGTTAGTGTCCTCTCCAGCCCTTGTCGGTGGTATATATCGGTTCAAAAGTCTCCTTCCATCAGCCATATCACATGGTCCAGTAAGATTCGATGTCTCATCCCTTCTCCCTTGTATAGCTGTGCATCCATCACGTTGCTTCGTTACGTTCATTCACATAGGCTGAACTTTCCCGCTGAAATAAAGCGTCTCGAAGCTGAGTTTGAAAAGTGGGTGTTAATAATGTATCAACTGTCTTTTCATGAGGTGGAGAGGGTAAGGTCTCTCGTAACCTCGATGACGTACTTTTCCTGGAACTGGGCTGAAATTAGCCTGCTGACTCTGGTCACCTCACAACGGCTATTGGAAAATTTACTGCAAGTTATAAATATGCGTGATGTTGAAATACTTTACCCAATAATTTGTTCGTTCAGAATACGTTATAGCCGCGATACAAAGAAATGAAATGATGATTGAAATGGATGATAAAAGCCCTATATATACATATTAATTTAAAATGACCTATCAGTGATTAAATATATACATATTATCAATTAAATATATAGTTCAATAATTAAAAACATTCAGTGATGTCCCAAACATCACAAGATCAAAATACATAGAACTGGCAATAGAAATACAACGCCTGTGGAAACTAGAATCAGTCACCACCGTTCCAATAGTAATAGCATGTACCGGTGTTATTCCAAAAAGCTTGCAACAGCTCTCTGGTCGCATTAAGCCTACATCATCACACATAGATCCTACTTTGAACTACAGAAAGCCACCTTCCTGAGCACCTGCCACATTGTGAGAAAGTTTCTAGGAACGACTTTTCCTCTGACATACGCCAAACATCATGAATTTCCAGGCCGCAGTTCCAGTAATACTGAAGAACAGATTCCCAAAACGGGGAGATCAGTTGTTTAGTGACAGCATCTGTGCATATTTATTGTATAAATGTATATGTTTTTATTATCTCTGTAGTAAATATTTGTAAATATACAGTATGTACCTTTAGTTTCATAATCAAGAGGGTGACTCCTTGCTTAGGTTGAATCAGCCCATTATGTTACCGGCACAGGCCGAGCCTTCCTAAATGGATGTAATAATAATAATAATAATAATAATAATAATAATAATAATAATAATAATAATAATAATAATAATAAACTGAACCGTGAGGTAGGCCTCTCCGACTATTGAAAACATTCGCCAGCTCTACTGTAGTCTTCCCTAATTCAAAATTCATGAACTGTCTAATGGAAAAGTTTCAGTTTTAAGGAATATATGTCTCTACTTGTGCATCACTAATGCAGTCTAGTATTCAAATACTTTAACTAGTATGAAGAAATTTTGTTTTTCTAAGTTTGATCATGTAGTCTGTATGCTTTGTTTATGTTACCACCCTGCTAGTAAAGTGTCGTCCAATCATATTGCTCCTCTCCTAAAAACCTATTCTCCAATAACGTCTTCTCTTTCTCTTTCCTTCCGGTATGTTCGACTCGATTGTTATTTAACGGCCGGGTTTTGTTCGAGTCTTGGTCTTGTCTGGGGGCAGTGTAACTTATGTTGATCATCTGAGGGGAGAGTCCCTCTGAAAGGGGAATCGATGGAGGTGGGGTATCGACCTGCATGAGAATGGACTGACATGATAAGCAGAATACCAAATATGTGATTTACCTGCGTGTGTACTTAGTAGTGGCGTGCATTGTTCGAACTTGAGACGGGTAGCCAAGACGGAGCAATATGTGCCTTGCTGCATATGCAACCGCCATCACGCATGAGTGGAACGTGTAAGCTAAAATGCCCGAGTTTGCTGCAGTGCGTTCGACAGGGCATGTTCGAAGTGAAGTTTGCTGACTAGCGAGGATGACCTTGCTTGCTTTACTGACGTTGCAAGCAATGTGTTTGAATAGAGCAAAGGCCGGGAATTCGTAGGTATAAAAGGATGATAGAATGGTTGAGTTAACCATTAATTTTGAGCTGAAGTTAACCATGTCACGAAAATCGACGGATAGCGTTATGGCTAAAATTCAAAGCAGTGAAAATAAACTAATTAAGAAATATTGACTGAGTTCTGATGTTTGGAAGAAATTCTTGCTTGTGGTCACTGCAGACAGTCAGCGGACAGGGTATGTTCCCTGTGAATCATTCAATGCACCGTTAACATATAAATTCGGTACAGGTCATTTAAAAGAAAAACAGTTTTGCAAATTTAATTCTGGCTCTTCACACCAAGTACTGCCCGGCAGTACAAAGCAAACCATAACTAGCGCGAGTGTTTTCATGTGTGTCGAAGATTTCCGACTCTTGCCGAAGAAGGCGTTAACGAATTAGGGCAATGCCGGCCCCGTGGTGTATGGGTAGCGTGCCTGCCTCTTACCCAGAGGCCCCGGGTTCGATTCCCGGCCAGGTCAATGATTTTTAGCTTGACCTGAGTGCTGGTTCGAGGTCCACTCAGCCTACGTGATTAGAATTGAGGAGCTATCTGACGGTGAGATAGCGGCCCCGGTCTAGAAAGCCAAGAATACCGGCCGAGGGGATTCTGCAGGCCTTCAGGATGAGCAGCGGTTGCTTGGTAGGCCAACGCGCTTCAAGGGCTGTAGTGCCCTGGGGTTTGGTTTGGTTTTGGTTTGGAATTAGGGCAAGAATTAATTAATATTGGTGCTAATTTTGGCAAAATATGTGTTGTTGATGTGTTACCACATCCGCCCACCATTAGTAGAAACGTCCAAGCAAAGGCAGATAAAATACGATGTGAAGTAATGCCTCTGATCATTTCTGCCATGGACGACAAATGTTGGCTTGGCTACTTTTGATATGTAGATTGACCAAATCCATTATCTGACTCTGACTATGCAGCGTATAGACAGAGTGTGGTTACGGAGCTCGATAGCTGCAGTCGCTTAAGTGCGGCCAGGTTCGGGAGATGGTGGGTTCGAACCGCACTATCTGCAGCCCTGAAGATGGTTTTCCGTGGTTTCCCATATTCACACCAGGCAAATGCTGAGGCTGTACCTTAATTAAGGCCACGGCCGCTTCCTTCCCACTCCTAGACCTTTCCTCTCCCATCGTCGCCATAAGACCTATCTGTGTCGGTGCGACGTAAAGCAACTTGTAAGAAAAAAGACAGAGAGTGGAAGCCGTTCAGTAATGGGCTTTTCACTACAAAATTTACAAATACAAAGGAAACAAGTGAAAGTATAATTGAGGAAGTTTCTGAGTTAAACATTCCTCAGTATGATTATAAAGACATGTTTTTCGTAACAGATCAGTGTTCAAACGTAAATAAAGCTTTTGAAAATCACAGATGTCTGCCTTGTGCTGTTCACTGTATAAACAAAGCACTTTTTTTTTTTTTTCAAATAATTATTTTATTTTCTAGAGCAAAGTAAAGGATACATAATTAATTACAGTGCTGCGTAAATTAGACATACTGTTACAGATAAACTTCAAATACAAATCAACAAAAAAAACACCAAACAAATCTTGAGAGATATCACGACCATTAAGATATCTTGTTTTTGTTTAAAAATATATATATATATATATATAATTAACACACGTGATCCATCACTTTACTGAGGAACGGGAAGGCGATCCACTTTCGTCGGTGACCGATACACTATACAATTACATCGTTAATTTAGATTATTAAATGAAGAAACAAATAAATGCAAACAGAAACAAAGTATTATTTACACAACCTGTATCATCACAAGTTAAGAACAGAAAGTTCATTGAATTTCTCCTGACCTCCAGAAGCACTATACACTTTCAGTTTTTGTCTCGCTGTCTTGAGAAACTGCCTAAAACCTTGTACAGAGCATTTCTCGTTGGTCTGCGCATAATGAAGAAAGCCCATTGCTAGCCATACTAGGGCAAACTTGTTGTTCCTGTTGGGTATGTCCAAAGCTAACAAGATACGATATATATCGTTAGGGTTATTGGAAGATGTTAGCTGCTGCACCAGAGTCAGTGTCCATCGCCAAACGTCCATCATACCATCACATCGAGTTAGTCTGTGGAGTTGTGTATCAATAGTTGGAATCTCACATTTGTGGCACAAGGGTGACTGGACCAAGTTGTGGCGAAATTTTTTCTCCTCGGTTGGTATGGCATCTTGGATGGCTATGTATGCTGAACTTTTCCAGTCTGTTGGGAGCTCTTGTGTTGTGAACTGCTTCCAGATATTTTTCCAATTTCTGTTGGGGAATTTTTCCATGATCTGTGGGGTAACAAGTTGACGGTTTAAAAGACGACGGTAGATGATTTGCGTGGGTGGAATGCACTGTTGATTCACATGAGGATAGAAAGATTCAATAGTATGCAGTACTCGTTTAAAGCTTCCAGTTCGAGGTGATGTCCAAAAATGCATATCATTAATATCCCCGAGTCCGTTCTTTGCCAGTAGAATTGACCTCAGAAGCAGAGCTTGGCATTTAGCGGAGACGGCGATGAGACCTAGGCCCCCTTGATCAACTGGCCTTCTGAGCTGATTTCTTGATATGCGATATATGTATCCTCTCCATAGATAGTAACTAATTCCAAGTTCTACTCTTTGTGCATGTTTCTCTGAAATGGGGAAGACCTGAGCCGCGTACCATATCTTGGACAGAGCGAATGAGTTAATGTGCCATACTTTCTGTATTAAATTAAGATTTCTGCTGAGATCCTTCGTCATTGTGTTCCGGACAGTGTTGATGACTGCAGTCCAATTCTTTTCGACTGTCTCCTGAAATTTGCCTGTAAATTTCAAACCGAGAATTGTTATTTCTTCTTTGACAGGGATTCCAGCAATTGTGATGTGGTTTGGCCAGGCACCGAGAGGTAACAAGACAGATTTCTGATAATTCACTTTCGCGTTGGCGGCTCTTTCGTACACAGATATTATGCCAATCAGCTGATCCGCTTGGGCTCGGTTCCGTAATAAAAGTGTTACGTCGTCAGCATACGCTCGGACGGTAAACATCTTGTGCGGATTTGGTACATCCTTTAGGAGGTGATGGACAGCTCGAATGAAGGGTTCTATACTTAAGGCGAAGAGGATCATAGATAGAGGACATCCTTGTCGCACTGAATTTCGTATTGGAATAGGCTTGGAGAAATGACCATTGAGGAGAATTCGGGAATGAGCATGAGTGTATAGAGATCTAATGATACTACATGTTGACTGTGGAATACCAAACTTATCGAGAATCGTAAACAAATAACCATGGTGAACTCGATCAAAAGCCTTTTCAAAGTCAAGATTAAGTATTGCTGCGTCATTGTGAGGGTAGTGTTCACATAATAATATAGCATCTCTAATTGCTTGGAGATTAAAAGTGATTTTCTTGTTCGGAATGCCACACGTCTGCCCTAGCTGAATGATGGTTGCCAGAAACGGCCGTAACCTGTTGGCCAGAATTTTCATAAATAATTTGTAGTCTGCATTTAGTAAGGTTATAGGACGATAGTCTGATAAAGTTCGGGGCATTGACACTTTTGGAATAAGAATGATTATGCCTTCGCTGAATCCAGTTGGTTCTTCGGAGTTGTTTAATAGAATGTTCATCAATTCTACGAGCGTATGTTTAATGACTGGCCAGTACTTTTTGTAGAAGGTGAAGCTGAGACCGTCTGGGCCAGGAGCTGATCTGTCACTGGCAGTGCGCAGGGCCTTTAGAACTTCCTCCTCGGTGATCTCACGGGTCAGCTGCTGTTTACCTTCCTCAGGCAAACGTTGATCTAAGTAAGAGAGTATTTTGTTTTGGTCGGGTATCGATATCTCACTTTCACTACATGTTCTCTGGAAGAATTTTTCGGCTTCAGTAATGCAGTCTCTTGTAGTGGTAAGACTCCTATTGTCATCTGTAATTAACGAGTGAATGTATTTATTTTTCGCTTTATTCTTTTCGGAGGCAAGGTGGTACAACTGTGCTTTCTCTTCGTGTATGACTGATGTTGCACGGGAGCGAATGATTGCTCCTCGGAGAATAGTTTCCTGTATTGACTTGATTCGGCGTTTAACAGCGGTCAAATGATTGGATACGTCATTTCCGGCTTGCTGACGGGTGACAAGATCGTGAAGAATCACGTAATAAGAATGCAGCGTACGGCGTCTGTTGATGGCCTTTTCTACTCCCTTTCGTTTGAAAAAGCTCTGAATAGCTGGCTTAAACTTGTATAGCCAAGATTTGATCGAAAGTTGTCCACCTCTTCGCACTCGAGTTTCCAGATCATTCCACAGGAGTGAAAATTCATTTTGTATATCGTCGTCAGACAGTAAGGAGCTGTTTATTTTCCAGTAACCCCTTCCCATCTGTGCCGCCGGTCTATGCCCCGCAGTCTTCATCACTACTGCATGATGATCGCTGAATGGTGCAACATTAACAGTTACTGCTCGGATATTATTCGCTGATTCTTTATTTACATAAAAGCGGTCGATACGTGAAGCAGCCGTACCTCGGAAGAAAGTATATTCGACTCTGTTACCATGAAGAACTTCCCACACATCACAAAGCCGAAGTTCGCGATATACTCTCCCTAATGCCAGGGAGGGATGGAATTCACCTGTCTGATCTTTTGCATTTAATACACAGTTGAAATCACCTCCGAGAATAATATTATCATAATTGTGACGCAGAAAATAAGGCAGTTCCTTCTGAATGAAATCTTCCCGTTCTTGGCGTCTGTGTGTTCCTGAGTGTAGATATATATTAATCATCAGTGTATTATCTTCGGTAAGTATGCATGAAATTCTTCCACTCGGGTGACATTCACTAAGTTTTATATTTATCCCAGCTCTATAGACGATGGCAGTTCCTCTTAAATTTTCTCCGGCATTGATTATATAACTGTATTGAGATCCAAGGAAAGCTAAGTTCGTGACGTTAACCTCTTGCAAGAAAACTACGTCTAAATCATAATCTTTAATAAATTCTTTTAGCAAGACCTGCTTGCTCTGACTTCGGAGGCAGTTCACATTCAGAGTACCGTAGCAGCTAACTACTGACGTCACAGCTAAGATTACCAAGAAAAAAACATTAGCACATTCCATACTCGTTTGGCGTTACCCAACAGCACGTAAATATTCTTCAGATTAGGTTTGTGAAAGACATTTACTTAATTTTATTACTTTCTTCCTATCATTCCCCTCAACCGATCTTTTTAATCTTGGATCCCTGTGACTAACTGCTTGGTTGGATTTTGAATTGGTGGTTTCCGTTTCCATTAAACTACCTTCCTCACCGCCTACTTTGTTTGTGCACTGTGCGGAATGCGTCTGCACAGACTGTGTGGTGGTGTCATTTTTTAAGCCATTCATGTCACTGGTAGGTGTCGGGGACGGTTCGCTGACAGGTTCACAAAGTTGTGTCTGGTGCTGTGAGGGTGGTTCTGATAGTACCGGTACATCATTTAACTGGGTATTATTTTGGTAGGTTGATAAGCTGAGCGACTGTTCCACTGGGGAATTTCTATCGCAAACAGGTTCTGTTGTCTCCTCCAGGTGGTTGTGAGCTGGCTGCACTACTTGTGTCTCTTCCTCTTCTGTGGTTATTTCTGCCTGTTGTGCGGACGGTGTGTTTACACGTGAGTCTGGTGTATCAGCTGATCGTGTGTCCACCTCTGGAAAATCTGGGGTGAGTTGTGTTGTTGTGAGAGGTATACGTTGCGTCGGTAGCTTCCCCAAGGCTGAAGTCAAGGTCGCCCAGGTTGGCTTGTCGGGTGTAGCAGGTGTTTGAACTGGTAAACGGCGCGTTGGGCACTCACTACGGTAATGACCTATCTTACTGCAGCTGGCACAGGTTGGTGGTTGGTTATCATAACTTACTAAAGCCTTATTTCCTGCTATGTCTACGTAGGAAGGGATATGTTTTTTAAGCATGATGCGTACTGCACGTATGCCATTGTGCACCTTATATCGAAAATTGGAACTCCACGTTTCATCACTTACTGAAAGTACAGTCCCGTACGGACGCAAAACGTCGGAAATGTGTCCATGAGATGTTTCGGTGGGCAGGTTAAAAACTCTCACAAGTTTAATCCCTAGGCCGGCCGAATCAACAGTTATTTTACTACGATAGCCATTGCTATGAACAAAATATTGCTCACCTGCATAGTGCTTGAGAAGATGATCAACTGTCTCTTGCCTCCTGCACTTAATGAAGACTTGTCGGGAAATTCCGTTGAGCTGTAATGTTTCGATGTCGGCTTCATCAAGTTTCAAATTTTCAAAAATCCACTCGTGGATTTCGTAGGGGGCTGGTCGTGGTATATCTCGTTCTGTGAAAGTGATGACGATTGTATTTTTCCTTTCAACTATCATCGTTCGGTAATGTCGTTAGTTCCCTAAGCGTATAATACGCAAAACACTGAAACCAAACGGGCTTTCCCCACTTCACTGTACGGCTCCACACTTGTACACACTTGCTCGAGATACGTGTTGCTCGGGCTAAGGCTAAAGCGGAACTCTGCATTTTTTTTTTTTTTTTTTTTTTAAATTTATCATTTTTATTAACACATTACAAAGCGGACACCATTTCTATAAATATGGTTCAGGAAACTCAAATGTAACGTCTCTACCAGTCAGTTTCTTGTAAACGGATCCAAACGTGTCCACCTTATGCTCAATATTCGTTTGCTGGTTCTTGTCCAGGTGGACCTTGATCAATTGACTTCCATCTTGTTTGACTCTAATTCTCTTGCCAACAATCTCAGCAGGAAATACAAGGTCTTCAAGTATTGCATCGTAGACAGCTGTTAAGGTTCGGCTCCTGGGACGCTTCTGTTTGTTTTTAGTACGAGTCTTCCTTGTAGGCTTCGGTAAGATTTTCCTTTCTGCAATGAACACTACGTGCTTTCCACTAAATTTCTTCTCCAACTCTCGCACCAAGCGTGTCTGAATCTTCTGGAACGACTTCAATTGCGGAACAGGCACGTAGATAATGATTGATTTCTTTCCATTCAGTTCAATTTCCTTTGCTTTCGTTATGTACAGTTCCCTGAGCTGAGCCTTCAGATCGCTGTTCATCTCCAATTCCAGTAAGGCTTGGGATATGGAGCTCTCGAACGGATCGGGCTCAACGCCCCCACTCTTCATAATCTTGGCACTTGATGTGAACATAATTCACTCAAGGAGCACTTTGTTCAGAGCAAAATTGATTCAGAGAAACTGCCATTCGCACGAGATGAAATTTCTTGCGGAAGATGCTCCAGTATGTGCAAAAACAATAAACGCCGCAGAGGCTGTAGTGAGGTATCTGAAAAGAAAAAAAGCGGTCCTTCTGCCCAGCTTCAAACAACGATACAGCAAGAAGTAATTACGATGTGGAAGAGTCTCTATTTGATGTTACAGTCTGTTTTTAAGCAGCATGATCAAATTGTTGCATTGTTGTGAAATCATAATGCCTTCCAAAGGTTAGATGGCTTCAGTTATGAGGTTGCATAACAGATGGTAGTTTTCCTTAAACCATTCACAAATGACCTGGAACATGAAGCAGCCCCAACAATTCACTTAGTAGGTCTACTCTTGTGGTTCCATAAACTACGGCAGCACTGCTCAGTCGGTAAATCAGATGGTGAGGTATTTATTAATGGTAGACTTCTGCCGTTTGTCGCTTAAGTAATTTTCATATAGTCATTACATTAATATTATGCTGAACCTTGATATTTCTTTCAGGAAATCCGTAAGATAAAGATCAGAGCTCACAAGCTCTTAAGTAAAAATGTACAAATCTCAATTGTACACAAAATAGCCGCTTTACAATAGCCTCAGTTTCGCCACCTGAAAATGTTAGAGGATGAAAGGAAGGCCGTAATGGACGAAGTCAGACACATCTGTATAACAGATCTGTATATCAAGTTCGTAATATAATTTGCGTCCGACTCTGTGGTGTAGTGGTTAGTGTAATTAGCTGCCACCCCGAAGGCCCAAGTTCAATTCCCGACTCTTTTTCAGTTTCTGTTCACTGTTAAACCTCATATGTAGGAGCTTTTCTGGCAATTTAACTTCATGTAGGCTTCCCTTTTCCTCCTTAGCAATTGGAATTTCCCACTGATGGGAGCTCGCAAAATATAAGAAAGTTCGAGTGATGTACCCTCGTTGAACTTCCTCTCTACTTAAAATTTGGTGACTAAGTTTTCTCCTCCCATTAAAATTCAATTC
Source organism: Anabrus simplex (assembly GCF_040414725.1). Taxonomy (NCBI): domain Eukaryota; kingdom Metazoa; phylum Arthropoda; class Insecta; order Orthoptera; family Tettigoniidae; genus Anabrus; species Anabrus simplex. The sequence continues at coordinate 581,980,685 of NC_090265.1, read as the reverse complement.
TTCCTTACGGCCGTTAAACTTTTCCATAAATTAGTCATCATGTAGTATGGACTATCCTCTGCTTCATGAGACTCTATGTCCAATTAGGTAATTTTGTATTTTCTATGGAGTGCTCTGGTTTTGCCTCCATTCATATTGATTTTTGGCCCTTTATTTAAAATTTAACCTTTCTCGTTCTTTCTTCACATTAGTGGCCGTGTAGCGTGGGCCTTCTGCTCCTGTTTACTACCGATCTGTGTATCCCTTTTTTACTCCCCTGTATTCTAAATAACGAGTGTACTATTGCTTTTGAAGCAACGTGCGGTGCTTTTTCTCCTGGTAATGTAATCTATTGGGGCCATTTGAGGGCACTGTGGAAACTGTTTTCCTGGGTTCGCGACCCTTATAAAATGTTATTAAATGGACTTCTGGGTATGATACCCTTTCTTTGGTAAATTATACTCCTGGGTTCTAGTCCCTGTAAATTTTGTAAATGAAACTACCTGGTTCGAGACCCTCCTGGCAAACTGTATGAGAAGCGACGGCTTATTTCTTGACGGGTATGTAACACCCTTTTCCAAAATATAATAGTAAAATTAACCCCTTATACAATGGCACGTAAGATTTAATTCTGTAAGTGTATGAACTTCTGTGCTCATGTAGTGTAAATTACTATGAGCTGTTGAGTTATTTCTTATAAATTAATGATCTCTGAGCTTTTGATCTCCCTTTGTTAAAGAGCTGACGAGCTCTCCATTGTCGTTTGAATATTATTCTGACTTTGTATTAGTCCGGCTCCATAGCTAAATGGTTAGCGTGCTGGCCTTTGGCCACAGGGGTCCCGGGTTCGATTCCCGGTAGGGTCGGGAATTTTAACCATCATTGGTTAATTTCGCTGGCACGAGGGCGGGGTGTATGTGTCGTCTTCATCATCATTTCATCTTCATCACACCGCGCAGGTCGCCTATGGGAGCCGAACATGTTCTCGGACACTCCCGGCACTAAAAAAAAGCCATACGCCATATCATTCTTATTGAGTACTGAACTCAAATTGTAGTTGTCTGAGCTTCCCGCTCAACTTCTGTATAGTCTATTGCATTGTTATCGCGACATTTAAGCTTTATTATGTCGAAGAGAGAGAAAATAGAAAATAAATGTAAATTTCTCAAATTTTAATGGGTTTTCTTTAGTTTTAAATGTTGCTTTGTCCACCCACTCACCCTCGCGCTTCCTTTCCTCTGCGAACAACGGAAATTTACGTAACAATAATAATAGTTTTTAAGTACACGGGGCTGTTTGCCAGAACAGTAACTATATTTCTAACCATGTATCCCTAATAGGAATCAGTAAACAAATAAGGAATTAAAATATCTATTGCATTATGCCGTAAAGAATATATACTCGTTTACCCACATGGTCGTTAGGTTTCGCGGAAATAAACGCAGGCTTTCTAGGTCACCAGATGTCACAGCACAATAAATGTCACCATCATCCCCGTGTTGATATGAAATAGCTAATAACTGCTGTTCCGGTCATGTTGTAACTGGCTATCGCAGACTCTAAAACAAACATACATTACTGTACGAGAAAATGGCAGAACATAACATGTGATGCATCGTAACAAGCTCAAGTAATAAACAGTCTGTCCACTTGCATCGTGTCAGCACATATGGTGCCCGGCTCCGTGTCCAATAGGTCAGCGTCTTGGGTTTGATTCCTGACCTGGTCGGTCGTGGGATTTTAATCTGAACTGTTTTTCCCTTGGCTCGGGAGATGGGTGTTGTTTTTTTTTTGCTAGTTGCTTTACGTCGCACCGACACAGATAGGTATTATGGCGACGATGGGACGGGAAAGGGGAAGGAGTGGGAAGGAAGCGGCCGTGCCCTTAATTAAGGTACAGCCCCAGCATTTGCCTGGTGTGAAAATGGGAAACTACGGAAAACCATTTTCAGGGCTGCCGACAGTGGGGTTCGAACCTACTATCTCCCGAAAACTGGATACTGGCCGCACTTAAGCGACTGCAGCTATCGAGCTCGGTGGATGGGTGTTTGTGCAATCCTTAACGTTCCTACAACTGACGCAAAACACGCATTTTCCTATACACAATAGTAGCCACCCAGTCTCTTCGGGCGTTTCGCCTTATAAGGGCTTCGCCAGGCTAATAATAACCGTACTATTATTATTATTATTATTATTATTATTATTATTATTATTATTATTATTATTATTATTATTATTATTTGCACTGGTTTGGGGTCTACTTGTTTGTGTTTGTCTCAGTAGGTACATACCTCTTCATATACACGCAGCATACTACCTACTAACCACCACCGTAACGTGTAATACTATGTTCGGTTCCGCTGACAACTGACAAAAAAGGGGGTGTTTTTAGTAGCTTCCTTCAATCAGCCATTATCGATTCAGGATAATTATTGAAATTGTATATGGTAATATGTAGGAAATTTATGGTTTGACATAAAACTTCTGTAGTCTTCTGGGTCGATAAATCGAATGGAAAAAAATTGCTACTTGCTTTACGTCGCACCGACACAGATAGGTCTAATGGCGATGATGGGACAGGAAAGGACTAGGAGTGGGAAGGAAGTGGCCGTGGCCTTAATTAAGGTACAGCCCCAGCATTTGCCTGGTGTTAAAATGGGAAACTACGGAAAAACATTTTCAGGGCTGCCGACAGTGGGGTTCGAACCTACTATCTCCCGAATACCGAATGGAAAAAGACCCCACCTCTACAACAATAAAGGAGTTAGACGTTTTCCCCTTTTCCACTTTTAAAATCCATTTTGCCAGAACTTTCGAACGCCATCTAATTCCTAAAATCGGCACAGTAGAACTCTAGCAATAAACGTTTAACATTTTACATGACGTTTTACATAATCTCTCCATGGTGTTCATAACGGTATGACGAGAAGTAAGAAAGACCTTTCAGACATAGTGGAATAAAGAACTGCATTGCTACTTTTTATGTTTTGCTAAAATAGAAAAAACGGAATAGTATCACCAAAGCTACCAACGTAGGGTCTCGAACATGACATTCGCCCGAATAGAGCTTAAAGCTACACGAACCTTACCGCGTAGCCAACTTGCTGGGTTTATTTCGTTTTATATTGATAGCTAGGAAGAAAGTAGTCTGCATTCTCTTTTACTTCCGTCCATATTGAACTTGTGTAATAATAACAACCGTCCTGTCTTCTCAATAATACTTTTAACAACTGGTGAATATATGTAACGTTGATTTTCCGCAGGAAACAACGCTCATTCCTGTTGAATATTTTTCCTGCAAACATTTATTCTCTTACACAAACAGTGACAGAGTTGCTTAGTTTTTGTTGTTGTTCTTCTAATCCCAAGTTAGCGGGTTCTATCCCAGCTGATGGCGGTGGCATTTGATAGTGTTTAAATGTGGCAACTCTGTATCCTTAACTCCAGTACGTTAATGAACTTTTCCAGGAGAAAACTCCGATACCCGAGAGTCTCTCAAAATCTACAGACTGAAGGACCGTTAAATCAAACTATCAATAACAATGTTATCGGTTTTACATCCCACCAAATATTTTTACGGTTTTCAGAAACTCCGAGGTATTGAAATTTCATATCGCAGCAGTTCCTTTATGTGCACGTAAATCTATCGACATAAGGCTGAAAGGAATGAATACCTTGAAATATAACTGAACTGAGCCGGGATCAAATCCGCCAACTTCGGCTCAGAGAGCCTCAGAATGACTCTACCGTCTGATACACTCAGCTCGGCTAAATTATATTAGTAGTAGTACCGAGCTCGATAGCTACAGTCGCTTACCTGTGGCCAGTATCCGGTATTCGGAAGATATTGGGTTCAAACCCCACTGTCAGCAGCCCTGAAGATAGCTTTCCATGGTTTCTCATTTTCACATCAGACAAATGCTGGGGCTGTACCTTAGTTAAGGCCACAGCCGCTGCATTTCCACTCCTAGCCCTTTCGTGCCCCATCGTCGCCATAAGACCTTTCTGTGTCGGTGCGACGCAAAGCAACTTGTAAAAAAATTAAAAGAAGTAGCAGTATACAAACAGTACGTATGAACGCGAACTATTGAAATGAAACGGCAGGCTGCTCATAAATATTCTTACAAATGAAGGCAACCAAGCTTGTAGTTTTACGTGTCAGTTGATACCGTGATCTCCCGTTTTACGCGGAATCTGAACCATAGGGCTTTGACACTGTGTTATTTTGAAGAATCGAACATGTGTTGGCAGCGACTGGAACCGCGCCGCTTCTATAGTAACTTAAGGTACGTTCCCTTCAACAGCTTTTATGCTTGATCTATTTCAGAAATATCTAGGTCAAATTAACGAACATTTATTATATAAGGGATTGATTTAGGGAAATATTTGTCAACATTCTACAGTCCCTCAGTTTGTCAAGCCTATGTTTACATTACAACTGTTATAGTATAGGGAAGTTTAGAAAGCAAAACATAAAAACGTTCTCGCTTGTCATTAAATGTATTTTACTGTTGACCTTTACATGTCTGCTGGTATCATGATCATTGCCGCGGAATCTCCTGTTTTACATGCGCTGTGGACCATAGGGATTTTATTTTTCGTTTGAAGAATCGCACATGCGTTGGCAGCGACTGTAACCGACTGGAATGATGTACAAACTAATATCTGAAATTAATTTAAAAGCAGACATCTGTCATATTATACCATCTAAATTTACTCAACTTTGTAATAATCTTGTCTCTTCGAAACTTAACCTCGTTTGTATAATTAATTTACTTTTCTTTCTCTCAGAAACGCAATGTCTCTTCTTTCCGTCTTTGTAAGTGATGTAATTAAATACAAGAATAGGAAAAAGCTTGCGTATAATTTATTTTCCTCTAAAAGACAGCGGCTCCGCTGATATGACTGATATGACTGATATGACTTCTCTTCCTTTGTTAGTTTCTCTGGAAACTCATCATTCACAAGCCGGGCTGAGTGGCTAAGATGGTAAATCCCTGACTTTATCAGCCCAACTAGTTCTATTTCCTCTTCAAGCACCACCACCACCACCATCACTTATCAGCTCAATAATAAGTATTATTATTATTATTATTATTATTATTATTATTATTATTATTATTATTATTATTATTATTATTATTATTATTATTAGGAAGAGGTCCGCCGCAGAGCCGAGGTTGATCTTGCGGAAGGGCTGAAGCGGCTGAAGAATAAGGAGCTCGTACTTTGAGCAGCTATTTGAGGATACAAGACCAGAACAGCACTGCGTGGTCGAAGCAGACACTGATCCCGACATCTTGCAGAAGTAGGTGCAGCGAGTTGTTCAACAATTTACGAATGGTGAGGCCGCAGATGTACGCTGAAATCATCAAGATGGTAGATAACAATAGTAGTGACGTCCTCACAAACCTCTTACGCAGTGTTATGAATCACCGTAATCCCAAAGGATTGGCTTAAGTCCACCTTCGTCACTCTACCGTAAAGACTAACGCAAAGCGGTGCGAGGAACATCGTGTAATTAGCCTGGTAAGCCATGTTTTTAAAATGTTTCCAATGCAGAATCTACGCTAGATGCGAGGGTACACTGCCAGAAACGCTGTTTTGGATCAGGAATGGATTTGGGACGCAGGATGCGCTGTACTGCATACAAGTCGTAGTACAGCAATGTCAGGACATGAACAAGGATGTGTTTGCATGTTTTATCGATTACGAAAATGTTCGATGAATTACAACACGGTAGACTACTGGAAGAGCTAAAAATTATCACTCTCGACACTAGTGGCATCCGGATCATCGCAAATCTGTGATAGAAGCAGAAAGCCACTGTCCGCGTGGAAAACAACCTGTCTGAAGGGATTCAAATCCAGCAAGGAGTCTATCTCCCCCTGCTCTTCAACATCTATTCAGAGGCAATACTGGACGAGACATTAAAGAAATCCGTAGCAGATGGCGTCTGAGAGTACATCAACAACATTCGCTATGCAGATGATACCGTGCTGTTTGCAGACGGCACAAATTATACCAAAGTTCATGATCGTGAGCAAGCGGAGGTGGGACTCGTGCTTGGCATCGAAGAAATTGAGCGTGTTCGACACTACAAACACCTTAGGCGTAATATGAATGAACAATGGGAGCTCAGGCAAGAGATCAAGGCAAGATATTGCCCCCTTCTTACCGGGCATAGCTCAGCCGGAGAACGAGAGTCCCGAGGGTGGACCGTTCGTTGTCTGGCTTTACTTATTTTCGAAGGCAGGGTAAGAGACAAGGACTAGCGACAATAACACAAGAATATAAAACAACAGGTTCTGACATTTATTATAAACTAACGCATTTAACAATAACAAATTTAATTAATAATCTTGATAAGTAAATTCAATTTCTTCTCTGCCAGTTCCTCTTAACTGCATATAATCTCCACTATTCTCGGTCGATAATGTTTCTGTAAGTATACATAACTTGTATTAGCCTACTTCTGGCTCAACGAAATAATAACAAAATAAAAATTTCTGTAGGAGGACCTCCTCTCAATAATGATATAATTCTTCATAAGTTAAAAGAAAGTGAAAATTGTCTGATTCCTATTTATTTTGAATGTCGAATTACCAGATTTACTCATTTCAACATTTATCTCAAATAAATCCTTCCTTCTTTAATATGCTGAATAAAGTGTTACTTCAATAAAATTGAAAATTAATTAAACCAAAATCTTGTCAAAAATATTACTCAAAATGTCTCCATTGAACTTAAATTTTACACCATTGTGCCTCTTAATCCTCTTCTAATATTTCGTCTGACAAACGTAAAGTCAATCTTTGGTATTTGACACTTCTAAAGAAATCTTTTTAACCCCGTAGGCTTTACAAAATTAAACAGTGAACCAAGTCCACGGAAATGATCCTTCCTTATTCATTACCGTGTGACACTCTGAATCTTCCTTTACTTAAATACCAAATAAAATCCACTAAAGATTTAAATTTAAAAAAGTTATGCCAACACAAACAACGACGCTGACAATCAAGTCTCAACGTAATGAACACGTGGTCCGGTCAAAAATCATGGTCAAAGAAAATATCACAATGCATTGAAATAATATCAATCACACACACAGCATTCACACTAAGGCACACGAGAATTATTTACACTATTTACAACGAATTCTAGCCTTTGAATATTAATCTTTGATTTTTAATCCTAATATTTGAAATTTCTCGATGACGGTATCGGGCAAAGAAAAATATTTTACGTCCCTCAGAAATGTGACGAAGTCTGGATAATCACTTAATTAAAGAAGATGAAATTAACAACGTTGATCATGATAATATCGGCGGTTGATGTCTGAAGAAATTTGTCGACTACAGAAATGCACATAGAACAGGTCAAATACAAGCATTCGCCTTCATGGTTCATGAGTCACGATATTATTATTACTCAACTCCACGTCTATCAATTAACACGTGCTCCACTTGAAGAAATTACGTTCAACAACACGTATTCTCCAAAATAAGACTCAATAAATGGATTCACAAGTCACAAACACACAGTAAATAATCCATCCTCAAGTCAATAAAATATAATAATTGATCCGACGAGAATCTGCCATATTCCAGGCTCATATTCATCCTAATTGAGCACACATTAACATCCTACACACAAGATCAAGCAATATTTAAACTCATGACCCTTATTCATTTATTTAACCCGAGATGAAAATTCATTATTATTATTATTATTATTATTATTATTATTATTATTATTATTATTATTATTATTATTATTATTATTATTATTATTATTATTATTAGATGTGCGAGATCTCAAATTCGCGGAAACTGGGGTTCGACAATATGTCAGATGACACTAACACGCCTTAAACCACACATGAAGAAACTCTTACATAGAAATCCGGCGTAACACAACATGCCGTTAATCAGTCCCACACGACTTCCGAAAAAATATTTTCAAAAATTTAAATTGTTAATTATCGGTGAGGATAATGATTTTTAAACACGCTAGACTATTAAATGGGACATCTAGAATAATCGTAGAAGACACACACACGTTCTAGCTAAACTAATAGAGGTCAATAATCATCCACACACAAATGACAAAACTAACATCACCCATATGAAAGAAGAGTGAAAATATTCAAATCTACTGCAAGATTAGAAGAAATATTACCACTAATGAATAAGAAAGCATTATTTCTACAAAGATGAACAGATAAACATTAGTAAAGTGTACTTAAATGAATGATGGAACTGGATCTTCGCCGATGGTCTGGAACATGTGGTGATTTATCTGCCCGGGGTCGCTATCTCCCCATGCCGGAAGTCGCCTACTTTTTTTAGCAGATCATCGTAGCCTCGGTGTTCCAGGTAAAGTTGTAGCAAGCTTCCTCTTCATTATGTGACAGCATCTTGAAACACCCGTTCCAACACGTGGCGGTGTTCTTTCTTCTCGTGGAGTAGAAGCTGAAACTAACAACAGTTTTAAGATATGCTCCACACACGCGCGCGATGAAATTAATGATGGAAAAATAAGTAACTTGTGGTAAAGAAATCTGTCAGGCTCGTTGATCCAACTATAAACGAAGGGTGGCTGGTTTTACTGTCAAATAATTGATTTAAGAAGTAACCATCTTGGAGTAGACAGTGAATATCACGTCGAAGTCCGCAGCACGTCTAAGTCCGCAGCATAAGAACACGTCGAAGAATCGAAGAGCAGAGAGCGTTTCTTCTGGAAACACGGGTTTTTATGCATATCCAGGGAAAGGGGTGTGGCACTATAATTGTCCGTAATTGGTCGACGTCTAGCGTTCATTTCTGGAAAGTACTTCTGCTTGAGATTTGACATGTGTTGTCCGCGTGTCCAGGCGACCTTGGCCTGCTCCCTCAGTGTGTCACGTGGGCCAGCTGATAGCTCCGCAGAGAAAATTCAACACATTTCTCCCCTACCAATAAGACCGGTTTTGAACTGTTGGAGCTGTACCCATAATACAGGGCTGGAGAATATCGCTCGCGCTAATGAAATAAAATCTCACACACGCAAATACAATAAATGCTTATTGTAGGCCAAATTTGAAGGGGACAATATTAATGATAAATAATAATGGCATGTGGCCTCCGAAGAGGCCTGGAGCAGATCTTTCGAGTTGACGCCGTACGGGCGACTTGCGCGTCTGTGAGGATGGGACCCTATGATGAATTCTAGTTATAAAAAGGCGCAAATACATCTGGCCCCAGAGCCATCGGAATTAACCATTAAAAGTTAAAATCCCAGACCCAGCCTGAGATCGAACCCGAAAACCCCTGGATCAAAGGGTAGCAGCTAGCTCTTTAGCTATGGTGCCTGGCAAGGCAAGAACTGAGCACGCGAGAAACACCTTCATTAAAATGAAGAAGCTCTCCAGCAGACGCAGTTTCAATCTAGATCTGAGGCTGCGAGTATCCGTGGCTATGTATTCTCCAAACTTTTGTATGGAATGGAAAGGCGGACTATAACTCATGTCCTGTACAAAAGCTGGAAGCCTTCAAAAAATGGGTCTATCGGCGAATGTTTCGTATCTCGTGAACTGAAAGAGTAAGGCATAGTGAGCTGATGCAAAGACTAGACAAGAAGACAGAAGTACTCCTTTCCATGAAGAAGGGGAACTTATTCCGGACACATGATACGGAATTTAAAGCACAGGATCCTACAGTTGGTGATACAGGGGAAAGCAGTGGAGACCTGGCGGAAGAAGAATCCCGTGGCTGAAGAACCTGAGGGACTGGTTCGAGATGACCGCGATGTCGCTTTTCCATGTGCCAGACCAACGTTCGGGAGAAGATGGCACGGCGGAAAGAAGAAGGAAGAGTGCAGTATGACCAGTTGTGCAGTGTTGTTCATTAGACATTTGCCTTGTATTTTCAAAATTTGTGTTTAATTCCTTCTACAGTTGGTTAACATATAAGTGTGCTTAAATTTTGTAGCCTTGTGTCAGTATATTCAAAGAACCCCAGCTACGGACAAAGTTTCTGCACTCCGCTGTCACTATGTCCGCTAATTCCGTTGTGGTATTCAGTTTCCTGGGTGTAAGGACACTCTTACGTGTGCCTGCACAAATACCAAAGGCCGTGTAATCAGAATGCTGGAAATCAGGAGATTCTACAGTCATGAGAACAAGCTTAATCTTGATAGCAGGCAGTCAGATGCATTCGCGAATATGTTCATGAAAACAACCTGGCGAAAGAAGGATGGTAAAGGGATAGGACTGGGAAGGTAGCGGCCGTGGTCTTAATTAAGGTTCAGCCCCAGTATGTGGTGTGAAAATGGGAAACAACGGAAAACCATCTTCAAGCGAAGCCCTAACCGCACGGCCACCTCGCTCGGTATGAAGTTAATTTCCAATCATTGGATCAGATTGCACTCATTCATGATTCTTTATACGTGGTATTCCATACAATTCGCACTGTCAAACGTAAAATGAACAGTAGGGAAAATAAACGTAGGACAACTCAAAATGTGTACGACACGATGTGATCTCCGATTTTACCAGAGTAGGTTGGGAGATATATTACAGGCATTTGGGAAAATTAGAATGTGAATAGTGGGAGAAGAATTAATTCATTAGAAGTTATTGCCAGTGTATTCACTTCATTGGACCACGAAGGTGATGATTCCTAAGAAAGCAGAGTTTGCAATCTGAGCCTAAATCGGCCAAGATGATGGAACAATGACATAAGGCACCTCCCCTATACACCACATGACCTTGCCGCGGAGGGAAGTCTTGCGCGTCCCATGAAGCAGATAGCCGAATCGTGCAACCATATCGGAGGGGTATCTGCCGAGAGGCTAGATTAACGAATGCTTCATCGAAAGAGCAGTAGAAGCCTTTCGAAAGTTGCAAGGGCAGCAGTCTGGATGATTGACTGATATGGCCTTGTATTAATACTCAACATGGCTTAGCTGTGTCGATACTGCTATACAGCTGAAAGCAACGGGAAACTAAAGCCGTAACCAACTCCCGGAGACATGAAGCTCTCTATGAATGAATGATGTACTGATGACGGCTTCCTCCCGGGTGAAATAATCCGGAGATAAAATAGTCCCCATTCAGATCCCCGGGTGGGAACTACACGGGAGGGGGGATGAAGATGAATACTGACATTCTGCGAGTCGAAGCGTGGAATGTTAGGAGCGTGAATCGTCGTGGTAGGGAAATGGATAGACTAAAATTATATAGTTGGTATAAGTGAAGTACGTTCGCAGGAGGAGCAGGATTTTTGGTCAGGCAACCACAGAATTATCAACAAAAAATGAAGCATGGGAAATGCAGGAGTTGGTTTTATAATGAGTAAGAAAATAGAGCAGCGGTTAAACTACTGTGGCCGGTATAGTGAACGAATTATTGTTGTCAAGATAGACACCAAGCCAATGTCCATCACAATATTGCAGGTCTATATGCCTACTAGTTTAGTAGATGAGGAAGATAGCGAAAATATGTGTGAAGAGATACTACAATATGTAAAAGGAGAAGAGAATCTAACTATGATGGGAGACTGGAACGCAGTGGTAGGCCGAGGAAGAGAAGGTAATGCGGTAATGAAATAGGAAAACGGCTAGTTGAATTCCGCACAGAACATAATTTATTCCTTAATAATACACTTCCTGACAAAAAACTGCTAAGCACCCAGAAATAGTGGTCCAGTATTATCCCATTTCGGTATACATGCATACCATTGATGTGTGAGTAAATGATTAGATTTACAAATATCTGTAATGTGTAGAATGCCCACCGGAGCGCATTCGTGATGACTTGGTCCTGTTTTTAAGTTGTTACCAGTCAACTGCTGTGAGTCAGACAGTTAACAACGACGTGCAGACAGGACTACGTACAGTACAAAGCACCCGTGAAGCCCCTGACAGTCTATACGCCAACTGACAGAATTTGACAGAGGCCCCATTGTGGGACTGCATGAGGCTGGTTGGTAGTATCGTACAATTGAGGGCATGTGGGCCATTCTGATGCCACAAAGGCCCGATATAGGACTCAATGGGTACATGAGGGTACTCTATTACGTCGTACAGGTTCTCGTCGACCAAGAAACACCACCCCGAGGGAGGACGGCCAAGCATTGCGGGATTCCATAACATCCGCACCCGCCATCCGCGAACATGTACTGCGGACTCTACAACATCCCGTGAGTTCCCGCACAGATCTCGATGACTCGCATACACCGGATTGGGGTCCTACCGCCCCATACATCGGTTGCCATTGACACAAGAACACCAACGCCTGCGTTTCGAGTGGTGCCTTGCCCGGGAGGCATGGACAGAGGACGACTGGCTTCGCATCATGCTCAGTGATGAATCCCGCTTTTCCATAAACTCCGATGACCATCGTGTGCGAGTTTGGTGGCGTCAAGGGCAGAGGGCAGATCCTGCCCATATTGTGGAAAGGCACACAGGCGTAATCCCTAGCATCATGGTATAGGTAGCCGTAAGATATGAGTTCAGGTCACCTCTAATAGTGCTTCGGCAGACTTTGACGGCACAGTGATACGTTACAGGCATGCTGCTTCCGCACGTCACCCTGGGACAGTGTTCCAAAGCGATAATGCACCTCTACCCACATCACGTGCGTCTATGGACTGCCTAGAGTATGTTGAGACCCTCCCGTGGCCAGCAAGATCTCCGAACCTCTCCATCATTGAACACGTGTGTGATGACATTCGAAGGGGACTCCGTCTCAGTACCAGCCTATGGGATCTGGAGGGACAGCTACAACAACTGTGGACCAACTTGCCTCAGGAGATGATCCAAAGGCTATGTGACACCATTCCGAACCGCATACCCCCTAAGGGCATGCATTGCGGCCGGGGGGGTGGGCACGACACCCTACTGACCTGGCACCAACATTCCACCTGTAACTGCCAACGGCCTTGACTCTTTCATCCCATATTGTAGTAAGTTCAATAAAGGCACATGGTCTTTCAGCATATGTGGTTTTATTCACTTTCAACTACTCCTTCTGGGTGCTTAACATTTTTGCCAGGCATTTTACTTGGTTCAAACACCACAAACGACGGTTATACACGTGGAAAAGGCCTGGATACACAGGAAGGTATCAAATAGAGTTCATGATTAGGCAGAGGTTCAGAACCAAGGTGTTGGATTGCAAGACTTCCCCAGAAGCAGATGTGGGCTCTGACCACAACTTGTTGGTCATTAAATGCCATCTGAAGATAAGGAAATTGAAGAACGGAAGGAATGCAAGGAGATAGGTTCTAAACAAGTTGAAAGAAAATAGTGTGAGTGATTGGTTGAAGGAACATGTTGCATACGGACTAAATGAAAAAGCTGAAGAAAACACAATAGATGAAGATTGGTTGGTCGTGAAGATTAGATCAAAAGGGCTAATGAAGAAAAGTTAGAAAGAAAAGTAAGATCATATAAGCATCAGTGAATAAGTCGGGAAATATTAGACCTGACTGATGATCGGCGAAAAAACAAGAATACAAGGAGATCAGTTTGGCTTCAGAAGAAAAGTAGAAATACGTGAAGCAATCCTGACTTTACGTCTGAACTTAGAGGATCGAGTTAAGAAAGACAAACCTATGAACATGGCATTCGTAGATCTAGAAAATACATACGATAATGTTGATTGGACCAAGCTATTTGTAATTCCGAAGGTGATCGGGAACATACCGATAAAAAAGAATTGTATACAATCTGTACAAAAATCAGTCTGGAGTGATAAGAATCAAAATCTGCAGCAATCCAGAAGCGAATGAGGCAAGGCTGCAATGAAGGCTCTCCTTTCCAACGTTTACATAGAACAGGCGTTAAACAAAGAGGAAGTTGGAAAAGAAATCACAACGAAAGGAAAGGAAATCAAAACCTTGAGATTTGCCAATGAAAAAATTGCTGAATGGTATGGACACAGTCTTGGAGAAGGAGTACAAGATGACATGAGGTAAATCCAAAACAAAAGTAATGGAGAGCAGTCGGATTAAATCTGGTGATGCAGTAAATATTAGATTAGGAAATGAAGTCTTAAAGGAAGTAGATGAATATTGTTACTGGCGCAGTAGTATAACTAATGATGGAAGAAGTAAGAAGGACATAAAGTAAAGACCAGCACAACCAAGGAAGGCCTTTCTTAACAAAATAAATGTTCTCACTTCGAACATTGATATACGAATTAGAAAGACGATTTCGAAGACTTTCGCCTGGAGCGTGGCATTGCATGGAAGTGAAAAATTGGTCGATAACTAGCTCATAGAATGAAACGCAATAGAAGCTTTTGAAATGTGGTGTTGCAGAAGAATACTGAAGATAAGATGGGTATATCGAATCACGAATGAAGAGATACTGATTTGAATTGGTGATAGGAGAACGATTTGGCGAAATTTTACCAGAAGAAGAAAGAGAACGATAGGCCACATCTTAAGACACCTCGGTCTTGTTTAGTTAATTTTTTAAGTGTAGGCAGTAAAAATGGCAGGGATAGACCAAGGTATGAATATGACAAATAGATTAGAGTGGATGTAGGATGTAGTAGTTACATAGACATACAAATATTGGCACAGGGTAGGGTGTCATGGAGGGCTGCATCAAATCAGTCTATGGACTGATGACCCTAACAACAATATCAATATTCAACAGATGTATTCCCATCCCCTAATACAGGTCACCTGAAGCTGAAGAGACAGCATTCCTTTATTGCAATCCATTTATTTCTACATTCATTTGATTTTCCTTTTTGAAACTACATTAAAATAACTATACTCGTGATTTAACCTAATAGTGTTTATTGCCTCTTCTACTAAATTGTTACCAAGTTTTTGTGGTAGGTAGAGGTGAAAGAAGGTGCGGGTGGTGAACAGGTCTCAGGCTACGAAGTTAAAATTAATTTAAAATTTAACAAGGTTATATTTTCTTTTCAAAATGCAGAAATAACAAAAAATGGCAGGTACAGAGTAGCCAGGCAACAAAAGTACAATTACAGTATTTACAGGATTTGGGCTTCGAGCCCCGAACTCAGAATTCTTGGGCAACTAGCCCTACTTTACCCCAAAACAAGATTTAGCAGAGGGGCAGAAAACCCCATTCATGCCCAGGAGCACTTGCTCTAAATTACACAGAAAAGCCTCTTCGAGGCATACATACTCAATTTTCAAAAAAAAAGAGCCACTCGCTCTCAACTTTAAGCCTATCAAAGGCCACACCAAACTCCACCTTCAAGTTGTCCTCTAAGGACATAGACACCGGGGTAAAATACCCAACCTACTGAGGTCTATTAAGTGAGAAAAAGGGTAAATTACATGACCTTTAAAATAACAATTTGAGAGGAGGCGATCTGCACTCCTAATACATTTGGTTTAAAACCTAATCTGGCTCTAGGCCGCAAATGCAAGGGCTAATCCCATACTACGGAGGTGACTTTAGAAAAGAACAATTTACATTACATTAAGGAAGAATCGGTTGTGAGAAATAAGTTCACCTCAAAACAATATGAGAGGGAGCTCGAGAGGGTGAAGCACTCTCTATCCCAATACGTAGCTTAAAAGAGAATAGATACCAAGAGTCTTTACATTTTAGGGAAAGGTTACATGGTGAAAAAACTTCGGACCCGCCCCGAGAGTTAAACTGCTGAGCTAGCAAGAAAAGAAGTTCTTAAACGGCCATTACCTGGTTGTTGAACTGCTGCCCGAAGAAAGAGGCGCTTCCCGCCCCCTGCTATGTACTTTACACACTGAAAGATGGTAGAGAAGTGGCGCAGTGACCCTAAAATCAGCAGTTTATATACTCTCGCGGAACGTTCGAGGCGTTTCAGGAAAGAAAACACCCGCCCACAATCATTTATTGGTTAGGGTTAAGCAGCATATCCAATTTGAAGAAGAAACCCCTTATTGGTCGTAAATTAATTAAAGAAATTCGGGATTGGCTAAATTCAAAACAAGGGGAAAGAAAGGGGAATACAGCCAACTTAAACAATACCAGAAAGAAATTTAACCAGAAACAACCTTTTGAAATAAAAATTTCTCCAAAAAACAGTTCTTTCACCTTGCACTAGGGTGCACTATTGTAGTTCTTCAGTGGTGTCCTCTAGAAGAGAAAGTTCACACTTCTTACTACAAGCAAAACAAAAATACGTCGAAAACGACCCAGTTCAGAAACTTCAAAATTTCCAAGTAGCGACATCTTCTGGGTAACTTGAAAATTAATACATTAGATAAAGTTCGGACTTCCTCCAGCAGAGGATTTTCAACTGGCGCAAAGTTTGAATTAGCGGCGTGGAGGTGTACCGCCCGGTACATAAATATTACTTTTTCCTTTTGTCCTGTAAGTTATACATTGTTATGTATTTTAGGACAAGCGTGTATCATACTCTACATTGGTTAATTTATTGCTTGCTTTGTTTTCTCTTACTTTCTTTTGATACATTTTAGAATAAAGAAATCGTTGCTGTTATTCCTGGAACAATCCACTCTTTATTTAATAATTTTCCAAATGTCTGAAATTCTTTCTCTCTTTTCATTCTTGCTTTATATGCACTAATTCTAACTCAATCAGCCTCCACATTAAATAGATGAGCCTTTTGCATTTATTCTCTACAGAATAAAGTACGATTTTTGTAATTTTTTCTCTCTTAAACACTTATTCTTATATACAAGATGAATAATCTAAACCGTGTACCCCAAATATTTCTGAAATGGAAAATGCTATTGATGCGATGTTTTGACAGAAATTACGTGTAACCAAGAGCTCATAATTGTAGCTCAAACACAGATTTTAATAATTATTAGAATGTGTACTTATTTCAGAAAAATCCATTTATTAAATGGAACTGTCGATATTTACAATATTTTAAACTATGATATATCGTAAACTACTTCTACTATAATCTTGAAGAAACACTGTTACATTCTATTTTGACATTCTAATTTACTTTAGTTTATTGTGTTAATGTCAATACGCATTTGCCCTTTTAAAAACTGTAACTTTCTAAAATAATACATATTCTAATCTATATATATATAAAATAAGTTGTCCTGACTGACTGACTGACTGACTGACTGACTGACTGACTGACTGACTGACTGACTGACTGACTGACTGACTGACTGACTGACTGACTGACTGACTGACTGACTGATTCATCATCGCCGAGCCAAAACTACTAGACATAAAGAAGTAAAATTTTGGGGATATATATTCATATTAAGATGTAGGTGCTCGCTAAGAGAGGATTATTGGATATTCCGTCGCTAAGGGGGTGAAAAGGGGGGTGAAATTTTAAAATGAGTGTATCTATATATCAAAACAGATGTAAGACTTGGTATTTAGAATCTTCTTTAAAAATAAGGAAACACGTATTTTTTTGTTTTCAGAAAATCCCAATAGGAGGGGTGAAAAAGGGTGAAAATGGGGGAAAATGGGTTGAATGCCTTTAATCAGGATGCCGGTACTTATATCTTAGAAACTGAAGATATTACAGACCTGAAAATTGGTACTTTTGATCTTTTTTAAAAATAAAGAAACACGTATTGTTTTTGTTTTTGGAAAATCCAATTAACGGGAGGGTGAAAAGGGGCTGAATTTTTAAAATGAGTGAATCTATATCTCCAAACTTTTAAAGTTTGCAGACGTAAAAATTGGTATTTAGAACCTTCATTAAAATAAAGAAACACGTATTTTTTTGTTTTCGGAAAATCGCAATAGGAGGAGTGAAAAGGGGTGAAAAAGTGGTTGAATACCTTTAATGAGGCTACTTATATCTCAGAAACTGAAGATATTACAGACCTGAAAATTGGTGTTTGGGATCACCTTTAAAAATAAAGAATCACGTACTTTTTTGTTTCTGGAAAATCCAATTAAGGGGGGGTGAAAAGGGGGTAATATTTTAAAATGAGTGTATCTATATCTCAAAACTTTTAAAGGTTATAGATGTGAAAATTGGTATTTAAAATCTCCTTTAAAAATAAAGAAACACGTATATTTTGTTTTCGGAAAATCCTAATAGGAAGGGTGGAAAAGGTTGAAAAAGGGGTCGAATGCCTTTCATGAGTCTACTTATATTTCAGAACCTGAAGATATTACAGACCTGAAAATTGGTGTTTGGGATCTCCTTTAAAAATAAAGAAACACGTATTTTTTCGTTTTTGGAACATCCAATTAATGGGAGGGTGAAAAGGGGGTGATTTTTTAAAATGAGTGTATCTATATCTCAAAACTTTTAAAGTTTATAGACGTAAAAATTGGTGTTTATAATCTCCTTTAAAAATAAAGAAACACGTATTCTTTTGTTTTCGGAAAATCCCAATAGGAAGGGTGTAAAAGGGTGAATAATGGGTTGAATGCCTTTAATGAGGCTACTTATATTTCAGAACCTGAAGATATTACAGACCTGAAAATTGGTATATGGGATCTACTTTAAAAGTAAAGAAACACAATTTTTTTCGTTTTTGGAAAATCCAAATATTGGGGGGTGAAAAGGGGGGTGATTTTTTAAATGAATGTGTCTACATCTTAAAACTTTAAATTTACAGATGTAAAAATTGGTAGCTAGAATCTCTTCTAAAAATAAAGGAACACGTATTTTTTTGTTTCCTGTAAATCCCAATAGGAGGGGTGTAAAAGGGTGAAAAATGGGTTGAATGCCTTTAATGAGGATACATATATCTCAGAAACGAAAGATATTACAGAACTAAAAATTTGTATATGGGATCTATTTTTAAAATAAAGAAACACGTATTTTTAAGTTTTTGGAAAATCCAATTAATGGCGGTTAAACAGGAGTGACAAATTGGGGTGAATTTTTGAAAGACTATATCTACAGAATATCTTGGAAACGTAAAATGTTACAGACGTAAAAAGTGGGTGTTTGGAATCTCCTGTAAATGTGAATAAACATAGGTGATTTGTTTTTGGAAACTCCACTTAAGGGGAACTCAAAATGGGTGACATTAATGAGAATTTTTACAGTATATCTAAAAAAACTTAACATGTTACAGAAGTGAAAAATGGTATTTTTTATCTCTATTAAACATAAAGAAACGTGTATTTTTAGTTTTCGGAAATACCACTTGGGTGGAGGGCGGGGGGGGGGGGGTAAAAGTGACTGAAAATGGTGTTGAATTCTTTTAATTAGGCAACTGATATCTCAAAAATGAAGATGTTACAGACGTGAAATTTGATATTTGCAATCAGCTTTAAAAGTAAAGAAACACGCATTCTCGGAAAATCCAATGAAGGGGGGGGGGGGTTGAAAGAATTAAAAAATTAATTGACTTAATTGTATGAGAATACATACATCTAATAAAAAATAAATTCGTATTTGGATCTCTTTTAAAAACAAAGAAAACGCGTTTTGGTGGGGAAACCATCTTGGAGGGCGGGAGTGTAAAGGAGTTGAATTCCTTTCATGAGGACACATAAATCAAAAACTGAAGAAGTTAGAGTCGTAATAATTGGTATTTAGAAGATCTTTTACTATTAACGAAACAAGTATTTTTTGCGGGAAAATTCACTTAGGGGGGTGGGGAAGAGGAGGGTAGTGTGAAATGAAGTGAAAAAGTAAATTATTTTTATGGAGATACTTTTATCTCAAAACTGAAGGTAATAGACGTGAACATTGGTGTTTGAAATCTCCCTTAAACATAAAGAAACAAGCCTTCTTTTAATTTTTTTAGAGGGGGGTGGCGGTAAATAAACTTAACGGCGTTGGGGTGTAGAAGGAGGTGAGACCAATTGATTTTACTGTTCTTAATGTACTTATAAGGATCCTCCGTTGATCAGGCGGCAGCGCGCCGGCCTCTCACAGCTGGGTTCCGTGGTTCAAATTTCGGTCAGTCCATGTGACATTCGTGCTGGACAAAACGGAGGCGGGACAGGTTTTTCTCCGGATACTCCGGTTTTCCCTGTCATCAGCCATTCCAGCAACACATAATAGTAATAATAATAATAATAATAATAATAATAATAATAATAATAATAATAATAATGTTCCGGACCGTCGTCAAATGTGAGGACCGCGCTGGAAACGGCTCCTGGACGGGTAATGACTAAGAATGCAGTCCGGCCGCGGGTTCGGTGCCGCCAAGGCACCCAATATGACACCACGCCGGATCTCCTGAAGGATTTTATCCATATTAAAAATGATTATAGGAAAAGATGGCAAAGATTTACGGACCCAACTGACCGGGAGGAATACCTGAGCCTAGCCCGGGAAGTACGAAATCGATTGCTGGAAAGGAAGATTGAAAAATGGGAGGAAACGTGCCGTAATCTAATAGAAAACGAGTCAGATCGGGAATTTTGGTTGATTCTCGCAGAAAACGATTCAGATCGCGAATTTCGGCGGATTATATATCTAAAACAATAAGCATTCAATTATAAATGTCAGTATAATACCGTAGCGAAGCACGGGTATCTTGCTAGTAATTAATAAATCTGTCTGTCGGCTACAATTATGAGCCCTTGGTTACACTTAATTTGTGTGAAAACAGAACACCAGCAGCACCTTCCATTTCAGAAATATTTGGAGTGCAAGTATTAGGTCATTCATCCTGTACACCCATTGAACCACCACACCATACCTAATACTTCTTTATTCATAACCCTTTCCTTCTTTATCGACAATTTTTGGATAATTTCGCTGAATTCTAATCATGTTTGTTTTTGTTTTATTTGTCTTACATTCTGCCATGATCATATGCTTCTCAATATATTTCACTATAATAGTTACTTTCTTACTCATCTTATCTTCGTTCTAAATCTCTTTAACCCAACAGTCTTCCATTACTATTCTGTCTAGCATCGTTTTTTTTTTTTTTTTTTTTTTACTTTGGTTAGCCAGTAATCAGCATTTAAATGTTCCTTCTGATGTTGCTAAGCTAAATTCAACATTTTCCTCCCGTTTCCCCTTTTTGAACTTAACCAATATTGTATTACTTATCTATTTGTACACTTATATCCATATAAATAAAGTTGTATAGGGTCTGCTGTCTATAATTTCGTTTATTCTGTCAATATTTTTGATATATTTATCCCGTTTTAGGTCAACTCAAGATCGTATCAGTGGTTTTTAGTTTTAGTGTCTGTTTGTCTGCCTGTCCGGCTGTTCCGCCATCACCGGGAAATGGCTGGATAGATCTCGACCAAACTACATATTTCAAGTATACTCGTCCAAGAGCGGTTTAGATATACATGTAATTTAAAAATAACTGAATAGTTTGGGGTTTATAGGAAAATCAGAACAGGTTTTTTTCAAGTTTCTCTCATACTACTGATTATCTGAAAAATCCGAAGGCAGTATATGAAATTCCACTTCTTTATAAACAATTGTTGTTATGTACATAATTTCGCTTATTAGCCCGTCTGGTGATCATGATCGTTAATGTGTTGAAGTCTAAAAGGTCTGACACCGAGTTAGGCCGGTTCGAGTCCCGTTGGTGGAAAAAAATGTCACCATCAGAACGTTGGCTGGCAGGGTAGGGTAGGTGGTATACAATTTCTAATCACTAGATTGCGTGCCAAAAGCCTGGATTAAATTCCAAACCCCTCCGCAGTACTCAAATGGAGTGAGGACACATGACGCTGTTGATGGTGATTCGTCCGTCGGATGAGGACGTAAAGCCTTGAGCAGACCCCTCTGTGCTATTCGACAGGAGTAGGCTATGTGCCGGCATCGGGTTTCACCCTCTCCCTTCCAACTATCGTATATCACGTCATTAATTTCTTCTCATTAACTCCTCTGATGAGGTTGACGTCAGGAAGGGTATCAGATCATAAAAACCCGCCACGACAGATTCATCTCACCTCATAAGCGACCTCGTAGAGAAACGGGACAAGGGTTGGACAAACAAACACACATAATTTCGCTTACTATTACTATCCCCCTGTGGGTGGGGGTGGTAGAATAACACCCACGGTATCCCCTGCCTGTCGTAAGAGGCGACTAAAAGGGGCCCCAGGGGTTATGAACTTTGTAGCGTGGGTTCGCGGCCACGGGGCCCTTAGCTGAGTCCTGGCATTGCTTCCACTTCCTTGTGCCAGGCTCCTCACTTTCATCTATCCTATTCGACCCGCCTTGGTCAACTCTTGTTCTTTTCCGACCCCGACGATATTACGTATGGAGGCCTAGGGAGTCTTTCATTTTCACGCCCTTCGTGGTCCTTGTCTTCCTTTGGCCGATAACTTCATTTTTCGAAGTGTTGGACCCCTTCCAGTTTTTCTCTCTGATTAGTGTTATTTAGAGTATGGTTGCCCAGTTTTACTTCCTCTTAAAACAATAATCACCACCTTACTATTACTATTATCTTAGGGTTTCAGGCTCTGCAATGAGTGACCGACAACGAACCTACCGGTTACCTGCTTGCCAGCAGGGAAACACCGTAATGCCATTTTCGTCATTATTCCTGCAAATTCGTGTTTGTTCGTTGGGTAGAAGTCGAGAGAGAAGTCAAGCTGCCAATCCGCGGGATATTTGCGGAATACAATCGTCTTTGAATAACACTAAGGGAGGCTGTTCATATTTCAAGAGTAGTGCGGCCTGTAGGCCATTATTTCGCACCTTAAGGTGTTTTATGGCATTTGCTATAAATATTACTGTATTTCTCTTCTACTTTCGTTCTCTCGTTTTATTTCTTACCTCTGCGTTGCCTCTTTAGGCTTAAGTAGTAACACCATACATCATCTTCTTATCTAAGAATCCCTGCGCCTAAATATTTCCTTTGTGACCTTTTGATGATGATGCTTGTTGTTTAAGGGGCCTAACATCTAGGTCATCGGCCCTTGCTACCTTTTATTTTTAATTCGTAACTCATATCATTACAATGTAGTGAGGGTCATTTCATGTTTCCAATACATCCACTTGGTATTTACATATTTTTCCTATCCGGCCGTCCTCACTTATTACCGTATTTTCAGTTAATGTCAACTTTATTAACTGTGGTACTTTCTTCCTTAATTTCTATGTATGTATGTATGTTTGCGAGTGCTAATTCCGAAAACTGGACCCTTTTTCCAATATGTTCAATCGTGTAACATTTAGGCCCTGAAAGGTATCGAAATATGGAGGCAACTTAAAAGACGGTGCAGACCTTCATTTCGGGTTAATTGATGGCTAAACGTAAGTCGTATCACAAAACAGATATCACAATCGTGTTTCAATTTGGAGAGATATACGACTTTGGTCCTATTAATTTTTTTCGCATCTCCTTCCCCCATATGTTAGAACTTCATTTCTCGTTATTAAGTTAATTTTGTACGTTTTATACGTATCTTTTATAGTTTGACTCACTTATTAGAAAGATAAAATCATCAAATTCGGCACCCACACTAACACTATCATGGCCATCCGGTAGCCAAATTTTCTGATTCCATCTGCCACGTAAGTATACGAAAAACAAAGCAATGTGTGAAAACTGTACCCAAAATTTCACTCTATTAATTTTTTTTTTTTTGCTATTTGCTTTACGTCGCACCGACACAGATAGGTCTTATGGCGACGATAGGACAGGAAATGCCTAGGAATTGGAAGGAAGCGGCCGTGGTGTGAAAATGGGAAACCACGGAAAACCATCTTCAGTGCTGCCGACCGTGGGGCTCGAACCCACTATCTCCCGATTACTAGATACTGGCCGCACTAAAGCGACTGCAGCTATCGAGCTCGGTCAATATTTTTTATTTTTTTAATCTAACCAATAAATACAGGAGATACGATAAAATGCCATAGAAGAAACCATGTAGAATACTAAACGTGGTGTGTGATGGCGCAAACCGTTTGCCGATATGACGTGCCGTTGAAAAGTAGTACATCTCGACATGCGAGTCTGCATTTATAAACGTGCCCATGCTTATCTATATAAATAAAGTTGTAGGGCGTCCGCTGTCTGTACTTTCGTTTGTTTAGCAAATTTCTCAGATATTTATCCGTTTTAGGACAACTGAAGACCGTATCAGTGGTGTTTAGCTTTCGTGTTTGTCTGTTCCACCATCACGGCGAGGCGGCTAGATAGATCCCGACCAAATTTCATATTTAGAGTATACTCATCCAGAGTAAGATTTAGATTTGCATATCGTGTAAAAATCATTGAAAAGACTGGGGATTGACAGGAAATCACGAACAGTTTTCTTCCATTTTCTCTTACACTATTGTTTTCCTGTGAATGAAATGTCGTATGGCTTTTAGTGCCGGGTATCCCTGGACGGGTTCGGCTCACCGGGTGCAGGTCTTTCTATTTGACTCCTGTAGGCGACCTGCGCGTCATGATGATGATGATGATTATGATGAAATGATTATGGAAACAACACATACACGCAGCCCCCGTGCCACTGGAATTAACCAATTAAGGTTAAAATCCCCGACCCGGCCGGGAATCGAACCCGGGACCCTCTGAACCGAAGGCCCGTACGTTGACCGTTCAGCCAACGAGTCGGACTGTTTTTTCTGTAAAATCTGTGGACTATATGTCAAACGTCTCTTCATTTTAAACAACGCTTCTTATGTATATAATTTCGCTTATTCTTCAAATGACGGAGAAAATTACTACAGTATTTTCTGCGGGTTTCATGCTCTGCATTGAGTGACCGACAGACCGACAACGAACCTACCAGTTACCATGGCAACGTCCCTCGCTGCTTACTAGCAAGAAAGTAACGTTATGCCATTTCCATCATCATTCCTGTAACCTCGTGGTTGTTCCTTGGGTATAAGGCGAGAGAGGCGTCAAGCTGCCATTCTGAGGGATATTTGCGAAATACCGTTGAAGGTTACAATCGTCTTCGAATTGTACTAAGGGGGGTTATTAATATTTGATCGCTACCGCGGAGTGTAACCCATTATTTCACACCGTAATGTATCTCGTGGCATTTGCTATAATGTTTGCTCTATTGCTCTTCTACTTCTGTTTCCTGCTTTCTGTTTTGCCTTTGCTTTGCGTCTTATCTAAGAATCCCTGCGCCTAAATTTCTCTTCTGTAACCGCTTTCTTAAATCCGCAATTCAAATCATCACAATTTAGTGAGGGACATTGCATTTTCCAATACATCCACTTGGTATTTACATGTATGTCCTATCCGGCTTTCCTACGTTGTTATACAGTTTTGAATTAACGTCGACTTTCTAAACTGTATTATTTTCTTCCTTAATTTATCCGTATGTATTCAAGTGCTAATCCCGAAACCTGGACCCTCTTCCCTTTGAGAAAAAATTCCAAGCTGTTCAAATGTGTAACATTTTGGCCCCGAAATTTATTGAAAATTGGAGGCAATTTTAGTGACGGTGCATACCTTCGTTTCGAGGTAATTGGTAGCTAAACGGTAAAGCGTATCACAAAGCAGATAGAACAATCGTCGTTGAATTTGGAGAGATATACTACTTTGGTCCTATGACTTTTCGTCGTATCTCGATCCCTTATACGTTAATAGAGCCGCATTTTTCGATTATAATCAAATCTCTCCAATTCTATTTTGACTGACATTAGGAAAAGGGTCCTGTATTTGTAATGAATATTCCCCATATCTATTGTGAATGACTGTTGGTAAGTGAGCCTGTCGTTATAGTAGAAACTCCCGAACTCGATTGCGTATGGCAGTAGAAAATGTGGCCAGCCATTATCATCAAAGCTCCCCAACGCACAACTTACATCTGAAACAATTTATTGGGTCCTCCCTGTTTTGTTTCACGGACAGCGCTAAGGGACTTGCAATTTAATATAATAGTACTTGCAGTGTGTACAGTAATTTACGTATAAATCCATACACACGGTAGAATACCGTAGCGAAGCATATAATTCAAACTCCGCAGTTAGCTGTACATTGTGGTAGGCACCTGATTATTTTTCAAAACGTGCTACCTGTTACATCCAGCTCCTTATTTCCTTATTTACTGCCCTACGCTTCTACCCCATACAATATTATGAATTTTGCAAGCGAATTTAGAATATTTTCATGCAGCATTTTCATGCATTAGTTGATATCTTCCTCTCGTGCTAGATAGTGATGCCAGTCCTTTCATTATTGCTCGTCTAATTTATTCATTCCACTTACCATTAGATGCTACTGTAATTGCTAAATTTTAGATTTATTTCTAATTATACGCCATCTAACCACCACCTTTATTTTTCTTTAACTTATTTCGCTTTTTAAATACCATTACGTTTGTTTTATTAATGTTAACTGTTAATTTCAAATTTTCCGCAATTATCAACAGTTCTTGTGATGCTGCTTGCATACCAACTGGTGTTAGAAAGAGCAGAAGTATGTCGTTTGCGAAAATCAGGCAAGGAATTTGTTTATTGTTAAGATATTGGCTTGTCGTACCTTCCTTCCCTTCATTGTCCAAAATATCATTAATAAACATAATGAACAATAATGGCGATAGTTCGCACCCCTTCTTAATCCAGATATTTGAATGAATCTCTCCTCCAGTTAAGTCTTCCTTTAATTTAATCGCGCATTTAACTTCTGAATACAGTTCTTCTGTAACATTAATCATTCATTCGCCACCTCTATTCTAGCCAGCCTCGCAATGACCGTATGTCTGCTGACAGAATCAAAAGCTTTTTTGTAGATCTATAGATGTATCATAATTTAGTACCTTTTACCTATTGTTTTCAATATGGTTTTAATGACAAATATATTGTCTTAAATTCTCATTCCTTTCCTGAGACCGGACTGGTACACTGAGAGTATAGAGTACTCCTCTGCCCATTTTATGTATTTTCTTTAATATTCCAGTATAAATCTTGTTAAAGGTCCCCAACACAGTAATTTCCTTATAATTATCTGGATTGGATCTCTCTCTCATCCTTTTGTGTACGGGACATAGTATTCGTTCTTGGAATTTTCCTATCATCAAAAATGTTATTCGCAGTATATGATTGTTGTTACCTAACTCTTTCCAAAATTCGTAATTCCACTAATAGCACACGATTTTCCCTATCCCCCAGCTTCCTTTTATTCATTAACTCATCCGTAGTTACTGGATCGTCTAATACAAGCTGAGTGTTTTTTTTACGTATGTCTAAGTATTCCGATTTCATTTTTATTAACTTTCCATTTACCACGACCCCTAATAAACCCTTAAAATATTATAACGTTGATTATGTTTGCTCGGTTACTACTTCCGTTTTCTTTACAAATGTTGTTTAATTCTGTTCCAAATTCTTGGTTTCATTATATTTACAATACCTGACCATCCCAGAGTTGTACATTATTATTATTAATAAACGCATTGCATCAGAAAGATATCCCATTGGCAACGCTTACTTGAAGTATAAGAACGAAATTTAAATAACGCCACTTGAAAACAGAAGATTACAAGAAATTACATCAAAATAAGACGTTAAATAAAACAAGAATATTCACGGTAAAGAAATAAGAATGAAAAACATTCAAACAGGAAGGGAAGCAGAATAATTACATGACAATCACATATAAATTTACAGATAACTTAAATATTTCCAGAGCTTTTAACACTACGATTTAAGGTTTATTGAGCGGTACAATGGCTTAGCGTTATAAATACAGCAGTGTAAATACATCACATACTGATTGCATTCGGGAGATAAGGCGTTCGAATACCGCTGTTGGTAGCCCTGAAAATTGTGTACCTTAAGTCCACGGTCACTTCCTTCCCACACCTAGCCCTTTCCTATCCCATCGTCGCCATAAGATCTATCTGTGTCGCTGCGACGTACAGAAAAGCAAATTGTAAAAAAAAAAAATCACATGTACAAATTTACAGATAACTTAAATATTACCAATATATGAACAGCTGAAATAAATTATGCTCAGTAGTGGTGGTTTTAGTTTGCAGAACAAATTTATTACGCAAGTGGACGATTTACAGTAAGTTCACACAATAACCATTGAGTAGGCCTACGTCTTCTTCGGTCATTCGGGCTAAAGAACTGAAGTTTATTAATCAAAACCCGTGATGGATATCAAAATTGTTTAGATCCGTATGTTCCATGAATAAAGAAAAAACATTTCAACTTAAATACTGCCAATATTTCTGGCAACCAAACAAGTCTAAATCTCCAAAGGAATGAATTTAGAGAGCAATTTCACTCCACAGTTGTTTGCGTTCTGTTCTTAGCTGGAGAATATTGGAAGAGGTCCTGAAATGTGAGACATAATAGGCATGGGGTGTAAGATAAAACGTGCAGTTCATCTCTATTACAAGAAAATATATTGCGAGAGAGTCCTGCTAGATTGCAGGAGGAAAAGAACGAAAGGAAGTCTCATACACCTTTTGTCTACAAGAAAACGAAGGTAAAATTACTTTTTTGTCTTAAGAAAGCGTTTCTCGCAACCGCTATGTTGGATTGAATCAACAAAGGTAAACTTCGATAGGAATAGACGTTTAAAAAATTAATAACATTGTCCATAGTTGCTTAGAGTGTTAAGATACTGGTCATAGGTGTCTATGGACTCGAGAGGCATATCGGTCAGTCGGTTACTGAAATGGTTTCAAATTGTTTCCCCTTTCAGCTTCTGTCATGGCGTTATTCACAAGAACCATGGTCGTTTTCATATTATGTTTTTTGCTTTCGTTTTACGTCGCAGCGACACAGACAGGTCTCATGGGATAGGAAAGGACTAGGATTGAGAGCGACTATGGCATTTATTAAGCCAAATTCCCAGCATTTGCCTGGTGTTAAAATGGGAAACCACAGAATGACATCTTCAGGGCTACCGACAGAGGGGTTCGAATCCACCACCTCCCGAATGCAAGCTCACAGCTGAGTGATGCAAACCGCAAGGCTAAATTTGTCGGTCATTTTCATTTGAGCGTTAATCCAGATTAATCCACAATGGCTTCATGGGTTCACGTATAGTCATAACTGCGTACTCCTCTGAGCAGAAGGAAATAGTGCGGACACTGTAGAAGGGGAATGTCAGTAGCGCTGAAAGTAAAAGTGCGGGGAACACAAGGTGAGCTCTCGGTCTTCGAAGAGACGCAAATCTTCCATTTATTTTCCTCTGATTATTGTTAAAAGGGAATGGTTGCCGAGCAGCACTACCCCTTAAAACAGCAATCACTGCCATCACCATCTCCGCATAAGAGTGAATAGACTAGAATAATGTTGCCGTTACATAACATACATGTAACTTATAAGTTTCTACAGACTCTCGAAACTCGAAATATAACACGTTGAACATTATAACGTATCTGTAAAAGTATATGTTAGTAACAGGATGTCATATTTCGTTCTAAAGGGTGATTTATATAAAACGGGTGGTTTGAAAAGCGACGCCATTTCTGTATGGCAGCAGATAGTAAGGTGTAACTACTTTCCAAATATGAAGAAACTGAGGGAGATTCACTTACGATCACAGCAAATGTTCGAAATGACCTGTATCTTTCTGCTGACACAGCCGAACCCGTAGCTCCATACTTCTGGTAGTTCGCTGCAACATATCCTCGTCTATTCCAGTGATTTCAGTCATCGAGCTGTTTTTCAAATCTTGAATTGTTCATAGTTGATTCGACACACTTCATCCTTCAGATAATCCCGCACGAAATAATCTGGTGGTATTAAGTCCGGTGATCTTGGTGGCCACAAATCCTTAGAGCTTACTCTGATCAGAACGAGAGACTCAGCTGACGTGTTGAAAGTCGCGTCGTCTTGCTGAAAATAACCCTGAGTTAGCTCATTGTCGTCTAGTTGCTCGACAAATTGCAGGAAAATGTCCTTGCACCGGTCCGTGTTCATCGTATTCGAGAAGAAAAATGCATCCACTATTCGATTCGCCGATACTGCGCACCGAATCCGACCTTCTGTGGGTGCAGAAGTCTTTTATGAATACCGTGTGGGCTATGTGTAGCCCAGATGCGGGCAGTTTGAAACTTCACGCAACCAGTTAGATGGAACCAGGCCACGTGGTGTTCAGAATTACCGATAGTCTTCCAGTAAAAGTTACGAACCATGTGCAGTAACGAACTCGTTTTTCCTTATTCGGGTCCTGTTACTCGTGTATGAAACGCAGTTTCTTTTTCTTGGCCGCTTTTTGACATATGTAATATGAATACCCCACCTCCTGAGACAAACGACGTAACGATTTCCTAGGAGACAGAAGAAAAAGAGTCTGAACATCTTCTGTCACGTCTGCCAAACCAGATGAGTGATACTTGCCAAACTCGCTCAACAAAGACCCAGTTGTTTCCAAATTTCTCAATACAGCAAGTATCGTGTCTCCCTTAGGAGTATCGCAAACACTCTCCCGAACGCCCTTCGCGTGGCTACGATGGACTTCATAATCCAATAATTGGTTTCACTAAACACACGCGCTGGTGCAATGTGCACTGCATCTCGAACGAATGTACCATAATTAGCCAGGTCGCACACTTGTCTGTACTGTGCAGGTTGTACGCCAGTGGTACTTCAGCAGGAAGCTGCCACTATAGTAACAAATGCAATACCGCACACTGTCTGGTGGAGCACCAGTGTCGCTACTGATGTACATGTCGTACTGCAGATTTCCAGACGTCATCTGGCTTTTTATATACATTGCACCTTAACAAAAAGCTGTCTAGCTGTGAGAAATGGCCCAGAATTTAACATCAGACTAATGCAGCTAGTGGAAGACTGAAGAGATCTTTATAATTATTTTTTTTATTTTTATAATTTTACTGCTTTTATGTTCCACTAACTGCCTTTGTTTACAATTAATCGTCGAGTAATTAGTCAAATAAATGAATATAGGAGAAACAAAACATTGGAAAGAAGTGGAAGAGACATTCCTCTAAGAAGGTTAGTCAGTACAGCGATTCAACACCACCTTTTTATAGAGTGTAGATTGAAGTTTAATATTTACTTAATTTACAAAGTCATCTGCGTAACTTCGTTACTATGTTGCAAATGCCGCCTTGTCAGAATTAACCGTATGGAGTTTTGAAAACTAACCTTAATGTTAATGCACTTTTTTAACTTCCTCGGATAATCCATGCGTAGATAATGGAGAGTCTGCTGTATACCATAACATGAAGACTGTAGGTGTACATACAGTAAAATTGTATGAACGTAAATTCCAAACATTACTTCATTAGCATTTTTTGGGGTTAGCTACAAAGCCAGTCCTGAGCTGGGATTGGATTTTCAACGAAGTAGTATTTTATAAGCCATGTAAACTTCTAGCATCGTATTTTCCTCGTCTAAAGAGGACATTCGATAATGTTTAGTGAAGTTACGGATGAAACTTTCTGCTCAATCACTTGTATTTTGGCAGCTATCAGCTGTCTGATATAACAGCATACTGATAGGTGTGCGGCAATGGACTCCGTAGCGCAGATGGCGTATCAGCTGAACTACAAAACAGATGAATGCAACTTACACATTACAGATAAGTGTGACCTTCCTTTAAAAACAACAAGCATGCTAGCAACAAGCAAAACTGAGGAAAAAAATTGACGCCTGAAAACCACGAAGTTAGAGTCAAGTAGCTGTGAGCTTATATTCGAGAGATGGTGGATTTGAATCCCACCGCCGGCAGCTATGAAGATGGTTTTTCGTGCCTTCTCATGTTTACACCAGATAAACTCTGGAGATGTACCTTAATTAAGGCTATGACCGTTACCTTCCCAATCCTAGCCCTTTTCCATCTTTCCATCGCCGAAAACCTTCGATGTGTTAGTGCGACGTTAAACCACGAGCAAGAAAAAAGACACCTGGCAAAGAATAACTTCAGTATTGTAATCGTAAATGCCGTACTTGGGCTATAAGAGCATAAGATTCAACGCAGGGCGTGTACGGTACAGAAATGGAGTGCTACAGAGGGAGAGACGTTCGATTCAAAGAAAACTGAGTTTATTAACAAAAGTTGAAATTTCATATCACCTCTGTACAGAAAAAATACTGGGAAGTGCCCTTTCCTTGTCCTACGGCTGACGACATTCCTAGAAATCCGGATGCTACTCTCGTACTACCATGGGTCCCCTCTCTGCACCATGGAACCACGATTCCTCCCTCGATGGAAATTCTAGACGTTCTGGATTGTCTGTAATTTCTAGGCCTAGACGGTATAGAAGTTCTAGTAGTATGGGCGTCGAGATTGGTCACGTATAGGATGAACGTGAATAGACGCGCTTATGCCCTGGACGTATTAATTTGGAAAGCAACTTCTGTACAGATGAGAAAGAGATATAATAATGACCTTAAACAAGGTTTATAACCCGTAGAAATCGTTTACACGAAGAATGAACCAATAACTATCATACGACGGAATGTCACTAGAATCTATCCCGTGTTCTGACACCAATCATTTCAAGTGAATTCTATGCGGCCGAATGTCAATAAAATCGAACACATAATTCAGTCTTAGCACTTGAAAGTGAGCGGAGTCGAATGTCAATAAAATCGAACTCGCAAAATAAATAGCCACTTAAAACTATATGGTAATGTAACTTCGTATCATCGAATGTCAATGAAATCGACCTAGTAAATTCGAAGAATGTAACACTTGGCATAAGTTGAAGTTTTCTCACTTGACAAATATTCTTAAGGTTTACACAGTCTTGAAGGCAATCACTTTGATCGGATGGAAACGAAAATATGTTACTTGTGAAATTAGTCCTGTTCACATGTGTTAATTCAAAAAAATTGAAACTGACTCAGTTCGTTAACATTCCTTAGATCGATCACTCGTAAGGTTGATAGATACAAATTCAAATATACAGTTCGCAGCCTATCACTTACGAAAATATTTCCAAGTATTTGAGAATTATTTACACATGAGAAAATTGCAAGTTCGGTGACGTAGTTACAGAGTTTAAGTTAATTTTGTATTCAGTCACCTGTCAATGTTCGACAATTGAGAAATTCTAAGTCTTGGGGGAAGGTCGGGAGGTATCGGTCGGCGGCTGGTATCGGACAATTCACAGATGTCTTTGTCAGCAGCATGTGGCAGAACCAGTTTAGCTACTCACAGGTCCGCCTGCATGTTTGAAGGGTGGGTACATCCTGTTCAGTCGAAATACAGGGTCGTTTATGAGTGGTGGTGTATTTTTGTCCTTTGTGTGATTTTCGGCCGGCACGGATTAATTTTTACCAAGAAGTAGCAGCAACAAGGATAAGTTGCATTGTACTTTAAGTACATTAGCAGAAGCAGTATTCCTTGCTCTGTAATATCGTGGGTTTAGAATCAGTTTCTTTTCGAACGTTCTCGTTCAGTTCCAGTTGTTTCTTAAGGGAGTCATTCGGGCGGTGCGGTATCGGACACACAGGTTGCAGTTCCTTCCGGGTTACTGATAGTACTATCCTTTGTTTTAGATGAGCATGGGGAAGATACGAGAATAATGGGAAGAAAGCAATATGATATTAGCCGTGAATAGTGTCAGGGACAATAGAATGAGTATTAGAGAGGCCAGTCAATGTTCCTCCGTTCCATAAAAGCACGTTAGATGATAGAATTAGAGCTGTTGAAGGTGGTAAAGAGATTCCAATAAAAGCGTGTACAGCGAACAGTGAGACTTTTCAGAGAACATTCTGAGATGAAGAAGAGAATGACCTGTACATGCATATCAAGGCCCCGACAGTCAGCTCATGCCACTCATCAAAACAGAATTTTTAAAACTTGTGTATCAATTTGCTGAGGAATTGACAGCTGAACATAGGTTTAATAAAACTAAAATGATGGCAGTAAAGACCCTTTTTATGATTTTATGAAGAGGCATTAAGACCTCCGTTTGAGGACGGCTGAGTCTATCAGCTTGCAGCGAGCAGTAGGCTTCAACGGGGAGCAAGTGGACATATTTTTGATAAATTAAATGATCTTGTGACTAAATATTTGTTTAGTCCATCAAGAATCTTCAACACTAGTGAGTGTGATATTTTCAGAATGGCTAAACGTTAATTTGTTTTATTTGAATGTGAAAAAAATATTTTTTTGTTAAAAAAGATCGACCTCCGATACCACCCTCCATTTTTCAAACCTACGAAAGTGTAATGACCTCATTAATTTGTTAATATTGTCCGTGGTTTAATTGTGATTAAATATATTCTAGAGAGTACGTTGATACAAGAATATAGATGCTTATACAATGCATTGCATGAATTTTTTCCTATTCCATAAACAAATTATGGCAGAAAAGTTAAACTGTCCGATACCTCCCGACTTTCCCCTATAGCACTATTATATCAATGAAAACTGTCGAAATATTTCAATCACTACGAAATACAAGCACCGTTCAAAAATCTATCACTGACCAGAACGTCTCATTCACTTTGAAATATGAACACTTCGAAAATAATCACAAGTCTTAAAACATTCATCCTAAATAATCAATCACTCGTAAATGTTAATGTCGGCGAAACACAAGTTGTACAATCACAACATATATACAAGTGGACCTCACAAATCGTCGCAGAAGACTCTCCTGCTACTTTTGATCGGCCGGGTGGCTACACATCTTTACTATCAGCTCCCGCCGACCCCAACAAAGAATATAGGCCGACTCCTCGTTGGACGTTCCTAATACCTTCCCCCATCACGCATACAACCACAGTCACTACCACCATAGCGTCATCTTATCACACCTCCTCCTCCCATTCTATCACCATCACTACATCGTCCCATCCATCTTTTATTATGTCAACCTTCATTTCCCCGTCAATCCTCCACGACCAATCTCGCATCTACCGCCTGTCTACGCCAACCTCATCTGTATCGCCATCAACTGTGTTACCACCATCTTCAACCACATCAGCAGCAGCCAGTCAACCTTCGTTGCCACCATCTACAGTGCCACCACCATCTTCAACAGCACCAGCAGCAGCCAGTCAACCTTCGTTGCCGCAATCCACAGTGTCACCACCATCTCCAACCGCAACAGCAAGAGCCCATCAACCTCCGTTACCGCCATCAAGAGTGTTACCACCATCTTCAACCGCACCAGCAGCAGCCGCCGACCACCCAACGCCATCGACATCAACTACACCCGCACTGTTCACTTGCGTCGTTCGCGACGTCGACCCCCTCATCCCGACAGCGGAAGTTCACCATAAACTTCGTCGTCAAGCCATACCCATCTGGAGGGCATTTCGCATCCTTAACACCCACGGACCAACATATCTAATCCGTCTCCAACTCACCAGCGCAGCAGCAGTTGACCACCTTATCTCCCATGGTGTCATCCTCTACGGCCTTCGCCATACTGTCGAACCTTCTCGTTCCCTTCCCCACGCTATAAATCCTCATTCCACATCTCGTCGTTACACTCGGCTCGATCATCCTCCTCTTCACCGTACACACTATGTCCACCCGTTTTCTCCCCATCTTAATATCTCTTTTATCCCCATCACCACCGACACTTGAACATCTACGATACTTCACAATCGTCCTCTACCACATCGTCTCAACACTTCACCACCTCACCCTTCGCAGCAACTTCCAAACCGCCACTCTTGTGTAAGTCTTCACTTTTCCTATCTCCCTTAAAAACTTCACGCCTAATGCACATCCTCTTTCATTATCAGCACCGTAGCTATTTCTCATTCAATCTGTCAAATCGCTCACCCACCTTTTTCATTTAGCGCATCTCTCAGTTATATTCACCTCTCTTGGCCCGAGAGATCGCGTTACGATCCAAGGGGCCCGCCTCGTTCTTTGGGCGGGGAATGAAAACTGAGAAAAACAAGTTGTATTATATCCCTCTCAGTTTGAGTAAAAATTTATCACTCACGAACTGGAATACCGAAGAAAATTTATAAGTCCAATTTCAGCACCGTAGAGTTAAAGTTCCTGAACACTCAACACTACATCGCAACTGCTACGAGCCGACCGGCCGGGTTCGACCGTGGTATTTGACGCACACTGATCTTCCTTGGGAATTCGTCCTTCTTATATTCGCAAATCGTAAAGATAGCGGTAATTGTATTTCATTGAATATCTTCTTTAGCTTTCGTCGGATTTACACCAAACTTGGTGGAAATGGAGACAAAAACTTTGGTAACCCGGTGATGATGTTCTCATAATTTAATTATTACCCTAAGGAAAGTTATTAGGCATAGAACGCTTCGAATGTTCTCTGGCTAATGCAATCATTCTGTCACAAGGTACGGTAGGCTGTCACGTCATAGCTCCTCGTCGCATACGGACTGCATGCTGCAGCTAGCTGTTGAATTGGCGCGCAGCGCGTAATTCAAGTTCGAAGTGTGGGGACTTTATCTTGGACCAGCGTTCCTGCTACAATATTGTTGGTAAATTAAGATACGTGAATCTCCCAGCGTCTCTTAACATTTGGAAAGCAACTGTATCTTCCTACTGCTATCAGAAGGAAATCACTCTGTACAAGAACATCCTCAGATTGTATCAAATCACTTTTAACCATGCGTATATATGTAAAATATTTCTTACGTTGAGTAAACTTGTCAATGATTGTCAATGCGTGATATTATGAACAAGTATGACAAACTGCACATTAAATGTTGAAGTCCCTTACTGACACTTAAGTAGATTTGATAAAATTTTCTGTACTTAATTTAAAACCAGTTATTATTTCGAGTCCGTTATCTCTAGTGCCCGAACATGACTGATTTCAGATCAGTGGCTTCAATTGTGGCTTGCTTGTACATATAAGCATATGATTAAAAGTGATTTGATAGAATAGGAGAATATGCTTGCAGAACCAAACACGTTATTCTGGTATTAATATTTTATAGTGTTCTCAATCAATTAATCAGTCAACCAATCAATCATCAATGATCTGCAATTAGGGCTGTCGTCCAGGTGGCAGATTCTCTATCAAATGTTTGCCTAGCTCTTTCTTAAATGTTTTCAAAGAACGTGGAAATTTATCGAACATTTTCCTTGATAAATGATTTCAGTCCTTTACTCCTCGTCCTATAAATAAATATGTGCCCCAATTTGTCCTCATGAATTCCAACTTTATCGTCATACCATGATCTCTCCTGCTTTTAAAAGCTACGCACAAGCTTATTCGTCTACTAATGTCATTCCACTCCATCTTTCCACTGACAACTCGGAACATACCATTTAGTCGAGCATCTCGTCTCCTAATTTCCAAGTCTTCCCAGCCCAAAGTCTGCAATATTTTCGTAACACTACTCTTTGTCAGAAATCATCAAAAATAAATCGTTCTGCTTTCCTTTGTATCTTTTTCAATTCTCGTATCAAGTACTCCTGGTGTGGGTCTCATACCCGGGCACCATACTCTCCAACATATATCGTGTTGCGATAGACTGAAAAATCTTTATATCTCATACTTTATATTAACAGAGTAGGCACTGACAACGAATGGCTTCCTTCTTAACCAAGAACAGACATACAGTCGTAACCGACAGAGTAGATTACAGGACGGAAGATCTAGCATGAACCAAACACGTGCAAAGGGGAAGGTACTTGCTTCCCCGCCTGTCCACACGCCCCCTGGCTCGAGAGGGGAATGAGGGGAGGAACCATCTAACTTGTAACATGACTGTTACACATTCAGAATGTGGTTTTCGCACTAGAGGCTCGTCAAAACTCCTCTCCCCACTGTGGCCTTCAGTTAGTGCCCATCTCTGTGTTTGGTTCTTGCTATATCTCCCGACCAGTAACTGACTTTTTTATATACATGAAAATCAATTCATTAGTTTCATGCTGGAAGGTACTGTCTACAAATATTTGAGTTGTCTTGAAGCTATTAAACGCGCGGTCACCTTTTTGTTAATAAGTGTCATGGATGATATCATGAGGGGTAGCACAAGGATCTCATGATCGTACTAGAGTGAACACAAGTGAGTGGGGTGGCCTAAAGTTTACAGTGACGTTCCTGTGGCATACTCTGTGGCCGAAACAGCTTTCATTTGAAAACAGCTGTATTATACCACCTGACACTACAAGTTGAACAGTAGAATAAATACCACCAACTGCGGTTGAGCTTGTTTGTCACATCTAGACAAATAGTTCAGAGTTCTCACGGTCTATTGTACCACCCGCATCGTTGTGAAAGCGGTCATTTCGGTGCAGAAGTTCCAGGAAAATTCTCATGTGCATATCAGACTCTCAAAACTGAGGACAGTTCACAGCTCTATCAGAGAATAATCACCACCCATTTCTGTGATGAGATATACCCAAGAGAAACTAAAAATGGCCCATTTCACAAACATTTCCTTGGCGAGCAACGTACCTCAAAATTAAAACGACTATTTTCTTAATATAAATAATGTAGCAATATTATTTAAAGGAATAATCCACTTAATTGAACACATTATTTTTTTAGGCTCTACTTCAGACAATTTCTGTGTTTTGACTTGCAAGAGTCCTCGAAACATGTATACGTAAGTTTATCAGATGTTATTAATTTTAATTTCCTCTAAACCGAATCATAAAAAAACAAGAAAAGAAACAAAAGCACGGAGCCAATGGAAATTATTATGATTTTTTCAAGAACGAAGGAAAGCTTTCTCATATACTCAAGCCAGACACAAGAACAAGAAAAAACTAGAAACAAAAAACTAATAGCAAAAGAGCATAGTCGTCACGGTTCAAGCCTCGAAAGGACCTTGGAGGAATGGAAGGTAAAGAATTCCATCACCAGTAACGCCGACAATAAGTGGGAAAGAGCGGGCAGCTGTATGCCCAATCCACTTTGAACACAGTAATTAACCTGATACTCATTTTTGGTATAGGCTGAATGAACCACAGGGCCAAGTACTCTCCGCATGTGGAAATCTCATTTCTGAATGTTTCGTCCTCCTTAAGGGGAATTTTAGCTCGTACCTCCAGATTCTCAGATTCACTAAAAGAAAATCTTCTAATTCTTCTAATTCCATGGCATAGTCGCAGGTCACATCGATTCAATTAAGGGTCCATGCCGTACAACCACTGTGTGGCACACACCGATTGGACTGGCTTAATTATACCCAAAATCCAGAGTTCGCATTATGACGGCTGGACCATCACGAATCATTATGATGGTACATGCAGTCTCACATTGAAGCCGAATGTGAGGATTTCCAGACTTCCTTCTCTTCATTCATAATTTGTGAAAATGGTTTCTAGTAAGGATACCCATCAGGCAGTTAAGTCAAAGGCTCAAACCAGTATTCTGCTCCTCTGTGTTGTAATTATTGTGGTGTTAATTGGACAAGATGAGTCCAAATTATATACTAATTTCAAAAATTTTCCTCGTTAATTTCTTTAATAAACACAAAATATTCCTTGAATAGACTTTTCATTCGAGTAGCTAGATTAAATAATGACCCCCCCCCCCTTACTTCAGCAAGTGACGAAGAGCCCGTAACGACCCAAGAGACAGATTTCATGATAATTGCTGATAGGTAAGGAAGGTAGGTATCCTTTATGAACCACCAAAAGGGTTCAATATATATATAGGAGATATATGTTTCTGTTTGTCATTGGTGAAGTACGGTATGAAATAATGTTAGGCAGGAACGTTAAATATCGTCGTGATGAGATATTATGGATCCAGTGTGGTTGAAATAGCTATATTTGAGCATTTTACGTCGAAGGAAACGTTATATAATAAGGGATTGAGATATTGGAGAAGGAATGGATAAGTTAAGGAAGGATCACAGTTGAAATAAGTAAGCTACGTATTATAATGAAGGAAATGAATAGTTGTCGAAGAGTATAGATATTAGGAAGGCAGAGAAGAATTGGAATTAACGCAGAATATGAGTAGCTTAAGACTGGGTCAAGTACAGGTAATAATGTAGTAGAAGGAAATCTCATCGAAGGATTAAAGGACTATTATGAATACCTATCTAACCTAAAGGAGTGTATATCAAGCCAAGTCCAGCAGGTAGAAACCATATGTTTGAAATAAAATTTAGTATGCTAGGAGTTACTTACTATAAACATCTCGTACGTGTATTCACATAATAATATTCATAATATATGGATAAAATGAATAATGTTTTCATGGATAGTCGTAGTTGAGCTGTTGATAGTATTTAGACTGCTGAATGTATGTAAGAAGGATGTTACACCACATGGATAAATAAGCATAGTATTCTCATAATCAACCTATGATCAGATAAGAATGGATAGGACTAGTATTCTGTTAGAGATTATGTGATTAGAAGGTTATGATATATATTTGGAGCAAAATACAGTTAGGTTATTAAATGCAAGATCTTGCTTAGCAAAGAACAAATTTAGTAGTTCATTCGAAGGTTATCCTGATACATAACCATACTAAGTGAACAATTTAGAGGTCAAAAGTAAATTCATTTTCATAAGAACTAGAAGATGCATTTGGAAACAAGCTTGTTTAAGGAGAAGTTAACATGACAGTTGATACTAATTTGATATAAATAATGTCAGTTAGCAAAATAAGTATTTTATCCCAGTTAGCTCATGTCAAGCAAGTTGTAATCAGGTTTAGAACAGAATGGTACCCAAATTGTAAAGATAATGTTTTCATGATGGTTACATTGATATTTTAATATATTTTAATATTTTAATTTAGATTATAATAAACCATACAGATAAGAGAGACTGGTGGTGAAGTTATTCGTAGATAGTAATACTAGTATAAGATTGTAGATGTAAGGGAGATGCATTTTCTTACTCGTTATGTCGATTAACCTGGTACGTTGGATGGTGACGTCCATCTGATGAAATGATATAGGCTACTGTAACTTCGTGCGCACCGTACCAGTTCTCTTCAGATCCCGCGTTAAACTAATATTACAACCAAACCCTGAGATTATCTGAGCTGCTGGAGAAATTTGTATACGCCTATACTGGACGCGGTATGATGCAGTATGTAGGAACTTGATTATTAGTTAACCGCTCATTAATACTGAAAAAGCGAGGGTGTGAAATATAAATTACGGATAATTTAACTGCCTACTCAGTACTAAAAGTGGTTGGAATACAAGAATCAGCTGATTTTCAATTATATTTTCTTGATACACTACACCCTTTGTACACAACTGTAGCCAACAATTCCAGTATTTGAATACGAAGACCGACAATAATCAATAACAGTGCGACTGTTAACGATTTCGCCAGTGAAATACTGTATATCCTGTTGAAATCCTTCCTTTAAACAAAATTGACAACAGTATCGCGTTATTTAAAGAAGTTATTACCTCAGGAGAGAATCTATTAACGAATGGCAGCGAAAATGGGAAGAAACTTCAAAAGGTACAATCAA
Source organism: Anabrus simplex (assembly GCF_040414725.1). Lineage (NCBI taxonomy): Eukaryota > Metazoa > Arthropoda > Insecta > Orthoptera > Tettigoniidae > Anabrus > Anabrus simplex. The sequence goes on along the minus strand of NC_090265.1, from coordinate 581,939,582 downwards.
AAAGAAAATCTTTCCAACAGTTGAAGGTAGACTAAAAACCAAAATCAACCTAACGTTGTATAACAACAAAAATAAGAAACCTGTTGCAATGGTATTGGGATATTTGTGACGAACACTTATTCTGCAGAATTTAACTTTACTTCTTTGTAAAGTATCAACAATAAAAACCATTACGTTGAAGTGAACCTGCACCTTACTACATGTTTTTAACTACTGTATTTAATTATTCACTCTAACTACATAGACTAAACTAGCGTTTTTCAAACACTGTACGTGTACCCTCTACGGGTGAGCACTGAGCAGTTCAGGAGTGCGCAGAAAATAATCAGTCATGGCGGGCGGAGAAAGAAAAGTCTACAATCCAAACAGGCGAAAATTCCAGAAACTGCAGAACGTAAGAGAAGGAATACTCAACATTTAGGAATCAAATTTATCTAACATCTCCCTTGACAGATTATTCCACTACACAGTGAGTTGTCCGTGCAGTTAGGCACGCGCAGTTATGAGCTTGCATTCAGAAGATAGTGGTTTCGAACCCCACTGTCGGCAACCGTGAAGATGGTTTTCCGTGGTTTACCACTTTCACACCAGGCAAATTCTGGGACTGTACTTTAATTAAGGCAACGGCCCCTTCCTTCTTCTTCCAAGCCCTTTCCTACCCCATCGTCGCCATAATACCTATCTATGTCGGTGCGATGTAAAGCCAATTGTAATTATTCCAGTCCGTAATTCCTCTTCTTATAAACAAATATCCCAATTTGTCATCATGAATTTCAACGTCATCTTATTACCATGATACTACAAACTTTTAAAAATTCACTCAAGTATATTCGTGTACTAATGTCACTCCACGTCATATCTCCATAAACAGATTGGAATATACCGGTCAGTCGAGCAGGTCGTCTCCTTACCAACAAGTCTTGCCTCCCCGAAGTTAGCAGCATTACTGTAAAACTACTAATTTTCCGAAAATCGCCCAGAACAAATCATGCTGCTTTCCATTGGACATTTCCCTGTTGTCGAATCAAATCTCGTGCATTGGAAGAATACTTTCCCAGAGCTTAAATGCAATGCATACCAAACTGACTGGCCTGTAATTATCTGATGTGTTAAAATTTGTTTAGAGACGCTCCAGCGGTTGCCTCGAAGTTCTCCCTAGCGAACTGAAATATATGTTCTTGATGAGACTGTGTAAGTTTTCAATGTCATTAAGCCAAAGCGACAACATTTCAAATTTTTTAAAGTGCCCGAAATGCATAGTCTTCACAGCACATAACTTCTGCATACGGAGGTACGGTGGCTATCTCGTGGTTAAGTACTTACTCATCCGTTTTATCTTAGAAATGAATTTCAGGTTTTCTGAAGACCATTCTTTCCGTCTTGCTCCAAAGCTTCATGACACTGATTGGCTTCAAATTTTAGTATGTTTATCATATATCTTTCTAGAGATAAAAATACTGAAATTCGTATTTTAAAAGAGGTCATTATTAATATATTTCATACCGAGCTCGATAGCTGCAGTCGCTTAAGTGCGGCCAGTATCCAGTATTCGGGAGATAGTAGGTTCGAACCCTACTGTCGGCAGTCCTGAAGATGGTTTTCCGTGGTTTCCCATTTTCACACCAGGCAAATGCTGGGGCTGTAACTTAATTAAGGCCACGGCCGCTTCCTTCCCACTCCTAGCCCTTTCCTGCCCCATCGTCGCCGTAAAACCTATCTGTGTCGGTGCGACATAAAGCAACTAGCAAATATATACATTTCATGTTAAAGAAATATATTTACACTGACTGACAGAGCAAATGCAACACCAAGAAGGAGTGGTCAGAACTTTATGCCAATTGCAGGGTAGACTGACGACACTGAGGTATGCTCATGATGTGAAATGCGCCGCTGTGCTGCGCACGTAGCGAACGATAAATGGGACACGGCGTTGGCGAATGGCCCACTTCGTACCGTGATTTTTCAGCCGACAGTCATTGTAGAACGTGTTGTCGTGTGCCACAGGACACGTGTATAGCTAAGAATGCCAGGCAGCCGTCAACGGAGGCATTTCCAGCAGACAGACGACTTTACGAGGGGTATGGTGATCGGGCTGAGAAGGGCAGGTTGGTCGCTTCGTCAAATCGCAGCCGATACCCATAGGGATGTGTCCACGGTGCAGCGCCTGTGGCGAAGATGGTTGGCGCAGGGACATGTGGCACGTGCGAGGGGTCCAGGCGCAGCCCGAGTGACGTCAGCACGCGAGGATCGGCGCATCCGCCGCCAAGCGGTGGCAGCCCCGCTCGCCACGTCAACCGCCATTCTTCAGCATGTGCAAGACACCCTGGCTGTTCCAAAATCGACCAGAACAATTTCCCGTCGATTGGTTGAAGGAGGCCTGCACTCCCGGCGTCCGCTCAGAAGACTACCATTGACTCCACAGCATAGACGTGCACGCCTGGCATGGTGCCGGGCTAGAGCGACTTGGATGAGGGAATGGCGGAACGTCGTGTTCTCCGATGAGTCACGCTTCTGTTCTGTCAGTGATAGTCACCGCAGACGAGTGTGGCGTCGGCGTGGAGAAAGGTCAAATCCGGCAGTAACTGTGGAGCGCCCTACCGCTAGACAACGCGGCATCATGGTTTGGGGCGCTATTGCGTATGATTCCACGTCACCTCTAGTGCGTATTCAAGGCACGTTAAATGCCCACCGCTACGTGCAGCATGTGCAGCATGTGCTGCGGCCGGTGGCACTCCCGTACCTTCAGGGGCTGCCTAATGCTCTGTTTCAGCAGGATAATGCCCGCCCACACACTGCTCGCATCTCCCAACAGGCTCTACGAGGTGTACAGATGCTTCCGTGGCCAGCGTACTCTCCGGATCTCTCACCAATCGAACACGTGTGGGATCTCATTGGACGCCGTTTGCAGACTCTGCCCCAGCCTCGTACGGACGACCAACTGTGGCAAATGGTTGACAGAGAATGGAGAACCATCCCTCAGGACACCATCCGCACTCTTATTGACTCTGTACCTCGACGTATTTCTGCGTGCATCGCCGCTCGCGGTGATCCTACATCCTACTGAGTCGATGCCGTGCGCATTGTGTAACCTGCATATCGGTTTGAAATAAACATCAATTATTCTTCCGTGCCGACTCTGTTTTTTCCCCAACTTTCATCCCTTTCGAACCACTCCTCCTTGGTGTTGCATTGTCACTGTCAGTCAGTGTAAAAGACTTTTGGGAATATTTGATCATACATTTTTAATATGAAGCTATACTTATTTCAGTGATATGCGTATTGTAAAATTAAATCTGTGTTTAGTACTTTTGATGTTGTCATTTTCCTTTCACACGCTGGAGCCCAGAGCTACAGCTATTTCCTTGTTAGCCACGTGGCACAGTGATTTTAGTACCTTATGATAGTGGATCAGTTGCATCACCCATACTGAGGTTGCTCAGTATAATGGTCCTTCCTTTTACGATCAGATAATGAACACTGTCGTTGCAAGTGTTTTCTGGAAATGATTTCGATTTTTTTAAATGTCATGCTCTCCGGCCAGTGTACTGTTCCGAAACAGATTTTAAAGACGGATTTTACGTCAAAACTGAAGAAGTAATATTTCTGGTTGTTTACTTTATTTATTCAGTGACATGAAGCCCTGTAGTTTTCTACACGCAGAACAAATGAATTCTTCTTGGCATAATCCAGGGAGCACTTACTAAACAACAACAAAAATGTGCTTTGTCCGCTCTGTACTTCAGTACAAAGGATTTGGAGGAGAGGAGAATGGGCCTAGAATTACATTCCTCCAATAATTACATTCCACACCAGGACATTTCCACTGAGAGCAAATAGAGAGTAATTCCAGACATTGGATTCTGATCGATTGTGTAAGCTCCGTCGCGTTACGATCAAATTCAAGACCATTCCAAATATGAAATCCTTCCTCACGAGACACTCGTCTCCCTCAACTTAATAGAGGCCGAGAAGGGCAAGGCTTTCTCGTTCACACTTCAATAATTCTCCGAGCTAAATATGATTAATAACAAGAAAGGGCTCATTATTTTCAAAATTCCACGTCAGTTTCACTCAGTTATTGTTTATCCAGATTCGTCAACAAGAACCGCAGAAGTAGAAGGTGAAAGCTTCCACGATTAGTAACCTCGGTGCTAACAAGCGAACTACTTGGGGAAGGTCAGAGAGATTTTAAGAAACTTTTCTCAATGATCAACTAACATATTCTAAATACGATAGTAATAAAAAGGCCACAAAATCAACAGCATAATTAACTGCTCCGCCTCTGTGGTGTAGTGGTTAGCGTGATTAGCTGCCACCCCCGGAGGTCCGGGTTCGATTTCCGGCTCTGCCACGAAATTTGAAAAGTGGTACGAGGGCTGGAACGGGGTCCACTCAGCCTCGGGAGGTCAACTGAGTAGAGTAGAGGTGGGTTCGATTCCCACCTCTGCCATCCTGGAATGGGTTTTCCGTGGTTTCCTACTTCTCCTCCAGGCGAATGCCGGGATGGTACCTAACTTAAGGCCACGGCCGCTTCCTTCCCTCTTCCTCGCCTATCCCTTCCAATCTTCCCATCCCTCCACAAGGCCCCTGTTCAGCATAGCAGGTGAGGCCGCCTGGGCGAGGTACTGATCATACTCCCCAGTTGTATCCCCGACCAAGAGTCTGAAGCTCCAGGACACTGCCCTTGAGGCGGTAGAGGTGGGATCCCTCGCTAAGTCCGAGGGAAAAGCCGAACCTGGAGGGTAAACAGATGATGATGATAATTAACTGCTGAAAAATTGCTGGGTGACTCGAAGCAATTAGCTGATGACTTGTGCACTATAGAAACATACCGATAGTTGTATATTAAAGTTACAGGAATATATTTTTACCTAATATAAGATTTTGACAATGCGAACAGAATTTCATTCCCTACAAATTTATTTAAACACGTACAGTATACCAATGTATCAAAATACAGGGTTATTCTAAATGATTGTCGGGGTTACAAAAAATCATAACTCACAGTGCAATTGGCGCAGGACTATGAATCTAGTTTTATTGCGTACTGTAACTCATAAAGTTATTTTGACATACATTACAAATGCTCGACATGTGCGCCTTGTGTCACTCTAACATCTACTCGGTAGTCCATCTCTTCCCACACACGAGTCAACATGGCAGCGGTGATGCTTTCGAAGGCGGCTTGGATGCGCTGCTTCACTTCCTGAATAACCACCGGTAGATGAGGAACAAATACCTGATCTTTAACATATCCCCACAGGAAGAAATCGCATGGTGTAAGATCTGGTGAACGTGGTGGAAAGGGTAAGAGCATCAGATCACCTTCCGTTCCGCGTCCCATCCATCGTTGTGGAATTTCTTGGTTTTACCTTTACCTGTAGGCGCCTTCGTAACACACGCCATACTGTGGTTTGAGGAACTTGCAGTTCCCTGCTACATCTCGTAGTTGATTTCTTAGGATTGCGGAGATAAACGCCTCTAATCCGATTCACATCCGCTTCTGACACAGCGGGACGCCAACTGCTTTTCCCTTTGCACAAACAACCTGTAACCACAAATTGTGCGTACCATCTGCGAATAGATTTGTCGGAAGGAGGCTCCTTCCCGTATTTTCTCCGAAAATGGCACTGGACTCTGGCAACGGATCGGTGTTGATGAAATTCAAGAGTACAAAAAGCTTTCTCCTTAACGCTAACCGCCATTTTGTTAAACACTGCTATTACTGCCATCTGATGGTAACTTGTGTACTACAGTTGATGGAAAACAAAACTTTGTGAGTTTGTCTAGCCGTTACTACTTCAATAAAAATGGTACGTTTTCCACGTTTTCAAAAAAAATTCACGAAACCCCGACAATCATTTAGAATAACCCTGTATTAGGGTTTAAGAACTTGTGTATCGTTTATAATGGAAGCTAAAATATTATGTAGTATAGGTAAGGTAACGGTGCCGAAGGCAGGTCCGAACCTCCGCAGAGGTGTTCCTGAGCCGGAGTTTACGTGCGGTAGGATGGCCAGTTCCTTTCCCACCCTCCATTCCCTTACTCCCCACCAACAGCGCGTGGCAACCCATCCAACTCCTGACCACTCCTGCGGGACAAAATTCCGCCATCTCGGCGTCTCCGAAAACCGGAAAAGTAGTCAGTTGGACGAAAAGCCAATAACATTATTATTAATACTTTGGAACTTGAAATCTGGAACCTATCTTAATGAAGTTCCCCTCTGTCTCCACACCAGCATCGAATGCAAAGTGTTTGAAAAACCGTTGCTCTGTCATTGGCGCGAGTCCAACTGACGATCCAGTCCGTTGACCTTCCGCCACGGCACGCTCCTCCCCCTAGTTATGTTGGTGAGGTCAATGACTCTCTATATTTTACTTTTAGGTGCTTTATTTTTAGTGCTCCCATTATTACTATTTTTGCAAACGAATGGACCTCTAAGGATCATGCTACAAGTTCATTTGTTTCTCTTCGTGACTAAATGAGAAACATTAAATACCAAATGTGTTAAGAATTTTAGAGGTTTAGAAACTTGAGTCACCCCATACCCAGTTGAATGGGAATCAACAGAGGGTCGTCACTCTTTGTTCTCTTACATTACACATTTCCCAGTAGGGAATAGAACGGAGTCCTCAGACTTACCGAAAATTCTATACTTAAACTATCAGATTTAGAAATTTACATGAAACAAAAGAGGTTGAAACGTTCCCCTCAGTCTGTCTGCAGGAGTTATCACATCTTTATATGAAAATTCTTCCATTACCTTGTTTTGCTAGGCCTTCCGACGCCGCCCGCGGCCTCTACCCCCGTTAGAACAAGCCGCACTCAATAAACAGGAGCAAGAAGAAGAAATTACGGCCCTAATGCGCCCAGCTTTTGTAGTATTTTTGAGGGGAAGATTCCAGAACTCTTTACTGATAGGCTGAATTCCTGTACACACCCCCCATTTTAATTGGCTACAGAAAATATTTACAAAATTCTGATGAGTTGATTGATATTGGAGAACGAATCAGCAGAAGGGTTGACAACTTTGATACGGTACATGAAGAAACAATCTTCAAAAACTAAGGTTAGCCAACTGTGAAAATACACATTTTTTAATCAATTAATTAGATTTCGACCCGCTAGGGGGGGGGCAATTAAACCGATGGTAGAGACATCTAACGGTTTAAAACCCAATTATCTTGCATAGCATCAGTTCAAGTTCGATTACATATATGGCCTTATACAGTAGAAGGCGAATAGTTTAACTGGCCAGAGAAGGTGTACCCCCGGTACAATAATAATAATAATAATAATAATAATAATAATAATAATAATAATAATAATAATAATAATAATAATAATAATAATGAAGAAGAATAACAATATGTTTTTACAAATTGCTTCACATCGCTCCGACACAGATAGGTCTTATTGCAATGGCGGGTTAGGATAGGGCTAGGAGCAGGAAGCAAGCTACCTTGGCCCTTAATTAAGGTACAGTCCTAACATTTTCCTGGTGAAAAAATAAGAAACCACGGAAAGCAATCTTCACGGCTACCGATAGCGGGGGTCGAACCCATTATCTCCCGAATGCAAGCTGAGAACTACGTGTTCCAAACCGTGCAGTCAATCGCTCTTTATAATAATAATAATAATAATAATAATAATAATAATAATAATAATAATAATAATAATAATAATAATAATAATAATAATAATAGTAATATGCTAATGGTACTATACGGTTTAGTCTAGGAGATTTAGTCTTCGGTGAGGTGTGTATCAGGACCATTTTCAAGACAGTGGGGAATACACCATTTTGAAGGGAAGAGGTTCATACGATTGTTAACACTATGCAACAAATTTTAAGGTCACAAAAGTTTTTTTCAAAAATGTAGGCGTTCTTTATGTATTTTGACCTCCTGAATTCGAAAATGATACTGAAAACATCGTATCACCCACAGGTTTTGCACAAATCGCATAATTTTTAATGGTAATGCAATTTAATGGAATTATAATAATATTCTGATTGATATCCTGAGCTTCATATGGGGTTTTAGTGTTTATTATAATAGACATGAAAACACCATATGAAGCTCAGAAGTGGTGCATCGCTTGCAACTGTTCAACACTTGCGCTCCTAGTGGCACGTAGCGAACTGTCACGTTGCAGATGACGCTGCCTTTCCGTCACGGTGTTGTATTTGTGGAAGGAAGTACGTGTTAGTCTTAGTGCAGAATGTCTACCCGAGGTTGTGTAAACTCTTCTAACAGTTTTTGTTATATATGTGGTGAACTGGTGGTGAAAAAGGACCGAAGAAACATTACTACTTTCCTGAAAAAGGTCTACCATGCCTATTTCGGAGTGAAACTCGGCGACATCGATAAACCATGGGCTCCACAGGTCGTGTGCATTGTGTGTGTAAAAGATTTACGACGGTGGGTGGCAGAAAAGAAGAAGTCATTACGATTTGGGATCCCTATGGTCTGGCGAGAGCAACAGGATCATACCGACGACTGCTACTTCTGCTCTTGTAAGGTAACTGGTTTCAACAAGAAAACCAAGGAGACTATTGAGTATCCGAACAACGTTCGCTCAGCTATTCGTCCTGTTCCACATGGCCCGGATTTACCTATACTACAGCCTCCGCAGACATTAGATACGGATGACAGTGATGACAATGGATGCCGTGCGGGGGACGGATGATACTGACTTTGAAATAGGCACAGATGAGGCCCCTCATCTATTCACTCAGCCAGATCTAAATGATTTAGTCCGTGATCTGGGACTGTCAAGGGATAAAGCAGAGCTCCTAGGGACAAGACTGCGTGAAAGACATTTCTTAGCACCCGGAACGTCCGTTACATTTTGTAGAAAAAGGTATTCACGCAAGATTTTTCTCAAAAGGACGTGTTAGTGCACTGCAGTGATGTAGAAGGTTTGATGGGTCAGTTCAACATTCCGTACGCACCCGGTGACTGGAGACTGTTCATCGATTCATCTAAAAGAAGCCTGAAGGCAGTTCTGCTGCACAATGGTAACATGCATGCCTCAATACCTGTCGGCCATTCTGTGCACCTGAAGGAAACATACGACAACATGAAGGTGCTTCTTACTACCATTCATTATAAGAATCACAATTGGATGCTGAGTGGCGATTTGAAAGTGTTGGGTATGCTTCTAGGACAACAGACCGGATATACCAAGTTTCCTTGTTTCATCTGTGAATGGGACAGTCGTGCTCGTGACAAACATTGGGAGCAAAAACAGTGGTCCCGAAGGTTGGAATTGATTCCGGGGGACAAAAATATCAAGCGTGACCCTCTAGTGGAAAGAGACAGGATACTCTTGCCTCCTCTGTATCTCAAACTGGACATAAGGAAGCAGTTTGTGCAAAGCATTACCTAAGTGTGGCAACTGTTTCAAATAACTATGTAACAAGTTCCCCAACCTGTCAAATGCTAAGCTGAAGGAGGGTGTGTTCAATGGTCCCGATATTCGGAAAGTAATGCTCGATGAAGATTTCCTTAATTCAATGAATGCCGCGGAGCGAGAAGCCTGGACTGCCTTTAAGCGTGTGGTTCAAAACTTCCTGGGAAACAATCGCAGCCCAGAGTATGTCGACATAGTGGAGAACATGCTGACGAAGTTAAAAATGCTGGGATGCTCAATGAGTTTGAAGTTACATTTTTTACATTCTCACCTTGACGTTTTCCCCCCAAACCTGGGTGCTGTAAGTGAGGAACAGGGTGAAACGTTCCAGCAGGATATAAAGGACATTAAACTACGATACCAGGGAACTTGGGATGTTCGGATGATGGGCGACTACTGCTGGATGCTTCACCGTGAGCACACAGAAATGCCCCATAAGAGGAAAAGCAGGTGCCACGCCATGGCAACTAAGAAAGCACGGAATGAATTACGTTAGTGCATGTTTTTACCACATTCTTTGTATGCATCTGTTCACTGCGTGCATATTTCAGTATGCTGTTGGTTTAAACTTGTATTCTAGTTCAGCACGATTCGTATGCCATATATATATGTACTACTTCAATATGTGATGTCATTATCAACAAAGTATACATTTTGTGTCAAAACTGTGGGTGATACGATATTTTTAGTGTCATTTTTGAATTCAGGGGGCAGAAATACATAAGGTACACCTACTTTTGTAAAAAAAGTTTCTTCCCTGTTGCATAGTGTAATAATTATAGCGTTAATGATTTTCTTCACCATTATTATACCTATATGTAGCTTTTATTATAATATTGTCTACCCCTATAGGAGGACGAAGAAGACTTTTAAGAAATAATACTGAGTTTCTTATAGGTACATTATTTATTTGTAGCATTTCCTCTCTTATGGTTTAGTGACCTTTCATGTTAAGAATTAGCAACAATGTGTACTGCATAGGACGCATACCACGAAAAAATACGGCTGCACTTCATGGCAATTAAACTAATTCTGCGACCCTCGATTTCCTGCGATATCAGACATCGCTCGTTTATACAAAAGGAAACAGAAACTACTAACAGTCTTATTGCACCCAGAAATCCAAACAAATCTACGGAATCTAAGACTTGTTTCCTATATTGTCTTTAAGGTCTGCCTCTCCAGCTGTATCGTCTGGACCTCACTAAACCATGTCAAGTTCTCTACTAGTGTGCTCTGTTGGCAGTTCACAATTTCACAAGACGTGGGAGAGCATTGCGTGTTGTGTCTCTCGGGAGATACCATAACCCCAAAGCCTCACCGCGAGGTGTCCATCAGCAGGTGGCTTACATTCTTCGAAGGATATAGTTAAGTCTCGGAGAGTACCATCACCTGCTCTCCAAGGCTGACAGTATGGATCAACCGGCCCGTTCGTGGCGAGGAACTCTAGCGAATGACTTGCTAAAACGAAAATTGAGAGAGACTGCGGACTTCAGAGTAAAGGAAGATGAAGAAATGTAATTTTATAGTCTCTTTGGTGCAATAAAATTCTCCAGTGTACCTCTTATTTTGTCAAAAATAAAACATACTAATAATAATAATAATAATAATAATAATAATAATAAATACATACATACATACATCTTCATTACAGACACTTTTGCCTTTCAGCGTTCAATGTGCAAGCCTCTGCGAATTTACTAAATGCCGCCATAATCCTCTTTTTATAACCAGCTCAGTGGCCCGTTTAGTCCTATACCTCTTATCTTTAAATCATTATAAACCGAGTCTAACCATCGTAAACAATGATCCAAGATTAAAATTTAACAAATAGGCTCAGTTCGGAACTCACAACGTGCTAGTGAAATGAAAATAGGTACGATATTCACATTCAGTGATATAGAAGAGAAATTATATATTTTTTGTTTACAATCCCATTAGGCAAGAGAAAAATATCCATAACCAAATCCCCTAGAGAGGACACATTGGACTAGATCAATCCTATGATTCGTAAGCTCAACAAATAAAGAATGCAAATTCTACATATATTTATAAAGTACGTTACCTGATTGTTGATTGCTTCACGTGTTCCTACATTTCTTCTGAAGCCAAATTGATCTCCCAACTCAGTTTAACTTGTCTTTCCATTCTCCTGTAAGTAATACCTGTTAAAATTTTGCAGGCATGAGATAATAAACTAATGGTGCGGTAGTTTTCGCACTTGTCAGCACCGGCTTTCTTGGGAATAGGTATAACAACATTCTGCCGAAAATCGGATGGCACTTCTCCTGTACCATATATCTCACAAACCAAATGAAATAACATCGCCATGCTGGTTTCTCCTAGGGCAGTCATTAATTCAGAGGATATATCATCAATTCCCGGTGCCTTGTTCCTACCTTGGTCTCTCAAAGCTCTGTCGAATTTTCACCTCAAAATTGAATCTCACATTTCATCAGCATCAACAATTTCTCCTCATTCCATACCCATAGCATCTACGTCTTTACCTTGATACAAGTGTTGGATATGATCCTGTCATCTTTCTCCCTTGTCTTCCTTCCCTAGAAGTTGTTTTCCATCCGAGCTCTTAATATTCATACACCTAGTTTTCCTCTCTCGAAAGGTTTCCTTGATTTTCATGTACGCAGCATCTACCTTTCCTACGACCATGCAATCTTCAACATCCTCGCACTTCTCTTTCAGCTATTTTTCCTTAGCTCTCCTGTACTTTCTACCCACTTCATTCTGTAATCGCTGCATTCTTTTCTGCCCCCCTCATTGTTTGCATTCTTGTACTTTCGTCGCTCATCAATCAAGTCTGTAACTCCTGACTTATCCACTGTTTCTTAGTCAATCTTTTCTTTCTTCGTAACGTTTCTTTAGCAACCTTTTTGAACTCAATCTTCACGACTGTCCATTCTTCCTCTCTTGCGTTTCCTTCAGTTTTTTCTATTAGTCCTTGTACAACAAGTTCCTTGAACCAATCCCTCACACTCTTTTCTTTCAACATGCCTGGATCACATCTCCTTGAATTCTTTCCTTTCTTCGATTTCTTCAACTTTAGATGGAATATCATGACCTACAAGTTGTGGTCAGAGTCCACTTCTGCTCCTGGTAAAGTCTTGCAGTCCAACACCTGGTTTCTGAATCTCTGCTTAATCATAATGAAGTCTGTTTGATACCTTCCACTGTCTCCAGGTCTCGCCCACGCTTACAGTCGTCATTTGTGGTATTTGAATCAAGTATTAGTAAGGACTAGATTATAATCGGTGGAGAATTCAACCAGCCGACTTCCTCTTCCATACCCTTGTCCCAATCCGAATTCTCTTCATTTATTGCCCTCTCTTCCTTGGCCTTCCGCTGCATTCCACTCACCCGTCACAATTAGATTCCCGTTACCTTTTACATATTGTATTAAGCCTTCCATCTCTTCTATTCTTTTGATTTCATCATCCGATGAAATAGTAGGCATATATACCTGCACTGTTGCGGTGGGCATTGGTTTGGTGCCTATGTTGATAGCAATAATCCTTTCACTATGCTGGTCATAGTAGCTTACCCGCTGCCCTTCTCTTATTCATTATTGAACTAAATCCTGCATTTTCCCTGTTTGATTTTGTGTTGATAATCCTGTAGTCGCCTGACGAAAAGTCATGTTCTTCCTGCCAACGTACTTATAACAACTGCATCTAACTTTAGTCTATCTATCTCCCTTTTCAGATTCTCTAACGTACCACAACGATTCAAATTCCAAACATTCCACACTCAGACTCGAAGAATATCAGTACCCATCTTCCTGATGACGACCCACTTTCGTGCGGTCTCCACCCGGAGATGCGAATGGGCGACTATTTTACCTGCGGGATATTTTACCCGGAAGGAAGCCATCATCAATATGTCATGCATATAGAGAGCTGCATGTCCTCGGGAGTTAGTTACGGCTCTAGTTTCCCCCATCCGACGGGAGATTCATTATCAGTAGCTCCATATGCTCTCACTCCATATGAAAACTGAGAACAGGTTCGGACTTCAAACCAGGCGTTTGGAGCACAATCTAGCGAAAGTGGCGGTTCGTGACATTTTACTCTGACAGGGCTGTACCGTCATCTCCTCCCACCGCCCCCCCCCCCCTGCAACAGCACAGTTTTCATGGTCCAGCATCACGATAAATGTAGATGAAATATAATAATAATAATAATAATAATAATAATAATAATAATAATAATAATCTGATGACACTGGCTAAATAGGTATATTCTTCCGAGGCAGAACGATCACGTAGCGAAAATCAGACAATATCGCGAAACGGAAAAAAGTAGAAAGTTAAAGCATCGCAAATCCGGAAGCATTACAATCTACATACCCTTAAAACATCGACAATAAACATATACTTATGTTCACAAAACCACTAAATTCATGACTCGATATACTTTTCAGGTAGAGGTTCAAAAAACATAGGCTAATACATCACAACACATGTAGGGAGGTGAAGTGAAGTGTGAAGACAGCAAAGCGAACACCACTAATAAGAAAACTCAACAACTGAATCCGAAAAATCAATTCTAGTAGATTACAAAATGTCAGTCAATTGTTATTATAAGTATAAAGTTCGTACGATGATGATGATGACGATGTTGATGATAATGACGATGATGATAATGAAGGGATGAAGATACATATAAAAATAATACAAAAAGTAGGTAACGATACCTTAGCTGACTTGCTTGTATACAAAATCCTTTCTCCTCTCCTTCTACTCCGCCAAGTGGTTGATGACACGTTCGTTGAAGTTAGGAACTGCCAACAGCTGTTTCTCGATGGAGCACATAGCAAGCGCGTTAAGTCGGTCTTCCTGCATGGTATTCCTAGTGAACGACTTAATCCTTTTCAGCGTAGAGAAGCACCTTTCATTTTCTGACGTTGTCATCGGAACTCTACAAATAATTCTTAATAACTTAATTGACTCGGGAAGAAGTACACTGACTTAGCAAATGACATGGGATAGTCACCTAATAGCGTGAGGGACCTCCTCTGGCCCTGCGAACTGCAGTGAGACGCCATGGAAGTGAGTCGACAAGTCCCTGGTAGTCCTCTGGACGCAGCTGATACCAAATCATTTGCAGAGCGGCCGCCAATGCTGGTCTGTTCGTGGGTGCAGGATCCATGGCACGCAGCCTGCGTTCCAGGATATCCCAGATATGTTCGATAGGGTTCATATCGGGGCTCCTGGGTGGTCATAGCAGTCGTTGAACCTCCGCTGCATGTTCCTGGAACCATTCCCGGGCGACGTGGGAGCGATGTGGCGGTGCGTTATCAACTTGAAACACCGCAGAACCTTCTGGGCGCTGGAAGGCCAAAAATGGGCGCATATAGTCTCCGAGCAGCTCAACATACCGCGTACTATTCAAAGTCTCTTCAAGGACAACTAGGGGGCCTATTCCATATCAGGAAAATGCACCCCAGACCATAACAGAGACACCAGCGCCCTGGACCACACCTTCGAGGCAGGCGGGATCCATCGCTTCATGTGGTCTGCGCCATACATGGTGCCTCCCATCGGCATGGTGCAGTTGAAATCGTGATTCGTCCGACCATATCACGTTACGCCATTGTTTCAGTGTCCATCCCTGGTGACTGGCGACATATGGGCGTCGTTGTACCCGATGACGTTGGGTTAACGGTGGCACCCGTGTGCGGCGCCGGCTCCCATACGCCATAGAAGCCATGTTCCTACGGATTGTCCACTGAGAGTCGTATCTAGCACGGCCTGTGTTGAACTGAGCCGTGATTTGTTGCACGGTTGCCCGTCTGTCACTATTAACAATCCGTCTCAGATGTCGCCGCTCACGGTCATCGAAGGTGGCTGGACGGCCGGTCGTTCGTCTGTTGTGCACGTTGACACCCGCATTCAACCATTCACGATACGCCCTGGACACGGTTGATCGTGTGAAGCCGAATTCCCGCACCACTTCCGAAATCGCACTTCCCATCCGTCGAGCACCGACCACCATACCTCGTTCGAACGGTGTCAGCTCACGATGACGTTCCATGTTACACCTGTCACATGCACAGCCACTGCTCAAAAGGTCTCCTATACAACTGCCGCTGGCACAGGGGGCGTGTTGTGCGCAGACAACACACCTGCGCATCAGTGCTCCGCTATCCCATGACATTTGCTCAGTCAGTGTAATTCCAGGTTGTTGATCACAAATACATGTCAGAAGAGTTAGGGCACCTGAAGCATTAGTAAAATCACTTCTGCCGTATAAAACTGAGAATTCATGCTTTAGTTCAATTTGGTTAATAGGAAATAATCTAGGAGCAATTTCAAACTCAGTTTGCGGGAACAGTATCCTATAGGCCTACCTCGGAAATAAACTAGGCCGGAAGAGTTTGGCAACAGACAGATGGTAACTGAACAAAATACGGTCCTCTATCCCGGATAAAGTAACATCGCATACCTCTCTCGCTGCAATCTTTCTACTATCTTCAAACCGTGTGCGTTTCTGACTTGAGCCTGCTGGATTTCCATCGGTGGTGTCTGTGTCATTAAGGCAGTGATGGTCGTAATCGAGAGAGTTTCTTACTCGTTGCACCGATAACTTGAAATCAAATATGCTTTTTTGAACTTTTATATTACCAATTTCGCGGAGCTGAAGCTCGTTGAATAGAAAGTCACAGTGAGTCATAACTTTAGAGAATAGCTCTAGCCAGAATAGAAAATCGGGATCCTTCAGTAGATTCTTTAGACCTACGGCTTTTCTCACTATCGAATAGTCATTATTGTCATCGGCGATCTTCTCGAGACACTCCGATATTTCATTTCTGTACATAAAAACCGTACTTACACATCGTGCCTTGAAGTTCCATCTTGTGGCAGCATTACTTGGGATGCGCTTTTTTACCACTTCGTCCAAAACAGCAGTTCTTTTCGCAGATTTTGAAAAAATGATGAAAACCTTTATAAATTACTAAAAAAGATCCTGACCTGCTTATTCTGAGTAGCACATCGCTCAACAATTAAATTTAACTGATGCCCGTAGCAGTGCACAAAATGAGCGTTTTTGTAAACGACCTTGACTCTTGCTTGAACGCCAGTCTGCCTTTCACTCATTACTGAATGGCCGTCGTACGTCTGCGCAAAGACCTTGTCCGGAGTTTGGTCCAACTTAAGTTTCTCCAACTCCTGTAATACTACAGGGGTAATGCCTTCTGCTGAGTGATTATCAGGCAACACAAAACTTATGAATCTTTTATTTATTTTGCTACCCAGCTCGTACCGTACAACAAAAACGAGTTGAGGTAAAGTGGAACAATCGGTGGATTCATGAACTTGAATTGCCACAAAATTTGTTTAAGAGATTTCTTCCGAAATCATTTGATGGCACACGGCATAGATTGAATTCAGAAGCTCGTTCTGTATGGTATTAGATAACACCAAAAATACTCTGTGATTTGCTCTTTCGATATGTTCTTTCAGTGTGCTGTTTAGCTCTGACATTAAATTGACTAAACCTCGAAACATACCTGGGTTTTCAGACGTGTATGTCTCATCGTAGCCCCTCAGCGCTAGTTCAAACTTCCCACAGAACTTAATAGCATCAATTAATTTACTAAGAATGTACCGATTCTTCGAAACCTGTTCATTTGATTGTTTAATTTTAAGTCTGTATGCACTGTCTAATTGGCATCGAATATCTACTCTACCAAGCATAGCAAATTTAATACCAGCGTTTATATGTTTATCGCTCATTTTATGCTTTTTCATTTTTTCACCTAGGAGTTTTATGTCTGATACCCCGACTGATGTCCATGGAGCGTCAACGACATTCATTGCTAAACAAGAGTAACAGAAGAACGCATCCCTTATCTCACATTCGCACAGCTAGTCAGCCTGCTTATGAAGTGACGGACTGAATTTCCTAGTATATGCATTTTTGTAACTCTTCTGTTCTTGTGCAATATTTAAATTCGGTCGAGGAGGCCCTAATTTCTTTAATTCTATCCTATGTTCAAAACTTAAATTCCCGCCACTACTTAAAATACTATTTACAGAATTCATCTTCTTTGTCTTCCTAAATTAAGACTGTAACATTTAGTTTTCAAATGGGCAGATAAGTACTAAACACGCGAATGAAGATATTAACACGACACTTAAAACTGAAGGTAGAATTTACAATGTTATTTAAATTATTATGGTACCGTAGTTTTATCTACTGAGCACTTGCACAACAACACTACACTGCAATGGCATTTACACACACACACACACACACATTAGCCCGCTAACAGCTACTGCAATCACGACTACTATGGCACTCAACTGTTTCACTGATCACAAACGCCAACGACATTCACGAGAACAAATAAACAGTGTACGCCCGAATTCTTTTTTTCTTCCTCAAATCTCAAAGCAATGTGAGCAACGTACAAATAGTGCCGTCACCTTATGATTAGATTTTAAATCTTTATTTTAGCTTAATTTTTGAACTGAATTGTTTAAATAGTCAGTCTAATGGAATCCATTGTTTTGTAAACAGTTTTGGAATTAACCTCTAACAACAGTTAACGTAAAGAGAAAAAGGCCTAGGTACATGAAAGATTGGTTGACGACGTTGCTACGGGCTCTGCCGGACAGACCATATACCCTTCAAGTATTAAATGCTCTAAGCATACACCCCGCCTGCACTCTTCCTTCCCCTGACAAACCCACATCGTCTTCCAAGGCTCCTCCCGCACCCCTCACACTTGTTAGAAACTCTACAGTCGAGCCGCTGGCTGTCCGGCCCTGACGTTTCTCAGACAGTGTTGCCGATTTTGAACCATACGATATAAACAAACACACACACCTAGGCCCGGTTTCTTCAACGAATGTTAAACGTTAACACTGCTGTTAAGGAGACTTAACACACAATTTAACAAAATGGTCGTCTCATCAAGAATTGTTAACTCTAACAATTGTTAAATCTTGTGTTAAATTAACCTAGCAGCACCCCTGTGTTAAACCTCTTAACAGTTGCTAAAATTTCAAAATGGAGACATGTAGAAGACGTAAGTTTGAAGCTTTACTGCTGTATGAGGACTATTTATAAACTGAAGACGGCAAAGGACGACCCATACTAAGAAATAACGACCTTTTAGAGTTGTCAGAAGAAAGATTTCTAATTACCGAAGCCATAATGAACAAGGTACCTACTAGACGATATAGGTTAGAGTTTCCAACAGATTGCAACTTACCAATCTCTCCAGTGCAGCAGTTGCTTATAGACTTTACAAGGATGGGTTAGACCCTGCGTCCAATCGATTTCAACTAGCTTAATGTACCTGCTGGGGGATACTCAACAGTAACTCGTGTAGAAGGGTTTGGGTCAATACCGTACAGATTCGTTTTCCAAATAAATGAGGACAAATGTCATGAGGCAGGATCCGCTTCGGACCACGTGGAGGGGATTGAACACTAAAATACGAACACATTTAACTTGTACTTGTTAGGTCCGTAACCTAATAATTTCCGAAAAAATTACGAATTCCCGATTGTAAAGCACTGCGTATATACTTGAAAAGTTGCACAGTAGTCAAGTGTAGCAGTGGCCGAGTGGTCATCGTACTCGTCTACGAACCACGACGATGTGAGTTCGAGTCCCGCGTTAGATCACTTTTTAAAAAAATACAAATATAATTAATTATTTCAGGGAATGTGAAGGTAAAAATGCGAATAAAAGTAATAATCAAATTGCAGTGGAACTTTATTTCCTTCCTCTAATTAATATAGTCCGCCTCTGTGGTGTAGTGGTTAGCGTGATTAGCTGCCACCCCCCGGAGGTTCGGGTTCGATTCCTGGCTGTGCCACGAAATTTGAAAAGTGGTATGAGGGCTGGAACGGGGTCCACTCAGCCTCGGGAGGTCAACTGAGTAAAGGAGGGTTCAGCCATCCTCGAAGTGGTTTTCCGTGGGTTCCCACTTCTCCTCCAGGCAAATGCCGGGATGGTACCTAACTTAAGGCCACGGCCGCTTCCTTCCCTGTCCCATCCAATCTTCTTTCCATCCCTCCAAAAGGCCCCTGTTCAGCATAGCAGGTGAGGCCGCCTGGGGGGGTACTGATCATTCTCCCCAATTGTATCCCCCGAAGCCAAAGTCTGAAGCTCCAGGACACTGCCCTTGAGGCGGTAGAGGTGGGATCCCTCGCTGAGTCCGAGGGAAAAACCGACCCTGGAGGATAAACAGATTAAGAAGAGATCCAGCAGTAACTGTGAGAACGTTTAGACCTATATTAATTTCAGGCAGAAAACAAAGTGTACCGGTACTGCAATTTGCGTAATATTTTTGTTCCAATTTTTAAATAACGTTCCCTGAAACGAGACTCGAACTCACGTCTACGACGCTCGCAGACAAGTACGATGGCCACTATGCCACAACTCCTAAATATATACGCCTTGCATTGGAATCGGGGTTTCATCAATTTTTCAGAAGTTATTAGGTTGCGGACCTGACATGTATAAGTAAAATTTGTTCGCCTTTAGTGTTATATCACCTCCACTTCGTCCGAAGCGGAGGTTTGTAATGACATCTGACCTCGAGACACTTTCCATGTAGGCCTAATTGTAGGGGCAAAAGATCTTCATAGGTCGACATCCCGAACAAATAGTATTTATTTCAAAAGAAAAAAGGCCTAATTGTAGGCGACTATGTTCACGAGGGCAAGAAAAGAATGTGTAGAATTCTACAAAGAATTCCTGCTGCCATTGCAGCATTATTTTCCCCGCAATAAAAGAATGCCCGAAAATCATTCAAAACATATCAATTATCACATTTTCCCGGCGACGTAGGAACCTTAGATTGCACTCCTACAAGAATAGGCTATTTAGAATGTTGTGATATAACAGTCCGTTATTTCATATTTTAAGCACACTCGCATAATTTTAAATTAAAACTATAACATTTGTCTCGCATTCATCATAATAACGCTGATGTTGCCTCTTACTTGACATGTTTACTTCTTAGCGGTCTCCGCTAACCATAACCTATAATAATGTCAACCATGTGTCTGTGTGACAAAATACTATTTCAACACGCCACTAGGAGCGCTATATGTAAAGAAACAAAAGACGCTCACTGCCAAACGCGTTCAGAAATCTTACGGAAATGTGTTAATTTGTCTTTAACAATTGTTTCGTAACAAATGTTGGAAATATGTTCGTGAAACAGGGTACTTTTAAATGAAGTGTTAAATTAATAACAATTGTTAGTTAACATGTGTTAAGCAAAATTCAACTTAGAGTTGAAGAAACCGGGCCCTAAAATATTTCACGTATAGGTAGATCAGATTCTGTGTTAATGCGATGGAAATGCGTACGGAAATGTGCGAAAATTACCTCTAATATACTGAAAACCAACACTAGTGTAATCATAATAATAAAACGTTCCAATTAAAATTAACTGCACTCCAAAACAGCGTAAATATAACAAAACATTCCAGTCGAAGTTATGGACATTCCAAGAACAGCGTAAAGATAATAACAAAACACTGCAGTCAAAATTAAGCACACTCAGAGAATAGAATAACTGTAACTCAAAAACAGTAGGCTATAGACGTAATATAAAATAACAACATGAAAACCGAACTGTGTGAATAGTATCACCGTAATTTTAATAAGTCAGATTTTAAAAACCTGAAAATAGTATCAACGTGGCAATAAAAACGTCACTGTTACAATAAAACTTCAACATGCTCATAGAATAGTAGTGTCGAAATAATAAAATATTGTAATGAAATGAAACAAATTATGTACTCACAGGGACT
Source organism: Anabrus simplex (assembly GCF_040414725.1). Classification (NCBI taxonomy): domain Eukaryota; kingdom Metazoa; phylum Arthropoda; class Insecta; order Orthoptera; family Tettigoniidae; genus Anabrus; species Anabrus simplex. The sequence goes on along the minus strand of NC_090265.1, from coordinate 581,918,365 downwards.
AATCCAAAGGGAATACGCCACACTCTCCGAAAATATCGGTGTCTTCGTCCTTGTCACTAATATTACTGGAGTCACTGCTATCATCCTCATCCAGGGAAATAATTTCTTCCACTCGACATTCAACAATTCCATCAGCTTCTTTTGCTTTGTGTAAATCTTCCCAGGTGTGACTCACAACACTTTTCCACTTATCCGCTGTAACAAGTTTGACTGCCTCGTGCACTAAGCGTTCAACATCAGTCAGACGGAAAGATTTGTTATTTTCGGCAACATATCCTTTAACTTGTGCCCAAATTAACTCGATTGGATTAAAGTGGCAGTGGTAAGGAGGAAGCCTAATTACCCTATGACCCTGAGCCGTAGCGATGGAGTCCACTTCGTAGGTGCAAAATCTAGGCTTATGGAGTTTTACACTTTGTAGCAGCTCCGCCTTTGTCATTTCTGCAGATATCCCCGGTACATTATTTCCCACCAACCACTGAAGAATGATATCTTTTCTGTCTTTCATTGTCGGTGCTTTGTTTAGTTGCACAGAGTGATAGGGGGCATTGTCCATAACAATTACGGAATTGGGACTTATGTTTGGTAGCAAAGAATTTTTAAACCATGTTGTGAAAGTTATCCCATTCATTTCTTCGTGATAATCACGAGTGTTCTTTGATCTGAAAAGAAGCATAGCTCCCGGAACAAATCCATTAATGCCACCTGCATGAAGCAAAATAAGCCTACTTCCCTTCCCAATAGGTGCTTTGAAAGTCCCTGCTACAGTTTCATCTGTCCAGGCCACCGTTTTAGAACGTCCGGCATTTACCCACGTTTCATCTAACCACACCACTCTATCAGGACTAATCTTCGGAATTTCCCTCAAAAATCTACCTCGCCATGCTACAATTTCACTTCTCTCCATCGCAGCTTTTCTCCCTGAAAATTTCTTCCAACGAAAGCCAAGTTCTCTCAGTATTTTTCCTCTACTGAATAAGCGAGATTCTTTCAAAGAGTCAAGTAATTTATCACGCGTGGGAAATTCCCTCCTCTTGTAATAACTATAAATATGTTGCCTTATCGCATCCTTTTGAAATCCATCTAGTGATGTCTTGGGACAATGTCTTGGTCTTCGTTTTTCAGGAGTACGCAGCACTTCAGAAGGTGTATTAAGATCCCCTGGACACTTTTCTTTCGTAACACTTTTCACAGTTGTCCTACCTACTTGTAAAGCGTCACAAACTCGATCCACCACTTTTGTAACAGGAAGAAGAGGCCCACCGTTATCAGGCTCTTTCTCAAAATATTCACGAAGCCGGTATATAAATTCACGGCTTTGGCTTTTATAACAACTGATTTTTTTCTTAGTCGTTTCCGATGATCCACTGGCCATGTCACAATAACAAAAACAAACGGCTTACACACAGAGTGAACGCATACACTTCATGCAGGCTAGTGAGCAACTGAGGCCACGTGTTTCTCTTCAAAGAAGTGGCATCACCGCACTAGCAGTACAAGAGAGTCATGGCGACATGAACGGTGATTGGTGCTTGCTGCTAAATCTTAAATCTGGCGTGCCAGTGACGTCAGGCATTGCAAACCGTGACGATTATTCTGCCACTAGCAGAACTCTTAGTATTCTTTGTGGTAACATAACTTTAATTAAAACAATAATATCAAATCGACGAGGGGTGTAGGTTTCAATGATTTAATATTAAAATCATACGGCACATTGTAAATTTATAATAGTGTTTTCCAGGTAATATGTATAGTTTTAAATCGCCGCAGGTTGGCAATACTATTCTCTACTCTTATTTTTTCTTTCCATCACAATCTGTCAGGGCCGGACAGCCAGCGGCTGGACTGTAGGAACTTACTGAGGGCTCTCCTGCCAGCACCCGACCGCCTAATGACTAAAGAGAAAACATTGTGCTGGACTAAAGAGATAACATCGTGCTTGCTTAACAGATGCCACGGTCAGACAGCCTTTGCCATGTCTTTCAAAATAGAAAAGCGAAACGTTTACAGCCAAAACAATAAAGATTGTATAACTGAATAACACACTACCATAAGTTAGACTTTGCTATATTTGTCCATCTCTTTATATAACACTAGCCTGCAAAATAAAACTTTTTTTGTGCGGTAAAAACGAGACCAGGTGGGTTTTATGAATTTCTTAACGCAGAATTCGAGAAAAAAATTAGTTTTGGCGAATCACGTCTGGTTTGGTGGCAATTTTACAAAATATTATGTTGTTCTTACGTAAAATTGTTGATACTTAGTATTGATTAAATTTGATGTATTAATGTAAATTTCAGCTTGCAAAACCTAATCATATTTTACATGCATTGAATACATATAAATGCTGCTTTGTAAGCAAGTAGGTAGTATATATTATATTTTTAATGTATATTGAAATTCGTGAAACTGAAGCATAAAGCGCCTATTTAGTTTCGACTGTACAGTTGCTTTTAAATTAATATAACCTACCTTGAATAAAAATTACATGGTTAAACATACATAGTTTTGTTACTTACATTACGTGCAGGTTAGATTCACACCTCCGTCTTTTCCCGTTTCCCGTGGAATTTCCGGGTTTTTGAAGTTCTTAAATAATCTCTAGAAGAGTCGTCTCGTACAATCGACCAACAGTAATCGGCCATCATATTCACATCCCAACGTCCAAGATAGCGTCGTTCTGCATCTTTGAGATCCTGGTGAAACCTTTCACCTTGTTCTTCACTGACAGCTCCGAAATTTAGAGGGGAAATAATCCAGATGCGAAGCTAAGAAATGAAGCTTAAGGCTCATATTACAACCGAGTTCCTTAAACTTTACCAACATTTTCCTTACAATTTCTTTGTATTGAGGGTCCTTAATGTTGCCAAGAAATTTAGTCACTACATCTTTGAATGCGTTCTATGCCTCTTTCTCAATTTTGGTCATCGTGTCTGTGAAAATTTTATCCTTCATCTGTTTACGAATCTGTGGTCCATCAAATACGCCTTCTTTGATTTTTGCATCTAATGATGAGGGAAATTTAGTGGATAAATATTGGAAGAATAGGCTACTTTTATCTAATGCCTCGACATACAGTTTCATCAATCCAAATTTGCTGTGCAAGGGTGGAAGTAAACTTTTTTCACGGTCAATAAGACTTACGTTCAAGATATTTTTGGATTCTGGTTGTAGTTGTTTCCTTTCTGTCCAATTCACTGTATCCCAATGTTTATCCCGTGCCCTGCTATCCCATTTGCATAGGAAACAGGGAAATTTTGTATAGCCTTTTTGTTGTCCCAGCAACAATCCAATGATCTTCAAATCACCGCAAATTTGCCACCCATGCTCATGGTATTTAATTTTTCAAGCACCAACCTTAAGGTCTCGTATGTTTCAGACATTTTTGTGGAGTGTGCAAGTGGACGGATGCCAGAACATTTGTATTATGAAGCAAAAGAGCCTTTAAACTTATTTTGGAAGAGTCAATAAAAACACGTCACTTACTAGGATCATAGTCTTTCTCTCCCAATCGACGTAGAAGATTTGAAACATCCGTACAAAATACAAGTTCATCTTCTTGAGTATAATACTTTCGGACTGTTATCTTTGAAAGGAAACTGCTTTATCAGTCCATCATAAACATTGCACGTCTGATTATTCAAGTGGTCTAAGATGAAAGACAAACTCTCAACTGTCTTATCTTCAATCCTACATACCTCGCGGTCTATCTGGGGGAGTTTGTTATGAATTTACCAGGAAATCCCCAACTACAAAATGAAAATTTAGACAGCAATAAACCTATAATAAAATGCAAACAATAACAAATCAAATCACATAATTGTATTCTAAAAAATGTTGCGCGAGAACATCCCTCAACATTACATCTTACGAATTCATGCAGATACTAAAACACCGAATTGCGTCAAAACTAGACGTGATAGGAAAAAAATAGCATCATTTTCGGAATCAGGGCAGCGATTTCCATAAGAATTGCATATTTTCTATTTTACCGCAAAATCATGTTGGCTAGTGATTAGCTACAGAGTGAAATTATGTAACGTGTTTTAGTAAAGGCGGCGGGGCGGCGCCCAAAAACCCTTCATGCACGAACCGCCACTGTCTAGTGATTAGGAATCGTATAAATCCACGTGCCGGGCAACATGCTGAAGATGAACATTTCTTTCACCAACGGGAAACGAACCGCAGAACCGTGATGTTGCTTCATAAAGAAGACGTCTTAACGACCATGACTATCCAGCGGACTAGAATATATATTATTTCAGGTATGCAACAGATTAATACAAATACACACAATATGAACAATGCAGTATTATTTTTCGCTGAGAGCAGCTCTCACAACAGTACGCAGCACCACTTCTGTGCCATCCGGGTTGCCTCGCTGTGCAAGATTATGCTAGACTGCGCATAAATTATACATCAAATGAAAAAATCGATGTAAATTTAACTTTTTACACATCGTAAGTAGTGCCTGAATGTAAATGTGTAAATTTAGCCGACGACAATAATGGCCAATGTGACATTGTCCGAGAGAACTTTGCTGAGAAAAAGTTTTCGAAAAACAATGTGTTTTATCTGAAACGTATAAATTATGTTTTAAAGACTATTAACAGTAACTGGTTAAAGTTTGGTGATGATTGTTTGGCACGTCTTTTTAATTAGAATATTTCTAAAGTTGGAGTTTGTCAAGACTGGCATGAAAAACAGATAATTGTTTAGTTCAAGCTATATCAAAAAAAAATAAAGGCGAATACCTACTGAAAAAGTATCAATCTACATAAAATCAACGCACAATGAAACGAACAATTTTTGGTGTGTTTTTCATTAATATTGCATAATCAGTTTGGTTTCTGTGAGGCTTTAAAGGAAAGTCATGACTGAAACGTTAGGATTTTTAACCAAAAAAATTGAATTTTCAATTTTAACTAAAAATCTTCCAATTCTCCCTCTTTCAAATTCCGTTATCAGTTTTCTGGAACGACATTTTAAAGCTCTAAATTCCGGATTTAAAGGACAGCGGTTCGGTGGATATAGAGCAAGCATACGGCCCTTTATCTCACAAAGTTCTTTCGGACTATCATTTCAGTAACACCCCTGGAATATATTTACCTTGTAATTTAGTAGGTCTACGCTGAGTATAAGAGGAGGAAAAAGTCTGAGGGTAATTTACAGTCCAGGACAGTTTTAAAGCAAGTATGCTTCTTAAAACTTTCAATTGCTTTTATCTATCTTAAAACTTGTTCAACTCTTTGCCATGCACAAAATACTCCTTGCGACAGAGTTCTTATCAAATTCAAATGAAATGTTCAGAGAATATTTGAATATGTACAAGAATTAAAACTAGTTCGGCATTATGAAATCAGATGAGTATTATCTTCATATTTTTACCCCTGGAATAGCAGGAAACTAGAGTTTTGCCTATTGAATGAATAATGAAAAATTGAAAACAAAATATAACTCCAATAGTTCTTACCTGACTGAAAAACCTGGAGTTTTCTATATGAGTATTTTTGACAAGTCTACCAAATTATGTCGCGAAAAATGAAAACTTATCCGCAAGGAGCATTTTCCATGCAACATACAACATAAAAATAAACGTATTTGTCAATAACTTTGCAACCAATTGACTAATCTCTAAATTTTGTGCGGGGCTATATCGTATTAATATGTGCTAGTGTTTTAAATTTGGTTTTGGTAAGTGATAAATTGTAGAAGTTCAAAATTTCAGTTATGACTCCCCTTAAATTCGAGTCTCCAAACAATAGAAACGGGTAGCTACGCCAGGAGCACCTGTAGCCTACACTGATGGCGTAAACGTGGCTGCTTCTAGAATCCGACAACATGGATCAAACACGTTTGCCTGCCTGTCTGCCTGACTGCTTTCTTGTCCCTTGATGATGACGATGATGACGATGATGATGATGATGATGATGATGATGATGATACTTTTTGTTTAATGGGGCCTAACATTTAGGTCATCGGTCCTTCTTGTCTCTTTCTTGTATGCGGTAACTATCGATATAGTTGTGGTCTTCAAAAATTGTAAATGAGTATTAAAATAATAAATTCACCATAAATTACATGCATACATCTTCATTATAGACGCTTATGTCTTTTAGCGTGCAGTCTGCAAGCTCCTACGAATTTACTAAACGCCTCCGCAATCGTCTATTTGTAACCACCTCTGTGACCTCGTTTAGTTCCATACATCATATCTTTAAATCATTAGAAACTTAGTCTAACCATCGTCGTCTTGGTCTCTCTCTACATGTCTTACCCTCCATGACCGAGTCCATTATTCTCCTCAGTAACTTATCCTTCTCCATTTAACTCTCATGGTCTCACCACGATTTGTGCGTCATCGGTCGTGTTCGCTCCTGAATTGCCCTTTATCTTATCACTCCGAATACCCTCTTGCAATTGTTCCCACTTGCTTGTACCATCGATCATTCTCGCTACGTTCATGTCCGTTACCTCTGACCTTTGTATAAGATACATTGCGTCCACCCAGCTTTCCCTCCAGTAAAGCAAAGTTGATTTGAAAACAGACCAGTGTAATGGCAGTTTCATCTGGGAACTGGTGTCGTTCTTACAGAATCATTCTGATCGCAACTCCGAGCTCAGTGCACTTAGCTTTGATGCACCATGATTCGATCGAGGGAGAATACACATTCCGAATGCCTGGAATGTGTATCTACCTGTTCCAGTTTTGTATTCCCAAACTGAAATTCAATTCTCATAGGTTTCTTCCCTACTGGCATCACCTTGGTTTAGGACAGGCTAATTTTCACATGATACTTATTGAATTTATTGCATTTATTTTTAACTTCCAAGATATTATATTGCAGTCTTTCAGCACAGTCCGCCATTAAGACCAAATCGCCGGCTCTTCTTATATCTTACCATATTTTACTGCCGGTAACAACGTTAACGAGCACGCCACACCACTGTCAGGAGATTAGTTTTTTGTTATTTACTTTACGTCGCACCGACACAGATATGTCTTATGGCGACTATGGGATAGAAAAGGCCTAGGAAGTGGAAGGAAGCGGCCGTGGCCTTAATTAAGGTACAGCCCCAGCATTTGCCTGGTGTGAAAATGGGAAACGAAGGAAAACCATCTTCAGGGCTACCGACAGTGAGGTTCGAAACTACTATCTCCTGAATACAAGTTCACAGCTGAGCGCTCCTAACATCACGACCAACTCGCTCGGTGTCTCCTATAGACGATGTGCATAATTTTTCAAAAGATATTTTATGTCACTGTGAAACGTGTCCACTGCGATATTTTTCTGGCGACAATTTAATATAGTTGCAATATAGCTATGATCTTGATTCTTTTAATTAGTTCGGATTGGATAAGTTTAGTTATAAATACACCGGTCGAGTTGGCCGTGCGGTTAGGGGCGCGCAGTTGTGAGCTCGCATCCGGGAGATAGTGGGTTCGAATCCCACTGTCGGCAGCCCCGAAGATGGTTCTCCGTGGTTTCCCATTTTCACACCAGGGAAATGCTGTGGTTGTACCTTAATTAAGGCCACGGCCGCTTCCTTCCCATTCCTAAGCCTTTCCTATCCCATCGTCGCCATAAAACCTATCTCTGTCGGTGCGACGTAAAGCAAATATCAAAAAGTTATAAATACTCTGGATGTTCGCAGTCCAGTTGTTTGAAGTTAAGTTCATGATGTGATGCTAACCATTGTGCTAAATAAATAATAACCTTCCAGATTTGCTGCTTGTGTGGTCGCTCAAAGTGGTTACACGGTCTCTGAAGTGCCTGCTATACGTGTTAAATAATCTGGATGTCTTGCGGACTCCATATTTCGATAAGTACCACAAACATGTTCTTGTGTGCCAGTTTTGGAATAGACGCGTGAATTCCGACTGGATTTCTTCAGTGTATTCCCATCATCGTATCTCGTTAGTATCATGCTTGGCTTTAGATTAGCCTTCATCACGCGAACCTGCACTTGGCTGGAATCAGGTTAAGTAGATCTTTGTGCGACGATGCTCTCCCGTTCTATCCGTGGAGGTGGAATAGTTATTAGAGAAATTGTGTTGTTACATAGCCCGTGATGGATGAATTACACTATCAATATTGTTCAGGCCAAGCGGCTGAAGTATTATTGTATCTAAAATTACGAACATCAATCTTCCTTCTTCCCTTGCATGACGTGTGCTCCGTGATTGACATCCACTCACACCACAGGCACTTTAAAATCTTTCTAGAAACGTGTTTATAGAGGAGGAAGAGAAGAAGAACGTCCTGAAGAGTAGGCCTAAGTAAACAACTGTAACAAACAGGAGGTGAGAGGATGACAGGAACTACAGAACAGATAGACTTTCGTCAGGGAAAAGTAAGAAGGAGAAATGATTAATTATTATTACTCTAATGGAGTATTGTCGCCCGAAGAGAGCTGTCTGCCTGAAGATTGAGAGTATCGTATAAAGAGACGTGAACAATATATTACCGGTGTTTCGTTTTAATAACTACTTTTATGGTTTTCCAAGATGCCGAGGTGCTATCATTTTGTCCCATACAAGTTCTTCTACGTGCCAGCAAATCTACCGACATGAGCACCTTCAAATACCATCGGACTGAGCAAGGATCGAACCCTCCAACTTTAGCTCACGGCTTTATCGCTTAAACCACTCAGCCCGGCAAGTGAAATTAAGGCAGGAAAATGAATCAATAAAAAAATACAACCCAAGACTAAAAGATCAAATGCCATCGGGCTCAGAAGAGAACAAGAATTGATCACGAAAGACCAGACAGGTAGACCTAAAGAGCCTGACCGAAGTAAGAGGAAGCAATGGCTCCGTCATTCTAACGAATATCTCACGTCGGTTGCTCCTTGTGTGTCAGTAGCCAAAATAGTTCGATCCCAGCAGAGGTCGGTGACCTTCGATAGTGTTTATTTGCTAGTTGCTTTACGTCGCACCGACACAGATAGGTCTTATGGCGACGATGGGACAGGGAAGGGCTAGGAGTGGGAAGGAAGCGGCCGTGGCCTTAATTAAGGTATAGTCCCAGCATTTGTCTGGTGTGAAAATGGGAAACCACGGAAAACCATCTTCAGGGCTGCCGACAGTGGGGTTCGAACCTACTATCTCCCGAATACTGGATACTGGCCGCACTTAAGCGACTGCAGCTATCGAGCTCGGTCGATAGTGTTTAAATTCGACAACTTGACAGACTTCTGTCTTTCATATTTTCCACCCGACCCCCTTGGTTAACTCGAATATTTTCTTCTTGCAAGGCCAAGAAAACTATTCAAGACCCTTTCCGTTCTTTAGCCGATACGACCATTCTTTGGAGAGTTGAACTATTCCTTCTCCTATGATTAGCGTTAAAGAGCTGCTAGAAAATCCGTTGTTTTATCCCTTGTAACAACAATAATCATCGCCACTAAACTTTAAGAACCATCATCATCACCATCATTAGCCAATTCTATCATTACATGTTGTGGCTTCTTTAAGTCATGAACTCTTTAGCAGAACTCTCCAGGTGGAACGCTCTCGAGCAGTTCTCTGCCAGGTAGCACCACGAATTCTGGGTAGTAAATACGAAGACAGAAAAAGATTAATCGGATGTGGTGAAGATAGGTGGAAGCAATATAACCGGTTAGATAATAATAATAATAATAATAATAATAATAATAATAATCCAGCATTTTTTCAAACAAGTCGAAGAAGATTTGGAGCTATTCTACATTAAAAAATAACAACTTGCAAATAGAACATCATTTAGGGAAACAATATTTGATTGTAAATTTTCAGAGAAAGCTAAGAAGAAATCTGGAAGTAAATGGACGGAAGAAAGAAAACAACAACACCAAGAAAGGATGAAGAAATTTCGGGAAGACGAGAAGAAGAAAACTGTTTCATGTTGTTCTAGTACAGCCTAATCGAATTAAATAATAATTATTAATAATAATTCCTCACAGAGGAATAACAAGCACCTGAGTTGAATGGCTGGACAGGAGATTACCTAAGAGCAACTTTTTATTTTAACAAATTTGGAAAAGTTATATCATTCCTAAAATTCAGAGATATAAATTTAATGGTAGAACAAAGAACAGTTGAAAATATTAACAACGAGCTCGTCACCTTCAACAGTGCATTGGAATTAGAAGTCCTAAATCAGGTACAAAATAATTTGGGAGAAACTCCCAGTGGTTACATTACCTACGAAAGAGCGTAATTGCTCCTGACAGGTACTGTACCCGTCCCGGGCATACCAGGGCATCAACTAAATAATTCAGCTTCACAAATATATAAATGGAGTTTCTGGATGAGAACCTTCGGAAATCACTTCCCGGGCTCGAAGTCTCATCCTCCCTACTTTCATTGCATCAACGGCTAAAGCTGTTGTTCGTTCGTAAAAGAAAATGGGCACTACATTAAATATAACGAAAGTAGGGTTTTCTATAATGTAAGAGAAATACATTAATATTATTAAATGAGAAGAGTTTTGTTCCCAATATTTACTAAGAATTTTATTAAAGTGATAGAACCACATGATAAAATACACGACATAATGCCATTTATTACACATAAAAATAAAATAATAACGAAGAAATCATTTGTATACAGTATGCCTCAAAGTCTGTGTCACTTCATACACTGTTTTGGCTATCGATTGGCATACTCTGAATAACCTTATTTGCGCGCACTAATACTATATACGCTTTTTAAACACATAAGTGTTACTTATCTCTGAGCAATGATTCTCGCTTGCGGATTGGTCAGCACCCCTACCACTGCTATTTAGATCGTCCTGTTCGCTCATTGGAGGCCTCCGGCGGTAGAAACCAGAGCAACGCAATCAACCCAATTGCGTCGAGGTCTTCCACCCGACCTAATAGAGAAACAAAAGAGTAGCCAGGAAAAATTGGCTAAAATACACACCCTCCCCTCAAAACAGCTTATAACTTACTCACAAAGCAATGTAGAGACGTTCTTAGAGACTACGCCAATAAAGACTGGGATAACAAACTTCAGTCCCTATCAACCAGAGACCATAGCCTCTGACACATGACAAGAGCCCTTAAATCCACACGAAGGGAAATTGCCACCTTACGGAAGGATAATATTGTTGCAAATAGCAACCTGGAAAAGGCTGAACTCTTGGCTCAAGGGCTAGAAGAACGTTTCACTCCCAATACAACACCATGTAACCCAGAATTCACTAGTCAAGTCGAAGGAGAAGTACAATCTTACAGAACTGAAAATCTACAAGGCACACCCAGACTAACATCAATCAGGGAGCTAAGAAAGATTATCAGATCTCTTAGGAACCAGAAAGCACCTGGGCCAGACGGAGTACATAATAAAATCCTCAAAGAGCTCCCGACCTGGATTACAGCGCATGTCGTTGAAATATATAATGCAGCATTAAGAATAGGATATTTTCCTGACACTTGGAAGCTCGCAAAGATTATAGTGATTCCAAAGCCCAACAAAATCCTTTCAAATCCTAGTAACTATAGACCAATTAGCTTGCTAGACAGCCTAGGCAAGGTACTAGAGAAACTTATCCGTTATCGACTTCATGCCACAGACACTATAAAAACTACCATATCAAATGAACAATTCGGCTTTAGGCAAAAGCATTCCACTATGCAACAACTCATCCGCGTGGTCAGTATGATTGCAAAATCTTTAAATCATCACCGTGCCAGACCAGTCATCTATCTCGACATTGTTGAAGCCTTTGACCGAGTGTGGATGGATGGGCTACTACTTAAGCTGAAACAACTTCAAATAGATCCAACATATTGGAAGGTAACTGATAGCTACCTGACCAACCGAAAGTTTTTCGTACATGTCAACGGACGAGAATCAACATCTAGAAAATCAAGGCCGGAGTTCCACAGGGTAGCATATTAGGCCCACTCCTATACCTCCTATTCGTTCATGACATCCCACAAACTCAGGAGACTGAGATCACTTATATGCAGATGATACGCTTATAACAGAAGACACGTTTAAAGTACAAGTTGCAGTCAACAAAATTCAAGTTGCAATCGACATTTTGGTAACTTGGCTTGAAAAATGGCACATCAAAGTGTGACGGAACCCTCCTTTATTATGCTTTTCGACTTGGTAATCTATAACTTAGAAATTTGTAAAACTGAACTTTCGCCAAGGCATTGACTGCATTTATTTTATCATGTTTGGAGGGCTAATTGCCGCTGCACGGTCTCGGAGCAGTCAGATTACTTATTCTAGCCGCGGTATGCACGTGCATCTTCCCTGGCAGGGCCAGCCGATTTAAGCGCAGCTTGGAAAGAAGACAGTAGTCGATTGCTGACTTGGGATCGTAGAGGATCGAGTCGCTTGGTGCCGGCTGAACGCCGTAATATTCTGTGACGATATGGACAACGGCTAACTGTAAAGGAGCGGGCTAATGGCCCGAAGTACTTCACTTTCTTTCATTTTATTTTAGTAACTGATACATCCTCCAAACCTTTTCTTTATGGATTCACTTATGTAACTCACAAGCCTTGTGGTTTAAGTATTGCAACGAGATTGGAAACCTCGACCAAGCAACAAAGCTGTAAGTTCTTCATAATATTATAATCATTGGTGTTTCATCACTTTGGGTATCTCGCCTCTTCAACTACGACTGTGCTGAATTAATGTGGAAGAATTTGTGTTCGGCATACAATCCATTTCAAAACCATGTTTCTCAATTCATTGAGATCTGACTTTCGCTTGAGTTTATAGTTACTGAAACTTTTTCAACTATGAAAAGTGGTATCTGTACAATTTTAGGGGATCTAGTTAATAATTTTACCGCTCAGCTTCAGTAATTTTAATAACTGTATATGTTTATTGTGTTATTTGGATTTTGCCTCGTTTCATTTGCAACCCCTTAACTGTCCGAGGCAAGGTAATTTAGTGAGGAAGTTCACACAAGAACTGAAGTAAATGCATCATTTTCGGGTTTCTTTTCGTTGATTAATTTATTTATTTTACCAACTTTGAGTTCAATTTTGAATTACTATATATTTTCCTTCTTTGCTTCTCATTTAGTTTAATTGTTGCGATCGTGTTCTGTGATTTGGTAAAACGTAAATTATGGCGTCACCCCTTCGTGTTGGTGATGATTTTTGTTTGGGCGTGATTGTTTGTTTCGGTGGTGTCACCTGATATGATTTTCTTGCGGTTAATTCTGTTCGTTTCTTGGTGTTAATTCTTTCCTATTTTACTATGTTGTTGTGAGTCTCCTGATTTTTAAATTTGCCCTTCCGGTATGATGATGTAAAGACTGTCTTGTGAGAACTTCTCGAGCCGTGGGTTTTAAAAGTGATTAAATTTATTTAATTTTGAAATTGAAAAGTTAGTACGAGGTTTAAAATCTTTGAAATTGAAAACTCTATTTAATGAAGACATTTCGAACTTATGTACAAGTCCGAGGAAGGTGAAGTTACGTACGGTTTACTAATGTAGTTGTAAGTTTTACTGTAATTATCCTTGGGGTATCGGCCGATTCCTTCTGTAGTTTAATTATTATTATTTTCTTAAGATTCATTTTTCTTCTGGGGATGTTCAGTGGCTTTAAAATTAATTGCATACTTCAAATAAATTTTATTTATTCAGTTCAATGTATGGTGTTTATTCTTGGAGGAGTTAATCAGGTTTTATACAGTAACCACGTTCCACGGTTTGTTATTACCTGCACTGTTTACAGTAAGTTCTCTTTTATTTCAGTTTTACTTGTTGTGCTGTTATGGTGATATGTGCTTCCACATTTGTTTAATTTATTTGCTGACCGGTCTAGACGATTTGGGGAGATCGTGAGACTGGCTTTAAAAAAGTCAACCTACTAAAAACCACCGCTGTACTACATAGTATCATATGGCATCATAAGCCCACTAGCTTCGTAAATATATACAACACCCAAATCCCTTGGTCTCCTGAATCTAAATATCTGGGGGTCATACTGGACTCGAGACTCAAATTTTGCAGTCATATAAACTACGTACTGACCAACGCCAGAAAAGCTGCATATAGCATCTACAGTCTCATATCTCGCAGATCTAAATTGTCAGTCTCAAATAAGTTGTTACTCTTCAAAGCCCTTATAAGAACTACCATGCTGCAGTCCCAGCCTGGGATTCAGCAAAAGACTGCTACATTAACAGGTTACAGATCCACCAGAATAAACTTCTTTGCATTATTGACAACGCCCCTATCTACACTCGAAATACGGATATCATGAAAAAGTATAACATCAGCACGATTAAAGAAGAAATTATATCTCAAGCCAAAAGGTTCTACAGCACAGCGCCTAAAACACTTAACCCACTAATTAAAGAGCTACATGATATGGACGAAAATGTGTTCTTCAAGAAAAAACATCCAAAAACATTAATATTACAGTAACCAACTCTAGAAAACTCTACCCTATATTACTTAGTACAGAACTGTCATCCCGTGCCTATGGTATGAAGAATAGCACAACACTTACAGATACAGATGCAGTATATCACACCTCACTATCTACGTGCCACTAACAAAAATACCTTGGCTTCACACAAATGGAGGCAAATATCCCATCACCACAGTCAACCCACTAAACTACAGCATCATTTCCTAAGAAGACCAAGATGCAGCAATTGACTGCTCTGACTCAAATATTACCTCAAAATACAGACCTTTCTCAAAAACAAAATGTACACGGTTAATATTGGCAAACGAACACGTGAACACATATAAATATACCCAATAACACTGTAAATAACTATAGCTTAGATCTACAACCACCTGGCGTTGCCAGAGACTATACTGTAAATTTAAACTGTAAAAAATTGCAAATACTAACTGTACATTGTGAAACTGTAAAAGATTGTAAATAGTAATTGTTCATAGTGCAGTATATAAACAACTTCCCCCTAGGCTCCAACCCTAGTACGAACAGATAGTAAACTTCTGCCAACGCATCACTTAGCTCCACCTGTTCATATGCAACAAAAAACTCAATTTTTTACTTAAAAATTGTACAACTAACCCACACTCAGTGTAAAAACCGCTGTTTCGCACAGAAGTATCTCACGCCGTCAAATATACTGCATGCCGCGCTAAAAAACGAACTTAACTAAAACACGCATCAACACCCTCATGCTAGTCCCTCAGCCTCGCTACCTTATCCTAACCAATATCGGTCGCACAGGACTAATAGGCAGCTACAACTGACTCAAGACCAGGAATCGAGAAATAATTAAATTCCAAGCCTTGCATATATCAACACATACATAAAAGTACATATAGCCCTAGTTGTGTATGCTACTTGTTAATAATTTGATGATGAAACTCAACGTTAACACTAGCTAAACCACACACATACGAAATGCTGACTAATAAGTTGCAAAACACCAACTTGCACCAAGCAATTAAACCATCCCTTGGCATGGGACATAGGACCTTAGAAGGTCGGAGGTCCCACCACTCATTAACCACTGGCGCCGAGTTCGGATCGGGTCGGAAGAATCTGGTGGCGCGCGGAGAGTATTCGCCTTCGGGAAGACTCTGAGAAGCGTGTCCCTCCTAGAAGCATCCTGATGACGTCGGCCCAGGTATTTAAGTCAGGCGCGACTTACTCAGTGAGTTAAGGACGAGCTGACTGTTGTAGTGGAAGGACGCGTGCCTCTCGCTCTGCTGTTCCTCTCCTTGCCAGGCGCTCTATACTTTCTAAGTGCTAGTCAGGCAGCTATACTTATTAATACCACTTCGAAAGAGCTTTTGTCAGAGCTGAGCACATCTCAGTGCTCGCTTTTTCAGGAGTTTCACTTTCAGGAGGACCAGGATGAAGTCAGACGTGTGGCATGCATCGGACTACTGGACAGCGGCAGACATCAGGACGACTACGGCGGACAACGAGACGCCGGCACCCGAGCCGGAGCTGCAGCAGGAGGAGCCGGAGATCGAGGTGGAGACGGAGCCGTACAGGGACGGGTGTGACCCCCCTAACGGCTTCTTCTTCTCCAAAGGCCACATCGACCCGGAGTACGAGGCGCTGCTCGTATACTACAGGCGGGGGCGCCCTATACCTTCTGAACGAGGCCTCGTCCTGGACAGAATGCGACGCCCTCACCACGGAGGCAGGATCATCTCGACAACCATGTCCGTCGAGAGCTTCCTACCAGGAGGCCTCATCATCAGGCATCACGACCAGGAGCGAATGAGCTCTACTCTGTTCCAGGTCATCCGTCTACCAGGGAGGGACGGCGTGCCAGGGATGAACGACGGCGCAGTCAGGAGGAGGGCCGTGACGGAGACCAGGGAGACCAGACGCCGAGGAGGCTAAGGCATAGGGCGGTTTACACCGACCTAGTCCTGGCCACCCAGCCGGCGACCAGCAACGCCACCACGGAGGTGGAGCATGCCGCCCCCTGGCGCCGCGACTGTGCGACCCAGGCTGAGCGGCTCGGTACTGCGAAGTGGACGCAGACCGCTCTTCCATGGACCACCCTCTCGAAGTGGACGCAGACGCAGGCCTACTAGGAAGTACCTGTTACCCGGGCGCAATCCAGGAAAGCGCCCGCGACGGCGGACGACACCACAGCAGTGGGGGAGGAGCCCCCTGGTGTTCAGAGGCTGCTGTCCAGCCCCAGCCTGCCAGCTTGTCTGTCGAGCTGCAGACCTCGATGTGCGCCCTACAGGACATGGAACGCAGTCGAGTGTTAGCACCGACCGACGCCACCGCCGCCAGCCAGGAGGAGGAAGAAGACGGCGACACAGCGGAACCACCGCTACCCCAGGGACACCAGGCCGGGAGGAGGGCCACCAGCTAGAGGCCTCTTCCTCAGCCGAGAAGAGACCCCCGGGAAGAAGACGCCGCCCCAGGACCAGGAGGAAGCAGAAGACACCGGCCCACCAGGAAAGGGCCGCCCAGCCACAACCCAGGACTGCTCCCAGGACAGCAGCCAACCGAGGTGCCAGCCAGGAGAGGACCTCACCGGGTAGCGGCAATCAGGTGAGATCGGAACGTGCCCCTCAACAGCTCTTGCAGTGTTTCCGTTGTTTGAGGTGGGGCTACCGGCAAGAGAGGTGTGGGCTCCAAGTGAGGTGCAACCGCTGTGGTGGTGATCACCACTACGCGGCCTGCGCAACACTTAAGGAAGCACCCGTGTACGCCAACTGCGCGGGGGGCCACCCGGCCTCCCATCGCAGTTGCCCTGTTTACCGGGCCATGGCGCGTGCAGAGAGGAAGGAGGCCCAGCGTCATGACCTACCCCCTTCCAGGAGGCCCCGCCTCGGCGGGCTTGGTCTCATTCTCCGGGATCGGAGACTGGGTACGAGGGACCCCAAGGAGGTGGCGCTTTGCGGCGGGCCCTAGTGGTACTCGACGCATGGCTTCGCAACCGGCAAGGCCCGCGCTAGTCACGGCAGTGCCCAGACGGACTGATCCCCTGGCAGATGGAATGGCGAGACTACGGTTCATGGTTTGGTGCATGATACCTCTTCTCAACTAACACTACCACTGGACTTTTCCAGCCCACATCCTTGCATGTGCTATCACAAGATGTCAGGTTTTACATGTAGGCTATTTCTATTTTCTGCCTATGTGGTTTTTCCCTGACCCTTCAATACCACACTTCACCACCACCTTACCAACACAAACTCTTGCCGTGGTAGCGAGTCTAACTCGGAAACCGGCAGATACTCCTTGTATCACTTCTCACTCTTTCTTCTTTAGAATTAATAGGATGTCGGAGGCCATGTAGATTGAGTCGATGGTCACGCGGGGGGAGCGGGAGCGAATCGTGTAAGTGTGTATCCTGCGTACTTGTGTAAGTTGTGAGCTGGCTGTCGTATGTGTGTAAATGTGTAGATTTAGTGCTTGCTTAGTTAATAAATCTTAGTATAGAAGCTACCAGTCTAGTGATAATTTATCGTACTACCTCGCCAACTCGTTACAATACCAATGGTTTCTCAGAAGTGAAATTGAATCATTAAAGTCACCAAGGCCACCGCATTCATTAATTTATTATCCAATCTGAACAGCTAAAGAAGTATGTGAATCTGGCTGTTATTGTGCCTCTAGCTCCAACCATAATACCTACTACTAGTCCTAATATTGATGTTAACTCCAACTACATACCGGAATAATAGCGCCAACCCTGGTGTTGGTTCTAACTGGAATTTGAGAGACCTACTCACTTAGCATAATAGGTAAACCTATTCTGAGCAAAATTTGGGGGGATTTAAAACTCAAAATAAAGTGACCTACGAAACAACCTAAAGTCGATCTTACACATCGTGATACTCCTCATCCAAACTACAACGACTGAAATAAACTCTACATGTACTCAACCAGTACTGGAGTCTGAGAACCCACAGAAAGCTAAGCGGGCCCCAACGACCTTCGTCGCCCATTTTAGGTGAGAAAGATCTATGCTTCCTGGAATTCCCGCACTAATTTCAGATGACTTCTAGTATATAACTTTGTTTCCATTTCCGAAACAAATCCTTCCATTCTAACATAATGAGCGAGTTAGCCGTGAGGTTAGGGTCACGCAGCAGTGAGCTTGCATTCAGAAGATACTGGGTTCGAACCCCGCTGTAGGCAGCCGTGAAGATGGTTTTCCGTGGTTTCCCATTTTCATAATAGGAAATGCTGGGGCTGTATCTTAATTAAGGCCACGGTCGCTTCCTTTCCACGCCTAGCCCTTTCCTGTCCCGTTGTCGTCAAAAGACCTATCTGTATCGGTGAGGCATAAAGCAACTTGTTAAAAAAAATGTAAATTGACCGATGTGTTTGATGATATATACAGGGTTATTCACCTAACATGTTACACGGAAATAACTTCTAAACTATTAAAGATATCGGCATTCTGTTTTCATATTCAAAAATGGTACCCAGGACCTCGTAAAATAACGTGCTACTTAGTCTTATGTGGTGATTAATAACCGAGATATTGATACTAACTCCATATTTTTAAATAGAACGGCACAAATTCATACAGCTGATTTAAAAGTTCATCTGCGTACAAGTTCAAATATGTAAGTATTTACAAAAGCGGACAATTACTTTTTGAGATATAAGTAAGAACAGCAAGTCCTGTTTTGCATGCCGCATTAGACGGCGTGAAGTCGGGCAAGGACATACTGAGGCGCAAGCAGTTTCCTGGGAGTGAGTTCAGCCACAGAACGGATACTAGGCATGTAACCACCTCGTACACATGTGACGGGTTTGCAAAGTGTGTATGACAGACGAACACTTGACAGGACAGAAAGGGTTGATGTGTTTAAAAGGAATAGAATAAGTACTTTGCCTTGAAAGGAACATAACGAAAGCTATAATTGTCACTGGTTTTAGTGTACAGTTCATACTACTCTATGAGTTGAGAAATAAACATAACACAAAACAACGGAAGACCACCTTCTAGAAAAGCAAATGGTCAGAGCTGATCGTGGTGAAATGTCAACAACACTACTTTTTACGTTTTGTTTTACACGCATTAATTTCCGCAGAGCTCCAGCGCGACTGTAGTAGCGTGCATTCGGGAGAGCGTAGGTTCTAGTCCTGCCTCGCCCAACCTGAAAGTGATTTTCATGGTGTCCCGTGTTCAACACCAGGCAAAAACCGGATAGGTACCTTTGTGATAGGCCACGGCCGACTTCCTTTCTAAATCCTTCCCATTCCCATCCGTGAGAAAAAACGCTAAACTGAGCGCAACCTATTATATGTCAAAACAAAACAATACAACTTTAATCTCCCTTCCCCGTTGTGTGTTCGCCAGTCACACATTAACATTGCACACGCAGGGTACGTTACGGTACATCACATTATGTTTACAGTATGCTTGGTATCCGTTCTGTGGCTGGAATCAAGGCCAGAAGCAGCTTGCGCCTCAATATGTCCATGCCCGACTCACGCCGTCTAATGCGGCAGCAAAACCGCGCATGCTGTTCTTATTTATATCTCGAAAAGTAATTGTTCGATTTTGAAAATACTTACATATTTGAACTTGTACGCAGTTGATTTTTTAGGCCAGCTGTATGAATTTGTGCCGTTCCATTTAAAAATATGGAGTTAGTATCAATATATCGGTTATTAATCACCCCATGAGACTAAGTAGCACGTTATTTTACAAAACCCTGCGTACCATTTACGAATATGAAAACAGAATACTGATATCTTTAATAGTTTAGAAGTTGTTTCCGTGTAACATGTTAGGTGAAAAACCCTGTATATTCAAGAAAGCCTGAATTTGTTCCAATAAAAATATCAATCTATGGTCGCCACGTTCTGGTCCATAGTAAAGAACATTTATCTGATTATGAAGGCCATGAAGATTTTGTTTGTATTGTAATTTTGAGATTTATTTCTCTAAATCGGATATTTTATTTTATGTATGGAAATTATAGATCTTTCCTTGACATTCTCCTGATTTTATTTTTAGTCACTCTTACTGAAGGTGAACATTGGACACCTACGCTGAGGATGCTGACAGAATCTAATGCCAAGTTTCCTCTTCTGACGCATTCACCTACAACCGCTTTGAAAAAGAAAGCTGTTCCATGCATTTTCCTTCTGTGCGATGTTTTGGCGGTCCTCTATTAATAAATGATATTACTTTACGCCCGCCTCTGTGGTGTAGTCCAGCTCCGTGGCTAAATGGTTAGCGTGCTGGCCTTTGGTCACAGGGGTCCCGGGTTCGATTCCCGGCAGGGTCGGGAAATTTAACCATCATTGGTTAATTTCCCTGGCACGGGGCTGGGTGTTTGTGTTGTCTTCATCATCATTTCATCCTTATCTCGACGCGCAGGTCGCCTACGGGAGTCAAATCAAAAGACTTGCACCCGGCGAGCCGAATCCGTCCTGGGATTTCCCGGCACTAAAAGCCATACGCCATTTCATTTCTGTGGTGTAGTGGTTAGTGTAATTAGCTGCCAGCCTCGGAGGCACGGGTTCGATTCTCGGCTCTGCCACGAAATTCGAAAAGTGGTACAAGGGATGGAACGAGGTCCACTCAGCCTCGGAAGATCGAGTGAGTAGAGGGAGGTTCGATTCCCACCTCAGCCTTCCTCGAAGTGGATTCCCACTTCTCCTCCACAGCCCATTCCTTCCCTCTTCCGTGTCCGTCCCTTCCGATCTTTCCATCCCCCCAACACAGCAGGTGAGGCGAGGTACTGGTCCTTCCCAGTTGTATCCCCCGACCCAAAATTTCACGCTCCAGGACTGCCCTTGAGGCAACAGATTAAGAAAGAAGAAAGAAGGATTACTTTATGCACAGGTACAAATTTAGGAGTTTTCTTTCTTTTTCATTTTTGGGAATTTGTTTTAGGTCGCACCGACAAAGGTCTTATGGCGACTCAGTTTTCTTTAAGCCCTACACAGCAGTCGTCTATTTTAAATTTCGATTGTCATAAACAATAATCCCTATTTGGGGACCAATTGCATAAATTACACATAGAAATAATTGTTTGTTAACAATTTACACTTGCATTGAATGTTGTGCTTAGCTGAATAACTGCAATAATAAAACGTAATAATACGTAATAATACGTTTTTCGCATTAGCATGGATTTATTGCCACCTCAACACAGATAGTGTGGGTGTTGTGTGTGAGTAGTCATGACTCATAGAAGTTACTGCGGGTGAATTTTCAATAAATTGTCCTTCCAATAGAATGTAAATTATCGAGCAAGTGGCCGGGCGGTTTGGGTCACGTAGCTATCAACTTGCATTCGGGGAATAGTGGGTTCGAACCCTACTGTCGGCAGCCCTTAAGATGGTTGTCCGTGATTTCCTATTTTCACACAAGGCAAATGCTGGGGCTGTACCTTAATTAAGGCCATGGTCGCTTGCTTCCCATTCTTGGCCCTTTCCTATTCCATCGTCGCCATAAAACCCATCTGCGTCGGTACGACCTAAAGCAAATTGTAAGGGTAAGGGGTTGTTCTGCCCGGAGGCAGGTCCGAACCTCCGCAGGGGTATTCCTGAGCCGGAGTTTACTTGCAGTAGGGTGGCCAGTTCCTTTCCGCTCCTCCATTCCCTTACCCCCCACCAACAGCGCGTGGCAACCCATCCAACTCCTGACCACGCCCAATGTTGCTTAACTTCGTAGATCTCACGGGATCCGGTGTTTCAACACGGCTACGGCAGTTAAGCAAATTGAAAAATTAAATATATATCTGATTAGTGTTGGGGAAATGGTTTCCTAATTGTGCTGCCCTTTAAATCAGCATTCACCCACCGTACTCTCTCCTCATCCATATGAATAATTATCCAAACGGACTCAAACGTAAAGTTTCATTCAACGTATTCATTTCGAATGAAGTCTATTTTTATTTCTTTTATTTTACGATCACTGTCTTATATCGGTAATAATTCATGTTCCTTTCATTTTAGTTGTCTCCATATTGTGCAAAATTTAATTCGCTTGGAAAGTCTGTCTTAACATTGAATGATACAGCTTAATGTAATTGATCTTAGAAGTACAGTATCTGCAATCAATCGCAAGTAAGATCCAAATCCAATTAATATTTTCCGGTATTACATCTCCTGTCCGCCTCTGTGGTGTAGTGGTTAGCGTGATTAGCTGCCACCCCCGGAGGTCCGGGTTCGATTCCCGGCTCTGCCACGAAATTTGAAAAGTGGTACGAGGGCTGGAACGGGGTCCACTCAGCCTCGGGAGGTCAACTGAGTAGAGGTGGGTTCGATTCCCACCTCAGCCATCCTCGAAGTGGTTTTCCGTGGTTTCCCACTTCACCTCCAGGCGAATGCCGGGATGGTACCTAACTTAAGGCCACGGCCGCTTCCTTCCCTCTTCCTTGCCTATCCCTTCCAATCTTTCCATCCCCCTACAAGGCCCCTGTTCAGCATAGCAGGTGAGGCCGCCTGGGCGAGGTACTGGTCATACTCCCCAGTTGTATCCCCCGACCAAGAGTCTGAAGCTCCAGGACACTGCCCTTGAGGCGGTAGAGGTGGCATCCCTCGCTCAGTCCGAGGGAAAAGCCGAACCTGGAGGGTAAACAGATGATGATGATGATGATTACATCTCCTTTTTTGCCCAATTCCATCTTACCGTACTTAAAAATACACCACGCAATTACTCGAAATCGTCAGTTTGTTTCAATTTGTTGTTTACCAACCGCGAGTTGGAATAATCTTTCATCAGCGACATCATATTCGTCTTGAAAGTGCAATTATCCAAACTGCACGCCGGGTTGCTAACAACGAACCTGAGTGTGAGCAGGGGCGTCATTATCGGGAAGGGACAAGTTCTCTCAATATCCCCCTATTTGGGGCCTAATTTTATAATTATAGATATAAATGTTTTTCGTTAGAATTTATACTTAGCCTACATTCAAATCTGTGATACGATGAATAAATGAATTATTATTATTATTAATAATAATAATAATAATAATAATAATAATAATAATAATAATCAGGGCTAGGATTTATGTAAGTTACATGTCTTATATATGGCTAAATATGTCAACACATACGGGCTAAAAAATCTACATACATGCCACAATAATTCAAAAGAAATTAACAAAACAAGCGTTTAACATTCTTACATATATAACTGGGATTTTATTTTCAGCTGTGGCTAGATTTCTGTTTTCTTTGGGGTGGGGGCACATCTTAATCTTTTAATAGGAATTGCCTACTTGCGAAGCAGTGGGTTACAGAACTTTTTTTCAAAAGTGGAACTGCGTCTATTATCTCTTAAAATTGCTTTGTAGATTTCTTTTTTTCTTTGGGGTGGGGGCACATCTTAATCTTTTAAGGGGAACTGCCTATTTGCGAAGCAGTGGGTTACAGAACGGTTTTCTTTTCTAAAGTGGAACTGCATATATTGTCTCTTAAAATTGCTTTGTATTCACTGAAACTCCGCTCAGTATCACAAAAAGTCACAGAAGTGCGGCCAGTATCCAGTATTCGGAAGATAATGGGTTCGAACCCCACTGTCGGCAGCCCTGAAGATAGTTTTCCATGGCTTCCATTTTCACACCAGGAAAATGCTGGGGATGTACCTTAATTAAGGCCAGGGCCGCTTCCTTCCCACTCTTAGCCCTTTCCTGTCTCATCGTCGGAATAAGACCTATCGGTGTCGGCGCGACGTAAAGCAGCTTGCAAAAAAAGAAGTCACAGGGACTACTATTCTAAACCTTAGGCCTATAACGCATTCAGGAGGAAAATGCAGGTCTAGTTCCACACTTGATTCAACACTTAAAATTGCACTGATTTTGCACATATCTATATCACTAACTTCACTTTTGCAACATCCCCAACTTTTCCACTGCATCAGTTGAGACGTTCATTCCCTTCCCTCACAACGTTATAGAGTCCGTGCGAATGACCAGTGCTGCACTCTGGCAGCAGCTAGCACGGTAAATGGAATTAACTGGTAATAAATTAGTCACTTAATGAAAGAGTTATATAGATATGACCGATCTCAAAGATAATTCCGCGTCTTCAAATAGTCGAAGAAACTGTGCTGTGGTAGGATGTAACTTTACATACCAAAATTGTCCTGCTGGAACCAAGTTTTTCCGATTTCCACACGAAAAGCAACATGTGATTAGAAGGAAAGCTTGGATTACAGCGCTGAAACGGGATACAATTGACAAAAAACCTGGTCGTAATTATCCTGTTTGTAGTCGGCATTTCGTTCATGGCTTACCTACAAGAGAGCCTGATAGCCCAGGGTACATACCATCTATACATGTCATCTATGACTCCCATCGCCTCTGTTCACGCACGGCAGGACGCAGCTGCGAGAGCTGCAGCAAGATATAAAAGAAGAAAGCTGAGACATGTAACTATCGAAATAGGATAAACCAGCAACTCACAATTTGTTGTTTGCTTATCCACTAATATAAGTACACTTACTCTGGAAAGTGAACAAAATGTGAAAGTGATGTTTTGCTATTTGAAAAGTGATTATGATGCAGAAGTCCAGACGAATTGCCCCAGAGGAGTGCGACAGGCTTCGGCAGCCGGCACAATCCCTATCCTCTCCGCTAGATGGGGGCTTAATTCATTCCTGACCCGGTCTAATGACTGGAAACAGGCTGTGGATTTCCAGTTTCAAGTCCAGATGAACTTGCCTTTACCACGTAGTAACAAGCAGACAATGACTGGCACTTGTTTTAAAACGGACTTCAGTGTTCAGGAAGATATAATAGAAACTAATCATTCATTTTTTGGTTATAAATCGATAGAACAAAATGAGCAGCACCTTCTCGAAATAACACCCTCCCATGGCACTACATCCTTTGAAGGGCCTTGGCCTACCAAGCGACCGCTGCTCAGCCCAAAGGCCTGCAGATTACGAGGTGTCGTGTGGTCAGCACGACGAATCCTCTCGGTCGTTATTCTTGGCTTTATAGACCGGAGCCACTATCTCACTGTCAGATAGCTCCTCAATTCTGATCACGTAGGCTGAGTGGACCTCGAACCAGCCTTCAGGTCCAGGTAAAAATCCCTGACCTGCCCGGGAATCAAACTCGGAGCCTCCGGGTAAGAGGCAGGCACGCTACTCCTACACCACGGGGCCGGCATATTTTCTCGAAATAGGTGGCATAAAATTGGAAGTATTTCATATGCTCTTGTCATACTATCCTTGATAATATTGGGGCAGGTGACCTTGTTATGTATGATAAGGGTTTCCCACAAAATAAGGACGTGTATTGAAGGTAAAAATGCCATAATGGTCATGCCACCCTTTTCATTTAACCTCCAGTTTTTCGCTGAGGAAGTCCGAACAACGTATGATATAGCATCAGTTTTCATTCACATAGAAAGAGTCATTCAAAGAATGAAAGTGTAGTGTACCCAGGAAAGAGAACATGCTACTGTTATTCCTATAAAAATGAAACTGGGAATATATTTTGCTGCTATTGGAGCAATCTTTAATTACCACAGAACGACAGCGTCTGCCAGTTGTAAGTTCATTCTACACCATTTATATGAGCAAATTAAGCGATGGATATTCTGGCCACAGCGATCAAGCATTAAGAGAACTATGACCGTTGCTTTTAAAACAAATTTTGAAAATTGCACATGCATCATAGACTGCAGTGATGTAACTTTCGAAAACCTCAAAGTATTTATTTATTATTTATTGATTTATTTTTCATCTCTAAATGCTATGGTGGAAGGGCGACTGATAGTTATATGACGGTAAATTCTGGTCTCCTTGATAACATCGATAATATCGTATGTGTGCCCAGCAGTTACCCGCGGCTTCGCTCGCGTGGATTTCGTAATTTGATAAAAGTAATCGTTCCTCGGCACTGTACTGAGACATTATCTGGAAATACCTAAAGTATATAAACTCACGGAAAAATAGTGTTTCATTTACCCCAGAAAAACTTTGTAGGCTAAACCGCGTTTGTGGTATTGCTTTTTGGGGCTAAGACGACAATGCGACATATAACTATACATGTGAGAAACAGTCTTCTCTTAAGTCGAAAAGAAAGAAAAAATGTTTCTTTACTTTTAAAGACCGAGCTCGATAGCTGCAGTCGCTTAAGTGCGGTCAGTATCCGGTATTCGGGAGATAGTGGGTACTAACCTCACTGTCGGCAGCCCTGAAGATGATTTTTCGTTGTTTCCCATTTTCACACCAGGCAAATGTTGGGGCTGCACCTTCGTTAAGACCACGACTGCTTCCTTCCCACTCGTAGCCCTTTCCTGTCTCATCGTCGCCGTAAGACCTATCTGTGTCGGTGCAACGTAAAGCAACTTGTAAAAAAATTAAAGGAGATTCCAAATACGTATTTCCACGTCTGTAACACATTCAGTTTTTGAGTTAAAAGTATATCCCCTTAAAAAGAAGTCCACCCCTTTATGGGCCCTTCCCCCGCCCCCACCTAAGTAGATTTTCCGAAAACCAAAAAATACTTGTTACTTTATTTTTAAAGGAGATTCCAAATACCAGTTTTCACGTCTGCAACATCTTCAGTTTTTGAGATATAAGTATCCTCATAAAAATAATTCAACTCCTTTTTCATTTATTTTCACCCCCGTTAAGTGTCTTTTCCGAAAACAAAAAGTAAATGTTCCTGTATTTTCCAAATACCAAGTTTCATGCCAGTAAGATGTTAAGTTTTTGACATATACTGTAGATATCCCGGTATCCAGTCGAGCATGAACAAGCGACAAGCATGGACGTGCTGGGACGAGCGTGCTGGTAGTGTAAGAGAGTAGTGCTGGAGGGGAGAGCAAGAGTGAAGTGAAGAGTGTCGGAAAATGATCAGTCTTGAACAATACAGGGCAGCTATAGGTAGATGGCAGGGGAGAATAAAGAGAGAGAAGAGAGGAAGTGTTATGGAAATGGGAACGAAGATGGAGACGATGCTGACAGCGGTGGTGATTTTAGTATTGTTATGTATTGGGTGTGTGGATTTGAACCCCGGGCCGAGTTCTAATGGCAGAATGGGATGGGAAGATGTAGAAGCAATAAGATAGTAAAGGAGGTGTCAGAAGAAGTTCCCCAGGTCGAACAGATTAAGAATACGATGCGGGAGCAATCGAAGAAACGTGAGAAATGAAGAAATGGTTTCAGGAATTAGTGGACGAAACAAGAGCAAAAGTGAAAAACAACGAGGAGGGAACTGCAGTTGTAAGAAAGAGAATCAGAAGTTTAGAAAAGGAGGTGAACGGCTTGAAAAGAGAGACCATAGAATACGGCCAGGTGAGGAGGAAGAAATGTTTATTCTTATACGGTGGGCAGGAGGAAGGGATAGAAACTAAGATAGAGACTATTTATAAAGTTGTGGAAATCATACAAAATAAGATGAAGATTAATTTTAGTGAGATAAACATTGACGACGTGGAAAGAGTAGGCAGAGTAAAGGGCAATAGGCCAATAAAAGTGCAACTGTTATCTACCCTAATGGCGGAGACGATATTAAGAAATTCGAGCAAACTTAAAGGAAAGAAAACGTGGATTAGAAGAGACGTGGGAAGAGAAGGCAACGAGAACCTGAGGATACTAAGGAAATATCAAGGGAAGCAAGAGCATAGGAACTGAAGGCGCATCTAAGCGGGCAGCAGCTGGTGGTTTCCAATGGAAAATGGAAGAGGTTTTGGACTATAGCAGATCTGAGAGCTATGGATGAAAAGCTCAAGAAGAAAGAGGACCTGAGTTCAAGGAAAGATGGGAGGCAGGCTACGGATCAAGAGGAGCAATGGAGGTAAGCAGGGAAAAAACGAAGAAGCAAAGTAGAGAGGTAGTATGGGGCTAGGCCAAAGGGATCAAGAGGGGGAGGTAGTGACCGAGGGCCAAGATAAGCCTGCTGCAGAATCCAAGAGAGAAGAGCATAATAAAGAGGGATGTGAAGCGAGGGAATTTAAGGAGAGGAAAGGCAATCTGATGAAAGGGAGAAGTAGAAGCTTAAAGGATGTGTGGGGGAAGAAAACCAAGGGTACAGAGAAAAAAGATAGGAATGATTGCCAGAAAATGTCAAACCAGGAAGGGAAGGTGATAGAAAAGGAGAGGGTGGTGCTGACAAGGAGTAAATACAAGGAAGGTAATGGAGAAACTAGAGATAGTAATTTATAACTAGACTTGAAGGTAGGATTTGTGAATATCGAAGGGTTACTAAGTAAAATGAGTAACGCTGAGGTGATAAAGGTGCTCTATTGAAGACTTGGTTACCAAAATGAAAAGAGATATCCTGGGGTGGACGTATTGTCAAATGTAAAGCCATAAAGAAAAAAGTGACAAAGGGAGATCGGCAGGGGGAATAATTGTACTGCTAAAGAAAGGGATTGAGGAACTAGTAGAAGAACTTGGGAGTGGTATGGATGAAGTTGTCTGGTTGAGATCGAAATTAGGGAGAGAAAAGGGTAGAGAAAGGAAGTTATGTAGAGCATATGCGTACTGTCACCCTAGGGGATCTCCATATGCTAACGATAAGTTTTTCGAGGAGCTACTTTTAGAGGTCAGTAGTATAATTGGAAAGTACGAAGAGGATGGAGTGATATTACTAGGTGACTGTAATGCTAGAATAGGGGAACTAAGCCCAATGTCTAACAAAGAGAGAGTCAGAAGTGTAGAAAGGAAAAGTAAAGACAAGGAAGTAAACGGTTATGGAAGAAGGCTCTTGGAGTTTTGTGAGGCAGAAAAATTATATATCCTAAATGGTTTATGGGAGGGGGACCGAGAAGGTAAATTGACGTACATTACAGAACAAGGGGGAAGTACGATAGACTTAGTGATGTGTTCAGGAGATAAGCTAGAAAACATAGCAAGGATGGAGAATGAAGATTGGATTGAATCACACCACGCGCTGGTAGGGGGTGTGGATTGAAAGAAAAGGAAAGGAGGTAAGGGAGGGAGTCAAAATGTGGCTACAAGAGAAGGGTAAGAGATATAACAGATACAGATGGGCTAAGAACTCACAAAGAAAAATTGAGGACCTCGCGAAGAAAGAAATAGAATTAATCAGATGTGGTTGGGAAGTAGCCCTGAAGGAAAATAATAGAGAGAGAGAGCCTTGGACCTAATTGAATGCCCTATATGGAGGGTGGCAAGGATAGAGAGGAAAGTAAAAGAAGTAGATGTAGAGAGTGTGTATGGTACGATAAGGAATGCAAGGTATTAAGGTGCGCAGTAAAGGAGGCCTTGAAGAAATATAGATTAACTGAAGGTAACGAGGAAAGAGAAAAATTTTTGTAGGTTAAGAAAGGAGTATAAAAGAAAAATCGCCGAGAAAAATGCATGGGCAATGGAACAAGTAGAGTTAATTAATAAAGACTGCAGGTTAAACCGGGGGAAGAAAGTTTGGGAAAGAATAAATAAAAATAAATAAAATTAACAAAGGAGGGAATCGGGGGGTCCAAGCCAGGATTGACTGTGACCAATGGGTGATATACTTCAGTGGTTTATTAGGGGAAAGGACAGCTGGAAATTGAAAGAGGGGATAAAGAGACTAGGGAGAACCCTAGAGGTCGATATTTACGAACTTGACAAAGAGATTGACATAGAGGTAGTCCAGGATGTACTGAAGAAACTTACGAGTAAATCTGCGAAGGGGGGGTTGAACGGTATAAATAACAAGGTATGGAAGAACGTTGGTAAATACAGACAGATAAGGGAGGGAATTTCAAAACTGTTTAATAGGATATTTAATGGTGGCAAAATACCCAAAGGATGAGAAGGTGGGAACATCCCCCAATATATAAGGAAAAAGGAAACAAAAATCTGCCGGACAACTATCGATGGATAACGCTACTGGACTCAGTGAGCAAGATATATACAGGGGTTTTGGCAAAAAGGTTAACGACTTGGGCAAAAAAACACGAAATAATATTAATACTACAGGGAGGGTTCCGAAAAGGAAGATGGACCTGGCCGCAGTAGACTTCGAGAAAGCATTCGATAGATCAGTAGGGAGGCACTGTTTGAGAAACTAGGCAGATTGGGAGTCTCCAGGAAGATGACACGGGCGATTCAGGTGATTTACTACAAGGTATACAGTTGTACTAAGATAGGAAAAAGTGTAATCCTTGAGCCGATAGATTGTAAGATTGGTCTGAAACAAGGATGCAAAGTTTCGCCATTATTATTCTGTTATTTATAAATGATATCTTGGAAGGACACGGAGGAACAAAATGGGCAGTACCGGTAGTACAGAAGTTACAGATCCCAGGAACGATTTTCGCGGATGATATCGTTATTATAGCCTTAACATGAGGGGGTCTTCAAAAAAAGTCTGAATGAGTTGTCGGAGTACGCGGATAAATGGACCTTAGAAATTGACATTAAAAAGTCGAAAGTGATAACTATTCAAAAGAAGACGGAAAAATATAAAGAGGTACTGGTTGATGCAGGGGGAAAAGAATAGAAGAAGTAGATAAAATACAGTATTTAGGAGTCCTGTTAAATAGGAGAGGAGGATGGGAAGACCATATCAAGAGGGCAAAATGGAGAGGCGTCGCAGCACTAGCCGTGGTCAAGACATTAGTAGCTAAATTCCCGGGGATAGATTATAAGATTCTGAGGATGGTACTAAGATCACTGGTCTTACGCAGAGCATTATATGGGGCCGAATTATGGGGACTCGATCGGAAAAAGAACACATTAAACCAAATCATCCATAAGTTTAGTAAGATTAATATGGGTTTACCTCTATGCACAGCCAATATGGGGGCGTTCCTATTATGCGGAGAATTCATAGAAATCAGAAGAGTGATGAATTACTGGTCTAGATTGAAACGGGGGGAAGGAGGATGAGTAGTTCAGGAGGCATTTAAACAGCAAGAAAAACACATGTACAAAGACAATTGGCTAGCAGAAATTTAAAAAAACCTTCAAAATATAGGTATGGGTTATATCTGGATCGAAACTTAGAAATAGAAAGGGAGCAGAACCCAGAGAGCGCTCATGACTAGAATAAAAGATCAAAGGCAACGATGGATGGAGGAATGTAGGAAAAAGACATCTTTGAGTCTATTTTATGAGATAGTCCAGTTCTCCAATATTAGCATAATGTGCCAAACAAACAATCAAAAAAGGGGCAATAAAACGACAGGCGGCCCAACACCACAACCCAGGTCTTCGATTGCTAGCACAACCACCAAAGAGATAAGAGGCGCCTCCCAGCGCGAAATCACGCCAACTACTGAGAGAAGACCTCGATTGAAACACAAACACAGGATAGGGAAGCGATGGAATCTGGGCAAAACCAATAGATCAATGACCATAACAGAGGGTGGAAGGAGTAAAGGATAAAGCAGTTCACTACAATAACACTCACCGTCTCACTTAAGGACCAAATTTTAATGCTAATTAAGAAAACAAGAAATAGAGTGGGTGGTCCAATATAAATACATAAATCAAATGAAATCAATTAACAAAAAAGATTTATGACAAGGCACATTTTCGAAAAGAACTACCACACCAAACGTGATCACAACTCTAGAATGTCTACAACCTCAACCAATTAATAAGGTACAATAAGATTTCCTAAAAGAAATTAACTTGAGTTGACATTTAAATTTGAACCTCATAACAAAATTACTATCTGAGCTCGGTACCTTGTTTTATTCAAAGAGAGGATGTAATAAGTACTCATGTAATTTTATACCTTACTTTCACCTTCCTGGGTACGCGCTCCCTTTCAATTTACTCATTTAAAATTTATGAATTTGTTATAAAACAATTAAAAGCCAACAGGCCCAACTACCGTAAATAATTACATGGTTTGAGATACCTTAGTGAACACGGAAGCGTTTTAAAAGAAGCCATCTATCCACATCCCCAAACAGAAAGATAACGTCGTGAAGTAACATAAGGATAGGCTAAAATTTAGATAAGGTAAGAGCCTGCGGCAAAATAAATAAAAGTTTAAAGGAAAACAATCATAAGGTAATAAAATAAGAAAAGAAGTAAACTCTTTCCCGTGACCAAGATCATCACGCCCACGGCATAAGCTCAACACACAACAAGGAGCATCCGAACATCACAAGTATTGTTACGACATTGACTCACACCGCGACAATGCGCGCTAATCAGAACCGTTATCAAGATAACAATAAACTGAAACATACCACAACAATGCAATAAAATGGAGGGCAGCTTCAGAAACAGTAGCCATCAAACCAAAATTTAAAGGAAGGAAAATTTAATAATAATAATAATAATAATAATAATAATAATAATAATAATAATAACTGCAAATGAAGAAATAGAATAAATGAAGGAAAATGGAATAAAATTCAATTCAACCCAAAGCACGATTCAGTATTCACTTGGATGTAAAATCTACAAATGTTACATTAATTTAAATATTTAGACGACTTTAGTAACCTAACTACAGTATATACCAGGTGACTCACGGACGCCGTACTTTCTACTTATAAATGTCCCACATGCATTAGTGATGTGTGGGGTGTCTACCAACTGATTTTAACAGGGGAACTACTGCCAGCGGGCAGGTTACGTCAGAATGTGAAGAGATAAGAAACAGAGTCACGCTCGCAGCATGTTACTCAGCGTTGCCGGTCGAATGCACCCCTTGCATTAGTAAACATCGTTTTCGAACGCATAGCTCGAGGCTGGTGTATGCTACAGCCGCACTGTATTTGCTGTCTGCATGTCGGCATTAGCTAGTGTGATCAGCAGCGATGAATACACAGACATTATTTTAATCTGGACAATCTGGTCGGAATGCAACAGAAGCTCCAAACAGACGTATGCCTTCTACATACGTACTTCACCGAACAGTATTAGTTTTTGTTTCGTACATGCAACTCTTCCATCGAGTGGAATGTCTACACTTGTATAAATAAATTAGATTTCATTTACTGCATCTCTGGCGTGTCTACAAACAGTAGCGGCGGTTAGGGGGTGGGGTGCGGAGGGACAGTCGCTCCCACCCGCACTT
Organism: Anabrus simplex; assembly: GCF_040414725.1. Lineage (NCBI taxonomy): Eukaryota > Metazoa > Arthropoda > Insecta > Orthoptera > Tettigoniidae > Anabrus > Anabrus simplex. Next base: position 581,884,998 of record NC_090265.1, on the reverse strand, counting down.
TGTAGAGTAAATATGACATTTATTCCATTTTAGCCAGCTGGAACTAGGAATTATTTTTAAAAGGCTATTTGTACAAGCCTTGTTGTCTTATATGTTAAATCTTTCCTTTATTGTATAGCGCTACGGCAAGTAGTGGAGACGTTGTATGAGCTGTGAGAAAGGGTAGTAGGGGTACAAATATTTTTTTGCTAGTTGCTTTACGTCGCACCGACACAGATATGTCTTATGGCGACGATGGGACGGGAAAAGGCTAGGAGTGGGAAGGAAGCGGCCGTGGCCTTAATTAAGGTATAGTCCCAGAATTTGCCTGGTGTGAAAATGTGAAACCACGGAAAACTATTTTCAGGGCTGCCGACAGTGGGGTTCGAACCTACCATCTCCCGAATAATGGATACTGGCCGCACTTAAGCGACTTCAGCTATCGAGCTCGGTACAAATATTTTGCCGAGGTCGTGGCCACTGAGTTATAATTCACCCGCTTGCCGCACTCATTCGGTGGTTTGGCAGTCTCTTTATTGTCTGTTAGTTTCTTTGTGTGTATTCAAATACTAAATGATTATTAATTGTATATTCATGCCGTACATCTATGTAATTGTACAGGGCGATCTGGCCGTGGGGTTACGGGCGCGCAGTTGTGATCTTGCACTCGGGAGATAGTGGTTTCGAATCCCATTGTCGACACCACTGAAGATGGTTTTCCGTGGTATCCCATTTTCATACCAGGCAAACGCTGAGGCTGTACCTTAATTAAGGCCACGGTTGCTTCCTTCCCATAAGTTCTATCTGTGTCGGTGCGACATAAAGTCAATTGTAAAAACAGATATAGGCCTATTTAATAGTAATTGTAATTTCAACACGAGAGAATACCAACTTTACATTCACCGGGTCCGCCGCTATGGTGTAGTGGTTAGCGTGATTAGCTGCCACCCCTGGAGGTCCAGGTTCGATTCCCAGCTCTGCCACGAAATTTGAAAAGTGGTACGAGGGCTGGAACGGGGTCCACTCAGCCTCGGCAGGTCAACTGAGTAGAGGTGGGTTCGATTCCCACCACAGCCATCCTGGAATTGGTTTTCCGTGGTTTCCCACTTCTCCTCCAGGTAAATGCCGAGATGGTACCTAACTTACAGTAAGGCCACGGCCGCTTCCTTCCCTCTTCCTTGCCTGTCCCATCCAAACTTCCCATCCCTCCACAAGGCCCCTGTTCAGCATAGCAGGCGAGGCCGCCTCGGCGGGGTACTGGTCATTCTCCCCAGTTTCATCCCTGACCCAAAGCCTGTATCTCCAGGACACTGCCCTTGAGGCGGTAGAGGTGGGATCCCTCGCTGAGTCCGAGGGAAAAACCGACCCTGGAGGGTAAACAGATTACGAACGAACGAACATTCACCGGACTAAATTATTTCATTTGTATTATGCTTTTTATATGTAATTAATCAGCCCCGTGGAATAGGCTTATTCGTAATAATAGTTTTTTTTTATATTTTGATTCAATGTTGTATAATAAAATTTTCACCAGGTCTCACAAACTTACTACGGGGCATTTACTTAATAAATAACATAACACAACACAAAGAAATAACTTAGGAACGTTGGTATTAGCTCCTGTTGAAATACGATTACAACTGAATATATTTTTTTACAATTGGCTTTTCGTCGCACCGACATAGATAGGATTTATGACGACGATGAGACAAAAGGGCTACGCGTGGAAAGGAAGCGACCGCGGCATTAAAGAAGGTATAGCCCCAGCACTTGCCTGGTGTGAAAATGGGAAACCACGGACAACCATCTTCAGGGCTGCTGACAGTGGGATTCAAACTACTATCTCCCGAGTGCAAACTCAGAGCTGCATGCCCGTAACCCCACCGCCAACTCGCCCGGTATAATTACATAGAAGTACGGCATGATTATGCAATTAAAAATAATTTAGTATTTGAATACTCACTAAGAAACTAACAGACACTAAAGAGACTGCCAGACTGATGAATGCGCGCGACAAGTGGGTGAATTATAACTCAGTGGCCACAACCTCGGCAAACAATATAAACCCGTACTACCCTTCCTCACAGCACAGGCAAAGTCTCCATTACTTGCCGTAGTCATCATCATCATCATCATCTGTTTACCCTCCAGGTTCGGTTTTTCCCTCGGACTCAGCGAGGGATCCCACTTCTACAGCCTCAAAGGCAGTGTCCCGGAGCTTCAGACTCTTGATCGTGGGATACAACTGGGAAGAATGACCAGTACCTCGCCCAGGCGGCCTCACCTGCAATGCTGAACAGGGGCCTTGTGGAGGGATGGGAAGATTGGAAGGGATAGGCAAGGAAGAGGGGAAGGAAGCGGCCGTGGCCTTCAGTTAGGTACCATCCCGTCATTCACCTGGAGGAGAAGTAGGGAAACCACGGAAAACCACTTCCTGGATGGCTGAGGTGGGAATCGAACCCACCTCTACTCAGTTGACCTCCTGAGGATGAGTGGACCCCGTTCCAGCCCTCGTACCACTTTTCAAATTTCGTGGCAGAGCCGGGAATCGAACCCGGACCTCCGGGGGTGGCAGCTAATCATACTTGCCGTAGTGCTATACAGATTGGTTAGCGGCGACGAACAGCATTTTGTACGTATTTCTGTCAATAATTATTTTAATAATTAAAGAAAATAAATGAAGAAATTAGCAGAAATGATAACAAGGTTTGTACAAACAGCTTTTTAAAATAATTCCTAGTTCCAGCTGGCTAAAGTGGAATGAAAATGTAATGTGTACCTCACAAAGTGGAGGGGGGAGCGACTGTCCTCCTCGCCGCACCTCCTAATCGCCGCTGCTGTTTGTAGACACGCCAAAGGTGTAGAAAAGGAAATCTAATAACTTATTTATTTATACAAGTGTAGACATTCCACTCGATAGAAGAGTTGCGTGTATGAAACAAAAACTAATACTGTTCGGTGAAGTACGTATGTAGGAGGCATACGTCTGTTTGGAGCTTCTGTTGCATTCCGACCAGATTGTCCAGATTAAAATAATGTCTGTGTATTCACCGCTGCTGATCATACTAGCTACTGCCGATATGCAGACAGCAAATACAGTGCGGCTGTAGCATACACCAGCCTAGAGCTATGCGTTCGAAAACGATGTTTACTAACGCAAGGGGTGCATTCGACCGGCAACGCTGAGTAACATGCTGCGAGCGTGACTCTGTTTCTTATCTCTTCATATTCTGACGTAACCTGCCCGCTGGCAGTAGTTCCCCTGTTAAAATCAGTTGGTAGACACCCCACACATCACTTATGCATGTGGGACATTTATAAGTAAAAAGTACGGCGTCCGTGAGCCACCTGGTATACAGACTACACAGTTTGTAAATCCATAACCTTGTTTCTTTTCTTTCCACCGGGAGAAATTAACATTAATAACCTGAAATACAGCAAGTAAATTTATCACAGCTCCTGTAAACGAGCAAATCGTTTGAAACCACACGCTAACAGTTACAAACAGTGGTTCTAGTGACGTAGAGGTACGTCCTTTCAATTGAAATTATTATTATTATTATTATTATTATTATTATTATTATTATTATTATTATTATTATTATTATTATTATATAACATAATTAGTTGGGCACGTTTAAATTCGCTGAATAATCTAATTTCAACCACAAAAAGGTTCGCTTCATATGCCTTCATATGGTCGGAAGGCGAAGGGATCTTCAGTCTAAAATACATAATTAATATTACATGCCGAACAGACATGTTGGATTCGTACACCAGCAAACTTGAACGAAGTGACGCACTGCTATTTCGCCGAGATAGTTTATATCTTATACCAAGTTGAACTTACCAAGGTGCTGAGGCTGTTTCACACAGAAAAACTTTACAACTTATAACCGTGGTGGCATTATTTCCATATATTTCAGCATGCTCCGATGGCGAAGAGAACGGTCACGTAATATTTTTTAAAAAGAGAAACACACATATTTTTTAACCACCCACCGCTAAAGATAATTTAATTCTTGACCGAAATCACACATTGTAGTGGTTTGAAGATACACACGGACCCTTTGCTGACCATTGTAACAGGAGGCCACAACACGCACAACTTGACTGTAGCGAAGCTGGCGCACAACAACCAACGGTTCCAGCGGCTTACGCCAGAGCGCGCTGCGAAAACAGTTGACAATCAGTTGGCGAGCCAACCAATACCAAGTTCATAACAACAAAGTTCCACCGAATATCCAATTGTGAGGAAACAGCCCACCGTTATTTCGCATTTTGTTCCAATCAGGACTTTAAATGCACAACAAATCGCTATCGCTGTGTTGCATTAATGGCGCAAAGTTAAATGATAGATTCCATTCTTGTTTTTTTAATTCTACATGAACTAATTTCAGGTAAATGGTAATTCCACATAGTCTCAATAATTATACCGCTACAGCCTCACGCCACAAAAGCACACATCAGGGTAGGGTGTTGAGTTGAGTTTGAATACATGGGCAGATACAGGTAGAGACTGGCGAAACATGACGATTCACACACATCGTTGATTCCGAATCGAAGCGTCACAGTGCAAATGCTCTTAGATATGGAAGTAATCACAATCTTTAGCAATATGATGTAATGGGAACAACACAAAGTCAATGTCGTCGACAGGATTATTAGTGGCACAGAAATGATGAATGCGGGGTTGCCAGTACCATGTTCATACTGCCAAGTAGATGTTGTTATACACAGTCGATGGAAGCACAGGCAATGGCTACAGTCATACAACATAATAGAATGGTAATCCAGCCCACTTTTCAGCATATATGGTGGAAGATTACATGATAAAGTCACGTACGCACGTTGCTGACATATCTCGAAGGGGTAGACACACCAGGGGTAATATGAGTACGTAGCACCGGGGAAACCTCAATCAGTTACAGGATGTGTGTGCCATACGGATACTTTTCATTAATGTCAGTTCACCACTGTAGTATAAAACAATTCGCGAAATGCCTTAAATCACACAGAGGTCCAAATTTTCGCTGAGACATTTAATTAGACTTACATTACCATAATTACAAGAAGTTTACAATAGTGTATGTACAAGACATTACAATATGCATCAAATAGGCGAGTTTACACTTACACTGTCTTCACTTGGCTCGGGTGAACGCTCTTTATTCTCGTAGCAACAGGGTCACTGACGAGCAAGGAGAGAGGAGACAAAAATTGTAAGACGATGCAAAGACCGTTAAAACGAGTGGCCAATTTGGCCGCAAACTTGTCAGCCTTCTTACTATAAGGATAAGTCTTGACAAAGACTTGATCACCCACGGATATACCACATGGCTTACGTTCTTTATCGTATTGTTTACGCACATTATCATATGATACAGATAATCTCGCCTTGGCACAATCCCATACCTTGCGCATGTCATGAGCGCACATATTTTCAGAAAGGATCTCATTAAATTTCAGTGCATTAGACAATGAAGAATATGGTTCATAACTCAACATCATAGTAACAGGAGATTGCATGTGTGATTCTTGAACCACAGTTTTGAAAGCATACTGCAACCAATGAAGACTGGTGTCCCAATTAAAGTGATCGCAGTAATGGTAAGCAATGAGGGATGATCTTAAATTACGATTAACTCTCTCCGCAAGGGAGGGACAGGGGTAGTAGGCGTTAGTCCTGGCATGTGAGATAGATAGCTCGAAGCAGAATTTCTTAAAAGTATTACACCGAAAGGCTCTAGCGTTATCGGAAAAAATAAATTTACAAGGACCAAAACAAGAGAATATGGATGTTAACTTAGATATACGGTAGTGGTCTGAGCGTTAGCAAGGCGAGTTGGGAAAATCCAGCAAAAACGAGTAAAACCGTCTACCCACACAAGGGCGAACTTGTGACCCAATCGAGACCTCGAGAACGGACCCACGAAATCTATGTACAACTTCTCCATCGGACGTGTAGCAAGGGAAGAAGACAAAAAACCAACACGGGTATTCAAAGTGGGTTTGCTTATGGCATGAATTTTGCAAGAATTGACCCATTCACGAATTTCGATATCCATCCCTTTCCAAATGAAATTGGATCTTATTCTTTGACGTGTTTTAAATACACCAAGGTGTCCTCCGCAAACAGATCCATGATAATATTTAAAGATAGCCGGAACGAGATCAAGTGGAACAACAATTTTGAACTTTTTGGCACAATGTAACTTGCAACATAAAACCCCATTGACAATGGAATAAGGCTTAACAGTAACACCAGCAGAAATTTGGTCGACAATATTCTTTATTTCAGGGTCATTAGCCTGACACTTACTAATATCCTGATAGAGTACTGAAAAATCAGTAAAAACAGCATTCATTGGGACATTTGTGCCCACACGAGGTTGAGGCAAATTTAGAACACCTTTAGCAGGATCAGAATTATCTTGTTGAACGTCAAACATGCGGCTTAAGCCATCAGCGATAATGTTCTCAGATCCTCTTATGTGCCGAACAATGAATTTAAAAAAAGAGATTTAAATAGCTATCGCGTCCATCTACCAGATCTACGGGGTCGACTGTGAACGCATGACAATGCCATATTGTCAGTTCCGAGCTCAATCTAGACTTGATCAACATACATGCGGAACTTCTCGAGGGCGGAAAGGACTGCTAATCCCTCCAACTCGTAGATGGAATATTTACTCTCTAATGGTGACAAACATCGGGAAACATAGGCGATAGCTCGACGACCGATATCGATATCTTACAATAGGACTGCGGCAACAGCTTTAGCAAAAGCATCGGTTTGGATGATAAAGGTGTTGGTGAAGTCAGGAATAGCCAAAATTAGAGCGTTAGATAGAGCCACCTTCAATTGATCAAAAGCGTTTTGTTGGGGTTCTTCCCAGATGAATTTTTGGTCCTTCTTTCGAAGTAAATTTAGGGGTGCAGCAATATTTGCAAATTTAGGGATGAACTTCCTGAAAAATCCAGCCATGCCAATAAATCTGCTTATACCTTTAGTATCTTTTGGAGGCTTGAAGTCTTGAATAGCCTTAGTTCTAGACTGATCGATACAGACATTATTTTGGGATACAATATGCCCTAAAAAGGAAATCTGACTACGAGCGAAGTTGACCTTGGAAACCTTGACAGTTAGCCCAGACTTTGATGTGTATGAGATGATCCTCGAAAGTTTCACTGTGCACGATGACATCATCCAAATAGTGGTATACATATTTAAATTTTATGTCTCCCAGAATAGAATCTAGGAGTCTGCTAAGAACGGCAGCTCCAGCGGAGAAGACGAACAGCAAACGATTGAATTCGTACAAGTTCCAATCCGTACAGAAGGCAGCGAGATGATTGCTCTCCTCATCGAGGAGGATCTGATGGTAGGCTTTATTGAGATCAAACGCCCTAAACAAATTAGCACCATGAAACCATTCGAAACATAAGTGTAGATCAGGAAGAGGTACAGATTGAAGTATCACCATACGCATCAACTCCCTATAATCAATGACTGGACGGAAACAACCAGAGGGTTTCGGTACTAAGAATACTAGAGAAGTATACGGAGAAGTGGAGGGCCGAATAATTCCATCGCGGAGCATCTCATCAATGATATCCTTTAGAATTTTCATTTTGGGGGCCAAACGATATGGAGCAGATCGAATCGGAATGTTATCAGAAACATCAATCTTGTAAGTAAGGACATTGGTACAACGCAAACGATCAGTGAATACATCCTTAAATTGGTCACACATTTCCCAAATTTTGTCAGCCTGGTTATCATTCAGATTATTTAAATCATGATCCGCCTCAACACAATCATCAACATCCACGACAGCCATAGCGGTACAGGAATATATGACACGCATCGGAAAACTAAGAGATGGACAGAATTTGAAATTAAGGCATTTGTCTTGTAAATTCAACAGAATTCCCACCTTGGATATGAAGTCAGCCCCAATGATGAATGGACAAGACAGATCTTGCACAACGAAACTTTTAATTTTCCAAGTGAAATTGATTAATCAATCCTTAGTTGAAACAGATCCCAGCATTTTTAACTGTCTCCCATCAGCTAACACAATTGAGGACTTCAGATTTAATAGAAGGAATTTTACACGGACTAGACATCCTTTCATACCATTCAGCGTCCATCAGACATACAACGCTACCTGTGTCAGTCACAGCACTAACAGGTTCGTTATTGATTTCAATATCTACCATGGGTACACACATAGATATACTGGCAGAGATACGATCACAGGATGGGGGAAATTTAATTTTCAGAGAATTATAATCCTTATTAACACTTCTCGAACCCTATTCAGAGCTACAGGATTAGAGTCTTTCAGGTCTAGTCATTGTTTCCTTGCACGGTCAGCTGGTTTACCACGGTTAACACTTTGGGAAGGACAAAGCCTTTGAAAATGTTCCAGTAAACCACAAAAATAGCAACCAGGTTTAGGACTGGTAGGAGATGACAAGGTAGTACGTCGGACGAACGGGCACTTATGGCGCAAGTGGTCCTGCGCGCCACAGGCATAACACAACCTGACAGGGTTAGGTTGGGGTGAAGTTAGAAGACGGTCCTGACTGGTTTTGACAAGCAATGGAGCAGGTGCATCAACTACACGTGAAGTGTGGGCATATTTGATGCGCTCTCCTTTAACGCACACAGCTCTAAGATAGGCAAGAGTACTAGGAAAGTCAATGACAGAAAAATATGACCTATGCTGAGGAGAAAAACCTTCTAAGATATCTTCAAACATCTCAGACTCCGGAACAGGCAGCTTGAACACTTCGCAATAGAAGCACAAATCAAGAATATAGGTGGTCTCATTCGATGCTTCGACTCTAAAGCAATATTTATAAATCAAGGTTCTTAACGCCTTGGCAGGAATATAATTTAGCAAAATAAAATCATGGAATTTATCGGTTGACACAGACTCATCAAGAGCCCGGGCACCTTCATGTTTAAGTACGCCAAGACAAACAGGATACAAAGCACGGAAAATTCCCTTATTGTCAATGTCAAACACATTGGCCGTTCGAGTTAACTCCACAAAAATCTTAAGAATCTGATAACCTCTTCAATGGTGTCAATATTGAAATTACAATTCTGACCCTTGAACATATCATTAACGGAAGAGATAACATAATTACTAGATGAACAGTGTTCGTGTAACACTCTTATAGTAGGCACAGAATCATTAGACGTGATGGGTATACTGACATTCTCAGACTGTATACCCTTGTCAGTGTTACTATCATGGGTGATATTGAAGGACGTAGTCTTAATCCCAAGTAAATTGAACATGCTACCAATACGATAAGACAATGTCACACCGAGAGAAAGTAGTTCAGAATACTCCTTTAAACTCTGGACGTCCATACAAACATGTAGCAAGTCGTGCACGCGAACTACAAGGTGTGAGATACGTTCCTTAATCCTATCTAACTGATATTTTGTTGGTTCAAGTTCCTCACGTATATCCTCAGGGCTAAAATCAGGAATAGCAATAGGTGCATCTCCGACACCAGAAAGCAATTCAGCGTCAGAAGCAATAATACCAGTGATACTCAAATTACGGATCTTCAGCTCGTATTCAAGCTCAGCACGCCTCGACATTCGAGAGTCCGGTACAGGTCTGGCAGGCATCGCGGATGAATATGTAACATAAATTACCAGAACAATAAGCGGATGTACCTGGCCAGTAACTACATTTTTACAAAATATACACGGTTACCCACGATGAATTGCTCCACCAAGGTAATGGGTGAGGCAAACATACAGGCAGAAAAAGGTTAGGAAGCAAAAATGAGCAACGTACCACCATTTATTGACTTTCGGTGATAATCATTTCTCAAGGTGAAATGTCTCTCACTTCGGCAATCATAGCAACAGCGTAGCCATAACCACGCGATCGCAGCTATCACTCACTCTCTGTGGCATACCAAAAATCGAAGAAAGGGGCAATCAAATGACAGGCGGTCCAACACCGCAACCCAGGTCTTCGATTGCTAGCACAACCACCAAAGAGATAAGAGGCGCCTCCCAGTGCGAAATCACGCCAACTACTGAGGGAAGGCCTCGAACAAAACACAAACACAGGCTAGGGAAGGGATGGAATCTGGGCAAAACCAATAGGTCAATGACCATAACAGAAGGTGGAAGGAGTGCAGAATAGAGCAATTCACTACAATAACACTCACCGTCACACTTAAGGACCAAATTTTAATACTATTTAAGAAAAAAAACAAGAAATAGAGTGGGTGGTCCAATATAAATATATAAATCAAATGAAACCGGGCGAGTTGGCCGTGCGCGTAGAGGCGCGCGGCTGTGAGCTTGCATCCGGGAGATAGTAGGTTCGAATCCCACTATCGGCAGCCCTGAAGATGGTTTTCCGTGGTTTCCCATTTTCACACCAGGCAAATGCTGGGGCTGTACCTTAATTAAGGCCACGGCCGCTTCCTTCCAACTCCTAGGCCTTTCCTATCCCATCGTCGCCATAAGACCTATCTGTGTCGGTGCGACGTAAAGCCGCTAGCAAAAAAAAATCAAATGAAATCTACTCAATTAAAAAATAATGACAAGGCTCATTTTCAAAAAGAACTACCACACCAAGCGTGATCACAACGCTAGATTGTCTACAACTTCAACCAATTAGTAAGGTACAATAAGATTTCCTAAAAGAAATTAACTTAAGTTGACATTAAAATTTGAACTGCATAAAAAATAACTATCTGAGCTCGGCACCTTGTTTTTCTTCATTGAGAGGATGTAAGGAGTACTCATGTAATTTTATACCTCACGAGCACATACCTGGGTTCGCGTGCCCCTTCAGTTTACCCATTTACAATTTATCAGTTTGTTATAACCCAATTCAAAGCCAACAGGCCCAACCACCGCAAATAATTACATGGTTTGTGATAGGGTTCCTAAGTCGCTGACTAATTTTACAAATATTATAAAACTGCATTTAACTTGAAAAATATGAAATATCTGCATTTAAAATGGAAAATATGAAAATTAATCTTCATTAAATAAAATACACACTCGTCGGACCTTGTACTCACACTTACTTGTTACCTGCTTACTTACACATACGTTATTTGAAGGGCGCCGGCTACCACTCAGTGCAGCACTAATAGAATGAGACTCTTGACTATCTCTAGGGTGTGGGGTAATAAGCTTACTTTTGACAACATACCATATAAGTTATGGGAAAAGGAGATTGGCGTTCGGTTTCCCCATTAATTTTGAGGTTGAGATATTTTACTGTCATTGAAATAAAACTATGAATTCGTTTGATAGAACAAAATATATTCTTTAAATAATATATAAAAAATAGTGAGTCTCGTTGCGATAAAACAGATGAGAATATGAAATTATGACATTGCAACTGAAAGAAACTAGGCATGAATTTGAATTCTTCTTGACCGGACATTTAACAATTTATACGAAATATTTCCCTCGCTGATTCACTTGACTGTACCTTCAACACTTTGAGTGTAATTACGACGTAATCCTTTGATCTGGTGTTTACTGTAGATGTGTCACGCCTAACTTGGTGATACGTCCTTGTGACTGCTTCTTCTCTATATCATCTGACTTCTTTGTAAGTCAATATGGTATTACCTCATAGTAGGTGGTATCCCTCTCTGACTCCATGATAAGCCCTTGCATCCGTGTCTTCAACTAAGTGACGGACCAACCTTTGGCCTCACTCTCTCAATGACCAATGATTAATGGCTCACTGAGTCTTCTCCATCTCTCGTCCACACTCGTTGACTGACCGACTGAGGTCTCTTCATCTCGTAGACTTCTTCACTGTTCAGCTTCCGTTTAACTAATGACTGACGCTACAATATGCAGCCACCTTTTATAGACGTTGGTTGACACAGCTACGTAATCTCCAGAAATAACAATGACATACTCCCACAACGCCTCAAACTGTTGCATGTAATGGTGAAATCCCCTGGGGCGGCCGACTCTCTGAGCGAAATGCTAAAAGCTCACGATGACGTAGCCATGACGTGGCGATGACTTGGCAGAATCGCCAGTATAGCACAATATAACAACGTCACATACAACATCTGATACATCGAAACTCTCACTGTACAGGTATTTAATGTTAATCTACATATACGTATATATGCATACACTCAATTATAAATAATAATTATAACAAAATAATAGTAATCTCATAGATAAAATATAATAATAATAATAATAATAATAATAATAATAATAATAATAATAATAATAATAATAATAATAATAATATCTTGTAACGGGATTTGAACCGTTACACAATGAACACGGAAGCGTTTTAAAAGAAGCCATCTATTCGCATCCCCAAACAGAACGACAACGTCGTGAAGTAACATAAGGGTAGGTTAAAATTTAAATAAGGTTAAGAGCCTGCGTCAAAAAAAGTTTAAAGGAAACCAATCATAAGGTAACCCAATAAGAAAAGAAGTAAACTCTTTCCCGTGACCAAGTTCATGACACCATGGCATACGCTCAAAACACAACAAGGAGCATCCGAACACCACAAGTATTGTTATGACACTGACTCACACCGCGGCAATGCGCGCTAATCAGAACCGTTACCAAGATAACAATAGACGGAAGCATACCACAACAGTTCAATAAAATGGAGGGTAGCTTCAGAAACAGTAGCCATCATACCAAAATTTAAAAAAGGATATAATATTAATAATAATAATAATAATAATAATAATAATAATAATAATAATAATAATAATAATAATAATAATAATAATAATAATAATAACTGCAAATGAAGAAATAGAACAAAAAGAAAATGGAATAAAATTCAATTCAACCCAAAGCACGATTCAGTATTGACTTGGGTGTAAAATCTACAAACGTTACATTAATTTAAATATTCAGACACCTTTGGTAGCCTAACTATATATACAGACTGCACAGTGGGTAAATCCATTACCTTGTTTCTTTTCTTTCCAACGGGAGAAATTTTAAATTAATAACCTGAAATACAGCAAGTAAATTTATCACAGCTCCTGTAAACGAGCAGATCGTTTGAAACCACACGCTAACAGTTACAAACAGTGGTTCTAGTGACGTAGAAGTGCGTCCTTTCAATTGAAATTATTCACTCGTCGGAATATAACATAATTGGTTGGGCACGTTTAAATTCGCTGAATAATCTAATTTCAACCACAAAAAGGTTCACTTCATATGCCTTCATATGGTCGGAAGACGAAGGGATCTTCAGTCCAAAAACATAATTAATATTACATGCCGAACAGACATATTGGATTCCTACACCAGTAAACTTGAACGAAGTGACGCAGTGCTATTTCGCCGAGATAGTTTATATCTTATATGAAGTTGAACTTACCAAGGTGCTGAGGCTGTTTCACACAGAAAAACTTTACAACTTATAACCGTGGTGGCATTATTTCCATGTATTTCGGCATGCTCCGATGGCGAAGGGAACGGTCACGTAATTTTTAATTTATAAGAGAAACACACACATAATTTTTGTAACCCCCCACCGCTAAAGATAATTTAATTCTTGGCCGAAATCACACATTATGGTGGTTTGAAGATACACACGGACCCTTTGCTAGCCATTGTAACAAGAGGCCGCAGCACGCACATATTGTCTGTAGCGAAGCTGACGCACAACAACCAACGGTTCCAGTGGTTTACACCAGAGCGCGCTGCGAAAACAGTGCCAGTCAGTTGGCGAGCCAACCAATACCAAGTTTATAACAACACAGTTCCACCGAATTGCCAATGGTGAGGAAACACCCCACCGTTATTTCTCATTTTACTCCAATCGGGACTTTAAATGCACAACAATTAGATTTCGCTCTGTTGCATTACATGGTTCAAAGTTAAATGATAGTTTCCATTCTTGTTTTTTTTAATTCCGCATGAAACAATTTCAGGTGTAGCGGTAATTCCACATAGTCTCAATAATTATACCGCTACAATAAGATTCGGAGAGAGAATGTGGAGAAGAGGTTTAACATGGTGGATCTTGTGGTTCCATAAGAACAAGGGATGGATAAAGAGAAATGACAAAACGCTGTGTGTTTTATGCGGGAACAGGGCGGATGAATTACACCTAGCTGGTGAATGTGTAGAGAGAGAAAAGCTAAGGAATAAGTTCCTAAGTGTTAAACAGCAAGAATTGTGTAGAATTGGACATAAACCAAAAATTATTGCATGGATCTCAAAAAAATGGAACAGCAAAGGAAATCTGTACCCATTCCTATGTGCCGTGATGAAACTTTGTGAAAGAAAAGTGAAGTCAGCATATGATAGTGAGTTAAGAATTCATGTAAACACTTAAGTGGAAAGGAACTTAAACTGTATTGAGGACGGACCTGAGGCAGCGGAAAAACTAATGCACCCAGCAGAAAGTAGGAGGTTGTCAAAGTTCGCTGGTAGTGGTATTGAAATACCAGACTAGCTAACTGAGGCAACGTTAATATGGGTCAGGGCCAGGTATAACAGGCAGTGGCAGTTTTCAATAGTGTACTTTACCGCTACAAGTTGCGTAACCTCAACAGGATGCGCAACATTTCTTACTTCTTATTTCTCTGGTTAGCATCGGATTCCAACCTGTAGTTAGCACTACTGGGAGGAACTTTTATTATTATCATCCCTCTTATATAATAGTAACGTGAGAAACCTCACGCCACCTGGCATCATTTAACATCTGGTAATCACCAGACTCATATGCGCGGTGATCGTTTATTATTATTATTATTATTATTATTATTATTATTATTATTAGTAGTAGTAGTAGTAGTAGTAGTAGTAGTAGTAGTAGTAGTAGTAGTAGCCTCGCCATCTATAGGCTACACTGGGCAAAGATCACTGCGTGCAGGGCTCATTATACTACACTTATCATTGTTTATAAAGGTAGATTTGGTTTACTCCAAAGGCCAACGGCTCTCCGCCAGTGAGTTGACCGTAGGTCTTTTGTTTCTAAATAGTGTATGGTTACTCTGTCATTGCTTTTAAAAGGGACAATTTATACAATTTGGTCATGCTTATTAAGATGTTGAGCACTGTATGGAGCGAAGGCCTGTTTTTCCAATAAATAAAATATCCCGGTATTATTTTTAAAAATTCACCCGCTTTTTCAATTCTTTTCAGCGCTGTAAGTGGATTTTCCGAAAATAAAAGAATTCGTGATTCTTAGTTTTAAAGGAGATTTCAAATACCAGTTTTCACGTCTGTAAGATCTTCAGTTTTTGAAATATAAGTATCCTCAACAAAAAATTCAACTTCTCCTTCACTTCCTTCCACCCCATCCGCCTTAAAGTGGATTTTCCGAAAACAAAAGGATATGTGTTCCTTTGAAAAATCTAAATACCAATTTTTACATCTGTAACATCTTCAGTTTTTCAGATATAAGTATCCTACTAAAAGGAATTCAACTCCTTTTTTCACCCCCTCCCGTTTAATTTTATTCCCCACCCCCAAAATGCGTTTTTCTTTATTTTTATAAAGAGACTCCAAATACCATTTTGCACGTCCGTAACATTTAGTTTTTATACTGTATAAGTATTCCCAAAAAAAAAGGAACTTCCTTTCACCCTCCCCCTTAGGTGAATTTTTCGAAAACAAGAAGTACATGTTTCTTCATTTATAAAAGGAGCTTCCAGAAACCAATTATCACGATTGTAACATCTTCAGTTTTGAGATATATGTAACCTCATGAAAAGATTTCAACTCCTATTTCACCCCTCTCCTCGCCCAAGTTCATTTTCCCCCAAAAATGCATGTGATTTTATTTTTAAAGGAGTTTCCAAATACCAATTTTCACGTCTGCAACAGCTTCAGGTTTTTGTAGAAATAAGTATCCTCATATAAATAACTAGCTGATGTACCCGTGCTTCGCTACAGAATTTTACATTGTATACAGAATTCTAGGTTAGGTAGTGTACACGTTGTGAGCAAAATTGTATTAAATTGTATATCTCTTAACGTTACCCTAGAAACGCGACAGGGAATTCACCAAACGTATTTTCTTATATGAAAACTGGGTTAGGGCATTTGCACTGTAAAGGTAGGCCCGCTTACCTACCATCAGTCACAATCAGATTGGGGCGTTTTCATTATAATGTCAGACACTCACACTCCACCTGCCTTTTTACATCCTCAGAAAGACTGTCTTAGTGGTTTTCCCAACTGAAATGAACATAGATTACGATGACGTCAGTAGGAATGGCGCATTTAAAAGCAATGCTTTCATATGAAATAGCCGATCAAATGAAAAACCACACATTTTCTCACTTTTAACGAACGCTGCCGATCTAAGAGTCCAACGTTCCAGAGCTGGAATGACCAGGCCGCAGACAGCCGTGATCCGTGAACACTCTTCGTCTTTTTTCGGCGGGGGAGTCGAATAGTCGAGAGTACCAGGGCAAAACTACGTCTTTTTACTAATGTGTTTCCTAGGAGTACCCGATGAGACAGAAAATCAGTACACTGGCGGCGGAAAAATCTATCTGACTTGGAATTAATTGTGGTGCTATAATTTGGAATAGACCTAAATTGTAATTCTAGACCAGGTCATACTACCACTACTTCTGCTAGTAAGCGAGCCTCTGGCTTAAGTGGACACACTGCTCATTCAAAACAGCGCGTCAAAGTAGGAATCGAATAGCTGGAATACTATGATGAACCAGAATGTTACGTAGCAGCAGTATCAGAAAATGTATGAAGCAGAGGGATGGCATGCTAAAGAAGAAAGTTTTCTAACTCCCCAGCCATTTCCCGCCAATATTCAGTCAGGCTGTTATACTTGGTACACAGCAGTAATCCCATCCATCGGAGTTGATGGAAGTATAAGAGACAAAGGATATCACAACAAACAATGGTCAATGTAATGTTACTGTTGCTCAATATTATGCGCTTTCGATATTGTAGCCCTGCATATTTAGTTTTCTTCCGATTCTGAAATACCACTCTTATCATAGTCGGTACGGTAAAACTGAATAAAACACAAATGTTCGGAAATTGTATTCTCTATAACTTTTGTTATGTAGTAATTTTGGAAAGGACCAACAACATAGGTATTTAAAAATTAAATTTAGTGCGTCTTCCCCTGAACTACAATTTCATCCAGGGTGAATAAAATTGTTTATAGCCTAGACTGTAGTTTCTTATTCCCCGACTCTATAGGCCTATGCCGATTTTCATTAAATCCTGTTAACCCATTTTCTCGTGGCTCGGCGTTGATATGGACTTAGCAACAAAAATACAAATTCATGAATATCTGTGTTACCATAGCCGGTACGGTAAACATGTATAAGGTATAAATTATCACGAATTTAATTCTGTATAACTTTAGTTATGCGTAGTTTATCGATAGGACCACTAATAATATAAATATTTTGAGAATTAAATTTTAAGCCTTCCCCTAAATATACCATTTCACTCAGCATTAATAAAATGATTTATAGCCTTAATTGTAGTGGTTCATACCCCGACTTTACATACCGATTTTCATTAAGGGGATTTGGGACACATTTTTTTCGGTAAATGGATGAAATTGTCGGAATTTGAAATCTGGCATAAATAAATTATATTAACCTTGCTCTATATAACAAAAGTGGTTTTGTGCCACTGTGACTAATTTTGATGTAGTTACGGCCGTTTTTAAGTGGCTCTGCACGGTCATTTGATTCTCCACCACGCCCCCTTTTCTCTGTATGCTCGGCTATCCGTGTCCCTTCTGTTACCATTAATTCCCTCTTTACAGTAGCATTGAGATGACACAATTTTTGAATATCAGAATATATACTGCCATCTGTTGGCTATGTTGTGAACTACTTCAACCTATAATTTAGTCAACATAAAACTTTATATTTTAGAACATGTTTATAATTATATCCATTCTAGTGACATGTTTGACTTGAAAAAATTCTATGTGTTTATAGAAGTAGTATTTTAATATGTTTGAGAGTTGTAACCAAATGCATACATTTAATAAGTTAGTGGACAAGCCTGACATCAGCCTATACACTTCCTTGTTTACTATTGGGTTTGTTTTGGTCAGTTTCGTGAATTGCAAGCAAGGTTGTGGGAAAATGTTAGTGAATATTATATCAAATCATGAGGATGTAGATCCATCCAATGTAGGTAAACAAGTGTTTGACATTGCTGTATCATTTGATGGAACATGGCACAGGCGTGGCCATACATCTCTCTATGGCATTGGCATAGTGATTGACATTCTGAGTGGATTAGTTATAGATTACCATGTGTTATCTAAATATTGTCACATGTGTGTTGTAACTGCTCATGAACTGGGTGATGATTCTCCAGAATATAATGTACGGCTGGAAGGTCATAAAGCATGTGAGGAAATGCTCCAGGAATTATGAGGGATCATCTGTAGCAATGGAAGTATTTGCAGCTGACATTTTATGGAAAAGATCAGTGGAAGAACATGGCATGCGCTACACAACTGTGCTTTTTGATGGGGATGCCAAAATATTTCTCCACCTTTCAAATGAAGCAGTATATTGACCAGATGTACAATTGAAGAAAGAAGAGTGCATTAACCATGTTGCACAAAGGATGGGGACTGGTTTGAGGAATTTGGTGAAAGAGTGGAAAGTAAAAGGAACTACACTTGGTGGAAGGAGGCCTGGAAGTTTGAAAGAAGCAACTATTGTGAGGCTCCAAATATTCCCTCAGTAGATAATTGAAATCTGCAATATATGCCTCACTATACCATTACTCCTCCACAGATGAAGATCCTAAGCATAAGAAATGCCTCTTAGGACCTTAATCATGGTGCTTCTACAACAAGAGTATCGCAACAGGACAAACCCCTCAAAACCCACAAAAAAATGTCAGTTTAATTCACAACTGCAATGCTGCTGAAAATTGTGCCTGTATACCAAAGGCTGGCATCAACAGAACTTCTGTCTAGATGTTGTAGAGGGGCTACTCAAAATTCCAATGAAAGTCTTCATGCATGTATATGGAAAAAGTGCCCAAAAGAGATCTTTGTGTCCTCAAAAAGACTTGGAATAGCTGTTTCTAATGCAGTTTCAGAATACAACATGTGATGCAATGCAACACAAGAAATAAAAATGGCTGTAAGGAATTATAAACTTTCACCAGTGTCCACCAAACTTGCCACACAAAGAGATGAAAGAAGAAAATTTGACAGTCAGCGGTCAGTCACCCAACAAAAGAAAGCCAGGAAAAAAACTGAAAATCCTCAAGGTGCACAGGGAGGAAGCCAAAAAGAAGCAGGAGGGTAGGAGGTATAGTGCTAGTGAATTTTAAGAGATTTGGAAAGGCCATTATGAAAATTTTTAATGGTTTTAGAACTAAAATTCATTTAACTCAAAACACCATTTTTTGTAACCTGCAGTGTTCCATGCGGGTCAAATCTAAACCTATATTTACCAAACTTGGTGTGTAGCTTCTATGTGACCTAACAAAGAAATTGTAGGATGGATTTTGCATTCTTCTTCAATATACTCATTTTATGAGGCAAAATGAACAGAAAATTAGTGGAAAATTACATGAAATAAAATTAAAAATTTGAAACAGGAGTTAATTGATCAACATAGGGTGCATAAAAAATTCCATCCTAGAGTTTTTTTAATGTTATAATGAAGAATCATTTCACAAGTTTTCAAACTCTCAGGTATAAATACATCGTACAGGGAACTTTTTGAAAGTTGCCTGTTTTGCGAGTATCATAAACACAAAGTACACCATATCTCATAAACTAATAATGATATTAAGCTGAAATTAAGATATATTCTTTCCATAATAGTCCTACATATTCCATAAAAATTTCATTGTGAATGCTCAAAAATTGTGGAAAACAAGAAAATGTGTCCCAAGTTCCCTTAAATTCTCTTCAGCCGTTTTCTCGTGATGCGTGTACATACAGACAGACAGACAGACAGACAGAAATTACGGAAAAGTAAAAATGCATTTCCTTGTTACAGTGGACAAAACCGATACAGAAATACCATTCTTTTCAAATTCTGAGCAATGTACAGACAAAACTCTTATTTTATATATATAGATTCAACTAACTTTTCAATTCTTTCACACCGGCACCAAGTGGATTTTCCGAAAACAAAAATATATGTATTTCTTTATTTTTGAAGGAGCCTACAAATACCAATTTTCACGTCTGTAACATCTTCAGTGTTTGATATATCAGTACCCTAACAAAAAGAATTTACCCCTTTTTCAGTCCTTTTACCCTCATTTAAGCGTTTTCCCCAAAACAAAAAATACATGATTTTTAGTATTAAAGATTAAAAATACCGGTACCAGTTTTCACGTCTGTAACATATTAAGTTTTTTGAGATACAGTATACTATAATATGCTCATTTTAAAAAACACCCCCTTTTCAGTTCCCCTTTAGAGGATTTTCCGAAAACGTTTATCTATGTTTCTTTACATTTAGAGGGGATTCCAAATACCATTTCTCACGTCTATAACATGTTACGATTCTGAGATATACTATACATACAGTCAATTTAAAAAATCACCCCCTTTTGTCACTCCTGTTCAACCCCCATTATTTGGATTTACAAAAAACAAAAACAAAATACGTGTCTTTACTTTTAAAGGAGATTCCAAATACCAGTTTTAATGTCTGTAACATCTTCAGTTTTTGTGATATACTGTAAGTATCCTCATAAAAAGCATTCAACTTATTTTTCACCCTTTCCACCCTCCTTATTGGGATTTTCCGAAAACAAAAAAATCGTGTTTCCTTATTATTAAAGGAGATTCCAAATGCCAAGATTTAAGTCTGGAAACTCTTAGGTTTTTGAGATACAAATACACTCATTTTAACAATCCATCCCACGTTTCACGCCCTTAGCGACAGAATATCCAAAAATCCTCCCTTAGTGAGCACCTGCACTTTAATATGAATGCATCCCCAAAATTTCGTTTCTTCATGTCCGGTAGTTTTGGCTCGGCGACAAGTCAGTCAGTCAGTCAGTCAGTCAGTCAGTCAGTTAGTCAGGACATGTTATTTTATATATATAGATAAGGGTTTCCCTCAAATACGGACGTGTATGGTCATGCCACCTTTTCATTCAACCCCTAGTTTTCCACTGAGGAAGTCCGAACAACGTGTGATATAGCATCAATTCGCATTCACGAAGAAAGGGTCACTCAAAGAATGAAAGTGTGCAAAATATTAAGGAACAAAATTACTGCAGATTTATTGCCTCATACTGATAACATTGTTCGTATTATTGGTGCTATATCAATTTTTAGTCCTCCTATAATCGAATACCAGGAATAGGATCACAGAATTTCAATAATGAAATAATACATCAGTTCTAAAAGGAAAAATTCCTTACAATATCATATTTAACATGCATATTTATGTGATACTAGTAGTTTAACGCGGCTTCGCTCGCGTGGATTTCGTAATTTGATAAAAGTAATCGTTCCTCGGCACTGTACTAAGACATTATCTGAAAATACCTAAAGTATATAAACTCACCCCAGAAACTCTTTGTATGCTAAACCACGTTTGTGATATTGCTTTTTGGGGCTAAGACGACAATGCGACATAGAACTGTACATGTGAGAAACAGTCTTCTCTTAAGCCGAAAAGAAAGAAAATCATGTTTGTTTACTTTTAAAGATCGAGCTCGATAGCTGCAGTCGCTTAAGTGCAGCCAGTATCCGGTATTCGGGATATAGTGGGTTCGAACCCCACTGTCGGCAGCCCTGAAGATGGTTTTCCGTGGTTCCCCATTTTCACACCAGGCAAATGCTGGGGCTGTACCGTCGTTAAGACCACAGCTGCTTCCTGCCCACTCCTAGCTCTTTCCTTCTCATCGTCGCCATAAGACCTATCTATGTCGGTGCAACGTAAAGCAACTTGTAAAAAAATTAAAGGAGATTCCAAATACTTATTTACATGTCTGTAACATATTCAGTTTATGAGATATAAGTATATCCACTTAAAAAGAATTCCACCCCTTTACCGGTCCTTCCTCCACCCCCACATAAATAGATTTTCCGAAAACCAAAAGTACATATTTCTTTATTTTTAAAGGGGATTCCAAATACCAGTTTTCACGTCTGCAACATCTTCAGTTTTTGGATATAAGTATCCTTATAAAAATAATTCAACTCCTTTTTCACTTATTTTCACCCCCGTTAAGTGTCTTTTCCGAAAACAAGAAGTAAATGTTCCTGTAGTTTTTAAAGCTTTCCAAATACCAAGTTTCATGGCAGTAAGACGTTAAGTTTTAGACATACAACCTGTGACAATAAAGTTCGATAATAGTCCTGTACCATCAAATAGATGAACAATGCACGACAGTTACCTTACTGTCCTTCGAAATAGTCCCCTCCCATAACTATGCACTTCTGAGATCGGCGATACATGTCCTGGAAACTTTACAAGAAGGCTTCCTTTGGGATGGTGTTCAAAAGCCTCGTCACGTTTCGTTGGATGCCAGGAAAATCGTCAAATCTCTTTCCTTTCAACGCAAGTTTGAGTCGTGGAAATAGGAAGAAGAAGGATTGAGATTTGCCGAGTATGGGGAATGTTAAAGTTGCACCACTCCCTTTTTTGCCATGAACTGTTTGACGATATTGGCTGTGTGTGGGCGAGCGTTGTCATGGACAAAAAAAACCATGAACCTTGATGTGCGCACTGGGGTCGTACCTTGCGTAGACGTTTCATGAAACGGGTCAAAATTTCAATGAACCGTGCAGCATTCAACGTCGTTCCCTCGGGTAGAAATTCCTTGTGGATTATGCCTTGACTATTAAAAAAAAGGTGATGAGCATCGTTTTGATGCGTGACTTTTCGGCTCTGACCTTTTACCGATGAAGGGATCCCAGAGAACGCCATTCCATGATTCCGCCGTTTCGACAAAATCCTGTGAAGCTTCTAAACTTGCCTGCTTCTGATCGTAGGTCAAGTGATGTGGCACAAGACGAGAACACGTTTCCCTCTTCCCTAACTTCTGGGTAACGATTTGTCGCACGGATTCACCGTTAATCTGCAGTTCATCCGCTATCATGCGCACAGTTAATCGCCGATCGTTCTAGATTGATGTCCTCACCTTCTCAATGTTTTCGTCACTGACGGCGATCGCCAGTCTTCCGCTGTGGGAGTTGTCAGAAACACGTTCCCGACCTCATCGAAAACGGGCGAACCACTCGTACACTCACTTCAAGGACAGTGCTTGATCTTCATAAACACGTACCAGGAACACATGCGTTTCTTTCGGTGGCTTGCCAAGCTTAAAACAAAACTGTACTTTGATCTTTTGGTCGTTCATATTCCTGTTCGCAGTTCAGAACCAACGCACGAAACACGTACTGTGTCAAACAGGTCTTACACGGCACACACACGATGTTCAACTGAACAACGTTGGGAGCAGCTCGTCAAAACCTGCTGCTAAGCAGGTGCAGCGTTGCGTGCCGCCAGTGTTGCCGGATCGATCCTTTTGACTTCATTCAAAGAACTTTATTGTCACAGGTTGTATACTGTAGATATACCTGTATTCGTTTTAAAAATTCACCCGCTTTTTCAATTCTTTTCAGCCCTTTAAGCGATTTTCCGAAAACAAAAGAAATCGTGATTCTTAGTTTTAAAGGAGTTTACAAATACTAGTTTTCACGTCTTTAACATATTCAGTTTTTGAGATATAAGTATACTAAACAAAAAATCAACTTTTCTCTACTTCCTTCCACCCCCTCCGCCTTAAGTGGATTTTCCGAAAACAAAAGGGTACGTGTTTCTTTGAAAAGTCCAAATATCAATTTTCACGTCTGTAACATTTTCAGTTTTTCAGATACAAGTATCCTACTAAAATAGAATTCAACTCCTTTTACACCCCCTCCCGTTAAGTTTATTCCCCACCCCCAAAATGCCTGTTACACACAAATAAAAGTATCCCTGTATGTGATGAATCTTACAGTTTGTGATTTGTTCGTTTTTTGCCCTAAGAGAAGTGCAAAGGTAGAAATATACAGAAATGAGGAATTTCTTTCAGATATAATTCTTCAATTGGAAAAAATTGAACATTACTTTTGAACATTTTGCTCAAGCAGCACTAAATTATGAAATATTCGGTTTTATGACAATTGTGAAGCATATTTCCAAACCGTCCTTTTTCGAGCAGCTTCTAGTTTACAGAACGGAGAAAAATCGAATAGAAAATGTAATTCTGAGTTTGACCCTCTCAAACATTCTTCTAGCTAATTGTTATACATTCCATAATTCCCCAGAATCAAAGAATGCATTTAATACCATACCGTTAATTAGATATTAATACAAATGCATTGGGGAAGGGACATACATTTGAACATTCTGCATAGATAACTCTTTACACTTCAAAACATAGCATTCAAAATCTCCGCGATAGCCCATTTTACTCAGGATTCAGTTCGTGATTTACTTCAGCAGATTGTCCAACAGGACTTGCCATTATCTCCGGCACATGCTGTTTGAAATTCGAACGTGTTCTTTCGAACTCTTAAATGTAAATATTAAGTTTACCCAACAATTCTCATTTTACTAGTATCCTATTCGAATATTACTGAATTAATGCCAGTTTCGTCTATTGCTTTTCATAGTTGCCTACAGTGAAACATTTACATGTTTGCCCCGTGGTTTGCCGTCGTCAAACGTGTTTTGTGTATAGTACGCGCACCTTTTCTTGAGCCCGAATCTCCATAGTAACGAATGGGAACCAGGGCTCAAGAAAAGGTGCGCGTACTATAGTGTGGAACTACTATTACTACTCTTTGGTGTACTTCCAAAAGTATGGGCTAGGGAGTCACTGCTCTGTTTTAGAAGCGGTGACGGTTTTCTGTTTTCTTTCACATTAAACTAAACTGTGTTTGGGATATACGGGGTTTTATTAACCACGGATTGCCTTACATAAATATTTCTATTGCATTCTCAGAATATGTTAACTTTGTATTAGGAAAGTTTTAGGTTATGTTTTAGTATAGTGTGTAAACAACATCCACCGCAGTATGAATGCTTTTCCTGGTACAGCTACACTTCTTGAAGAATTGGACAGTAAGTTTGCATCTTGACATCAAGAAATGATGGGAATATCGTATAGAGTATATAATGGCAGCTCGCCGGCAATTATCGGTTTTAACCTAGTAATTGTCACTAGTTTAGTGGGAGATGGGGGAAGTGGAATTTTTTTAAAAAATCTTTATTTTCTTATAAAAGTTAAAATACGTGACAGGATTTCATTATTTCAAAATAGCCCTCAAGTGGATGCTATTTGCCCTTTGCCCCTCATTACTACTGTAATACATAATGTGGTGAAGCTCATTGTAAATAAACAGATTTTGACCCTTGATTATAATTAGCTCACCCAGATATTCATTAACTATCTATGCTAAATTATCTTCATCCATGTTTACACTTGTTTTAACAGAGGGGATGATTGTATTGTGTATTCCCCTTGTTAACTGACTTTGTTTTGGAACATGAAAAACAACTTTTCATTTAAATACTAGGCCTACACTTCTTTAGGGATTTCATCTTGTAAATATTGTAAAATTTGATATGGTACTAAATGCATTTAAGGGGAATGAGTCATTTAGCTTTTGTTTAGGCCGAAGCACTTTCGTCTTTTTGCAACATTGTAGGTATATAACACCACTGCCTATTGTATTATTAGGTTTATGTCAAAATGTTATTGTTGCTATTATTATTATTATTATTATTATTATTATTATTATTATTATTATTATTATTATTATTATTATCATCATCATCTTCATCATCACCAGTTGTGGAACCATCCAACAGGCTGAGCAGGATTTGTGTGTACAACATGCTTCCATCTCTTTCTATGTGAACTTCTCTCGTTACATCTTCAAATATCTCTCCCTTTTTTATTTGATCACAGCATCTTTAATTTGGTCCCACCATTTCCTAGGATGTCTGAATGGTCTTTTTCCAGGCACCATCCTCTCCAAGTACTTCCTGGGAATCACTCTCCTGAATTTTACATGGCCAAACCATTTCAGTCGTGCGCCTCTCAGTCTTTCCGCCATTGGCCATTTTTCCCACGTATTCTCTCCGTTCCCATCTGCATAGCTGATTTTGAAAACTTCATTTCATATGCTTGTAATTTAGTAACATTCTGTGTATTTAATACATAACTCTCCAAGTTTTAGCCTGTCATGACTGGCAGAAAGTATTATAACATTGTCTGTTTTGTTCTTAAAGAAACTGTCTTGTTCCAGACTCAATTGTGCACTTAGTAGAGTAAGTTAGATCTTTGAACATTCCCATAACTGGATACAGCGTTTAACACATTCAGTTCACTCTCCCTCAAGTGTGAGATTACACCGAGTGGATGTTGTACTCATTTCCATTGCTGCTGTTTTTTGCTGGTAAAACTGGGGGTACAAAAGAGAAGTTAGGAATCCAACATGGTGCTGCTCTCCAACTTAGATGTGTTTAGTGAGGGGACCATTGCTTTGGTTTAGTTAGATTATTGGCTTAGTGACAAGACCATATGTCCACTATAGGTCTGAGGCAAGCAAAGGGGATCTGGGGACGTAAGTCACCAGGTTAGAGCCGCAAAGTGGTCCACAGGCCTCTAGTATCCCCTGAGACAGAATTGGCTACTGACAAGACCATTGGTCAGGCTAAAAATAAGTTAATTTTACTCCTTCTGTACTTAATATATTCACATTGCAGATACATCCAGCACATAATGTGACTCTTTCAAACTTCGTGGTTTCATTTTCATAGAATATGGCAGCCCTGTAGCCACACAGGATGTGAGCTCTGTCATAGACAAAAGCAAACCCAGCCACTTGGAACACAGGAAATAGTCTTATTTCCCAGATTGACATAGCCTCCATTTTAATTTAAATTTTGGGGGTGGGTTGGTGGGTACCTGGCAAACATAAAGGAAGGATCTCTCCTCTCTGCTACTTCAGTATCATTTCACATGTAGTATGCGCACTTTTTAGTGATAGATTTTTGTACTCGTTGGAGAAGTAAGAAGGGTTCCGTTAATAATGCCAACTGAATGGAAATGAAATCTGAATTGAATCGATAATATGATCGATCGATATGAATTATATAAACCTTTATTATTTTAAGCAAACAACTGTATCACACACACAATATATAATACTATATGACATTTCCCGTTGCGAAACGTGTTCCTAGCATGAATTCTATAGTTTGGCTTTGCTGTGTAAACAACAACAGTACGAGTACTTAAAATGTACGCCAGATGTCGCACAGCGATGATAAGCGATTCTTAGTTTGTGTTTCAAAGGTTGCCAATACGAATCTCGAAGATAACCGAAGTCGACCACTTCAGCACTGGGGTGTAAATCTATCACTAAAAAGTGCGCTGATAGTAATTTTTGCTTGATTTTCTTATTCTTGAACATGCACCTTTTGCTGCTAACAGGTAGCTTATATTCTCTATCTTGCTACTTCAGCAATCCAATTTCTTCTGTCTCTCTCCAGATGGCAACACTATCAACAAAAACAAATGCTTTCAGATCTGCAGCATTCATTGTATTAATTTCCTTGAAAATTATGTTCACATGTATGATGAAGAGTAGTGGAAACATTGAACTGCCTTGTACTTCTCTCTTTATTTGAAACCATTCCAGTCTGTCATTTCTTAGTTGCACAGTAACCGGGCGAGTTGGCCGTGCGCGTAGAGGCGCGCGGCTGTGAGCTTGCATCCGGGAGATAGTAGGTTCGAATCCCACTATCGGCAGCCCTGAAAATGGTTTTCCGTGGTTTCCCATTTTCACACCAGGCAAATGCTGGGGCTGTACCTTAATTAAGGCCACGGCCGCTTCCTTCCAACTCCTAGGCCTTTCCTATCCCATCGTCGCCGTAAGACCTATCTGTGTCGGTGCGACGTAAAGCCCCTAGCAAAAAAAAAAAAAAAAAAAAAAGTTGCACAGTACTCCCACAACCTTCATACAACATTTGGATAGGCCTATTATGAATAAGAGATTTTGGAACCTTTAATTAGTATAGGCTCTCATATCCAAAATTAATACTAACAGTACCAGTATCATGACTGCTTAGTAGTAAAATAGATAATTTAGATAGTAATACTGGTAATGTAAAACATGAAACTGTTGGTGGATATCACAGTAGACTACATTGGTTCTTATGAACTAACCTTTTGTTGAAGTACGTTATCCTGTTCCACTATAGGACTAGAAACTTGCACTGTTTCGAGATGACTGATTCCTTTCCTGGTACATAACAGTGACTATCTTGAATGTAAATTTTAAACTCCAGGAAAATGCATCATGTTATTTCAAGTTTTGAGCCACCTTTCCCAGCACTATGCCCAAATAATTTTTTCACACTTCGATAACACAGACAAGAACACTTTTATTATTCTATAGACTAATTTGAGGTAGCCTTCCACGGTACCCTATCTTATACTACCGTAATCTCTTCGTCTCTATAACTACAGGATCTCTCGTATAAACTCATACCGAATGCATGGTGTTTGTACCCTGCGCTGCGGCAGCTGCCTCAGCCAAACTTATGTCGCATGCAGCCGCCCTATCTTAAGCGTGTATACAATCTTGTATGAAATCTTGCCTTATAAAAGATGCTGGAAGTGTCATCCTTCCTGGGTTATACAGGCACTATATCTGGTGGCTGATGCAAGTGAGTTCTACCACTGTAATGTTTCTGATATCATTGAAGTAATGTTTTCTTTCAGTTCCTCCAATATGTGAGGATTTGTTCGATACACGTTTTCTTTCACTTTACCCCATAAGTAAGAATCGCACACTGTTAGATGTGGAGAATGAGGGGGAAATAGACCAGCACTGATCACTCTGTAAACCCTTTCAAGATTGTAAGAAGAGAATCTTCTGCTGTATGAGCAGGGGCTGTCTTCTTGAAACTACCTGCACGATATTTCTTCTTCCATTAACTGATGGAAGAACGGCGTCAAAATGTCATCCTAGTACCTCTCTGCATTTACTGTAGTCTCGAAAAAAAAAAATTAGGCCCAGTTATTCGTCTTGCACTAACAGCACACTAAACACCAATCTTCCTATCATAATGAGGGACTTCATAAACACCATTAGAATTTTCTGCACACCAATACTGAGAGTTATGACTGTTTACATGACCATTAAGATGAAACCAGAACTTTTACATATGAAAATACGGTGTTGCAGAGATACATGTTAACAGCTGAGATTCATACTGGTGATTCATCCTTGCCAGGTCAAACATGTGCACACTGTTCGCAAGGTCAAGAACTATGTACGCATCTCCCATACTGCAGCTGCCGTAACACAGAGTACAAACACCGTGCGTTTGGTCTTGGTTTATAAGAGAGACCCTGTATTATACCTTTCCTTTTATAATTTATTTAATATTAATATCTTGACCTCTCCTTATCATTTTCACACCTTACATTTCTCTCAAGAATCAGTTTTTAAACTCCTGAGTGTCTCATGATACCTTCTATACTCTGTGTTGCTTCTGGTCAAATTTTGCTAAACTGTTCCCTTCTTGATTATTTGATTATTTCTGTAGAAGTTCAGCTGCGGATATGCAAAAAAAAAAAATAATAATAATAATAATAATAATAAATCCAACGCGGCATAGCTCAGACAATGTCACAATTCAGTAAACAGAGCAGCCAACATTGTGGCATTAGCCTACACAGCACAAACATTGCACAGCAGTGCATTCTATGTTTGGTAGTGGACAAACATTGAATTACACTTGCACAGCAAGCAGAGGAGGTCTGAAGGCTTACCATGTTAGCTACTGCAAAGCGACCTTTGGGCCTCTAATATCCCTCGGCCAAGACCATCGGTCTTCTGTTGTTACGTCTGGCAATTGAGACAAGGCTATTGGTCGATTCTGTTGCTAGAAAGAATTAGTAGTTCTGGTAGCGGCTTGTGGGTCAAATGGAAGGTGGGGCTAATGTGGGTATTATTATTATTATTATTATTATTATTATTATTATTATTACACTGTTATATGTTACTATTGTTATTAGGCCTAATATTAATGTAGTTTTTGTTTCTTCTGCAGTTGTATATACACCCATATTAAACCTTGTCATTACATTTTTTTATTGGCAGTATCAGTAGGTAAGCATGCTTGATTATACAGTCGAACCTCCCTTCGGCGGACACAGTCGGTTCCGAGGAAAAATGTCCATTACGAGAGGTGTCCGCTAAAATAAGTTGTAAAAATAATGAACATTTTAACGGCAAAGAACATCCACCTTAAATATGAGCATACATATCTTTATTTTTATTATTCTAAGTCATTTCTGTATTAGTATTTCATAGAGAGTTATTATAAGGGATTTTACATCATTTACAAGCATTACAGCTTCGTGAAGTAATCGTGAAGCTTCGTCTGTGTAAATTTAGCACACGTTTTCTTAACTGTGATATTCTGTTCTATTCTTCACAATAGTGTTTATTTGAGTTTTCCCGCAGTTGAATTTTTCGGCAAGCTTTCTCAGTGAAAGTCCCTTGTCGTTCGTAACCTGTTTACCCTCCAGGGACGGTTTTTCCCTCGGACTCAGCAAGGGGTCCCACCTCTACCGCCTGAAGGGCAGTGTCCTGGAGCTTCAGACTGTGGGTCTTGGGATACAACTGGGGAGAATGACCAGTAACTCGCCCAGGCGGCCTCACCTGCTATGCTGAACAGGGGCCAAGTGGAGGGATGGGAAGATTGGATGGGACAGGCAAGGAAGAGGGAAGGAAGCGGCCGTGGCCTTAAGTTAGGTACCATCCCGGCATTCCTGGAGGAGAAGTGGGAAACCACTTCCAGGATGGCTGAGGTGGGAATCGAACCCACCTCTATGCAGTTGACCTCCCATGGGTGAGTGGACCCCGTTCCAGCCCTCGTACCACTTTTCAAATTTCGTGGCAGAGCCGGGAATCGAACCCGGACCTCCGGGGTGGCAGCTAATCACACTAACCACTACACCACAGAAGTCCCTTGTCACTTTCTATAATTACATTTCTTCTTGCCTCGAGATCTAAACACTATCGTCTCTTGTTAGTCATGTTTAACAGACAACTGAACTGCTACGGTATTTCTGTATCACTAATTAGCGCCTGTACTGTACTGTCTTTCCCTTCTCAAGTTGACTATAGTTGGGGACAAAACATGACGGCCTCAGTTCCTAGAAGCGAGCTGGAAGCCAGTAGTCAATCACACCCCGCACCCTGCTGAGTTAACGAGTTCTAAGTGATCCTTGTTTGTTTTGGAGAGGCTGCCAAACCACTTTCTTCCTCACTCTCTTCTTCGTGTAGAGTGTAGTAGCCGATTTGGCAACTCTGGCTGCAGTAGAGGTAGTAAATCCTATAAGTCACTAATAGACACCGAGCTGCCGCTGGAAAGTACCGGTAGTGGTGTGAGGCGAGGCCGTCATGATTTGTCCCCAACTATACCTGAGCTCGACCTTATTAGTGACAATCCGAGTTATGAATAGAATGATGCAAGTAGGGACGAAAATCCCCAGGTAACTTGTGAGTCAACAGTCTCTGGCAGCATTTCTGGGCAATTAGAATTCTCAGAATAGGCCTATACACCACTAGGTAGAACTGCATTCCGATGTACTCTCTCTCCCCTCGCACTCGAAATAGTACAAACATTCAGAAGGGATTTCCTTATGTCTGAAGAATGGTTTTAAAAGAAAGGATGACATGTGGTCCGGCATAATAAATTGTCCTGCAACGTGTAAAGTGTCCGCTTAAGTCAAGTGGATGGGACAAATGGCGATGTCCGCTGTCCGGAGTTCGAGGTGTCCACTTAAATGAGGCCAATTTAACACTTGTCTTATGTAAAATAAAATCTGTTCCAAGGGAAATTGTCCGTATAGGCAAGTGTCCGCTTAATAAAGGTGTCCGTTAGGACAGGTTCGACTGTAATGTATACTAATAATAAAATACTTTAAAAGTGAGGGCCTACCTTTTTTATGAAGAAACTGCGCTCGTCAATTCTTCTGCAGTACAAACTATTCACTATTTTAAACTCTACATACTAATCACTGTTAAACAAATGCTATCCAGAACTTATGCTCTCCACACCGCAACTGTTAAAAGCGAACTGTAAACTAAAATATGAAATGTGTCGAAAGCTTCACTTTGTGAATGATCACCAGAACATGTTACATGAGGTTAGAAGAATATTTGAGTTTGCAGTAACACCACCATAACACCCGCTGCTACAGCTTTGTCTACATTGTCCTTTTTTAATTGTGGGCATGTCAAAGCTAGCCACTAGCTTGACAATTTAAAATGCATTGAAACTTTCACTTCCTCAAAGGTTCACTAACTTTCAAAACAGTTAACAATATTCACTGTGAGGACTGAGAGCGAATTAGCCCCAGTGTCAGGATAAATGTAGAATACATGTAATACAATCATACTTTCATATCATTAATTACTTCAGAACAGTGGTACTCAGGTATTAATTTTGTCTCATTAAATTAATTATTAAAATATGAATAATATAACATTTCTAAACTCTTTATGTCCAAAATCTGGTGGGGCTAAGCACCTTTAGCCCTTAATGACTTACCGCCCCTGAATAGATCACTTTATTAACCTGTGATTGATTAAAAAGTCCATGAATTTCACAAATGTTAGTTATTGTAAAAACGTCATTGCAGTCGCATCTTGTACACACTATGACAATTTCAAACTGGGCACTTTTCTTCTTTTGACCGAATGTGGTAGCCCTGTGGCCAGACATGATGCGAGATCTATCGGAGAGGATAGCAGATTTGCCTTCCTCATTACTGGCCAATAGCAACACAGAAAAGGGTCGCATATCACACGTTTACACAGTCTGACGGGTTGGTGGGTCCCTGGCTTGCAGAAAGGAAGGATCTCTCTTTACTGCTTCATTCCTTCACATAATTTTTATATGCTTTTACTGCTTCCTAAACATGTGGATCTGCAATCAAATCTGTACCAGTATTTCTTCATTTATGATATGCTTCACCCAGCCATGTCATTTCCAACATGTAACAGTTCAAGGGCTTCTGTTCTTATATGCCAGTGGATTTCCATGTTTCCCTTCCCTCTAAGAAGGTAAATGTCTAATTGACTATATTGTGGACCTAATTGTTAAAACTTTACCACAGTCCTTCCAGTATAATAAATTGTATTAGACAGTTCATGCTGAAGTTATAAGATTGATTTCTACACTTTATAATCAGCACCTCATACTGACTCAAGCAAAATATCCTCTTGGTGTTTCTTCTTTTTCCTGGCAATGGTTATATTTTACTGGTGAAATTTGCTTATGAGCTATTCCTTACAAGCTGACATTGGTTCACCACATTGTAAAACTTGCTTCACTGGATAAGGGTTAAGTATCTGACATCTTTTTTAATTTTATTTTTCAGTACAGAAATGTGTGGGCTTGGTTTTCCAAAGCAAGGGGACATACGCAGTACTGTATCAGTAAAACCCTTGTTAACCAAGCTTGGGTCAGCCAAAACCCTGCTTATCCAAAATGTCTCCAAAATACTTTTTCTTTTAAAGCAACACAGAAACTATAGTGTGTACATGTGGTGGTGTTACTTTAGATTGCTCTAAGATTTGTTGAACAATGCAGTGAATCAACGCTGGCTGACATCCTTCTAATGAAAGATTGCAGGACATTTGTTGCTCGAAAACGTCAGGATGGACGCAAGAAACAAATAAAATTGAGATATTTGCATGAATAATTCATACTAAGTATATACCAGTATTGATGTTATGTATTCCTAAAAATGTAATTTTAATTTTAAATAAAGAACACAATTGTAGTCTACAAAAAGAGTTGAAATTGTTGTTGGGCCTTCAAAGCATTTCTGAGTTACATTGGCATATGCTGGGATCAAGACATGGGCTACCACTAGACTTAGGTTACCCCCACTGATCTCTATACATGGATCGCTGATGGCAGGTCTCCGCTGCAGGAGAAAGTATGCCAAGTTGAGCGCGCGGTTCGCCATGTTGGCGTACCCAACCTAGAGCTCTCCTTATGGGGAAGCAATGATAATATAGTCAATTTTAAGTCGCAATTAATGGCGCATTGGAATAATTAAAAATATAGAGACATGTTCACTCAAAGCATAAGGACATTGGGATCACTGGCACGTCATTCCGAGCTCAGTAAATCTCCGGGATAGCAATAAACATGAGTGTATAGTAACGGCCGACAAATATTAACTTAGGTGCTGAATACATGCAATTAGCGATCGGTAACACAATACGAGTGAAAATCAGTTTCTGGAAACATTGCTGTAAATTGTATACATGTATGCCACGAAATTATGCATTCTTAAAATGATGTACCTATAAACGTAGCTCACTATACAGGCCTAGATTCGACATATCGTAATTGGTGCTTGATAATGAATTTCTGTTTCCTGTTTCCATGAAATAACGCGCATCTTATCAAATTAAAATATCATTGAAGCAAATGTACACATTTATAAAACCAGCAAATATTCAAAACTTGTCAATATATCACATTACATGCAGCTTAATTTACTATTACAGACCTCTTTAATTAAATTCAGCTAGCAAAGCGATATTGACAGTCATCATCAGAAATATGTAACACCAGTTAAGAGTCCCAAATACCACGAATAGTATAATGGGATAGCCCCAAACACCCACCACACTTTCCCTTCTCCCACCACTCCAGTGTCTGAAACCCATAATTATTATTGATGTAAATAAGGTCTAGAATTCCTCCACACTTAATTTTCTAAGATTGTTATAAGGTCACCTCAATTATTTCATCGAAACCGTCAGTTTAATTATGAGAAATAAAAAAAAAAAAGTAAATCTTTACTTGTAGTTAATGTTCAGCAAAATTGAAAACAGTTGGCTGTACATCACTTCTAAGGTGTACAATTTGTCCATTTCTATCAAAACAGTCTTCCTCTAAGTGATCCGAGCAGAGAACAGCTGTTTTAGAAGGCTCCCAATTCTCCCGCCTGATACTCCTAATCGATGATCTTAGATGTTCGGGTCTCGAGAAAGGAAACCTACAAAAATTAATTGCCATTTTGCTCCCAGAATATGCGAAATAAGATACAATAAACCTAAAACTCAAAACACTACCCTAGGGAGATTCTTATGTACAGTATAAAACTCCCCGATGAAATGATTTCTCCTTCTCCTGATCGGTTCTGTTTGTACATCCATAAGCTGAACACTGCGGTATGTTAATACCCCGTAGAATGTTTCTTCATTCATATTTCAGATAAACACGTACATATTTAAATTGAATCTTGTAATCCACAAGTATACTACAAGGCAACGAACCTAGATTCGTAAAATACACTACTATTTACTTTGCAATAACAAAGCACAGAACACTCGTGGAACTACAATCAAGAGGCCTGGCGTCACTGAACTAAGCATAAACAAAGCAAGCGCGCTCCTCGTGATCTATTGCACCATGCACTCGCTGCCATCTTACTACGCCAGTCATCTTCTATTCGGCTTACTGCTACCCAAGCTACCAGCCATCCAGGTATAGAGATCAGTGGTTACCCCTTTTCGATGGTTGATTTAGTGAACGTCAAACCTCAGCGTTTTGAGTTGCAGCCAATAGCCAATGGAGAAGCCTGTTGTGTTGTGAAGGCTGCTTCACAAGCTACTGCCCTGGCCTCTGCTACTGCCAATGCTCAACCCCTGGTCAGTGGAGATGGTAGTCTAAGGTTTAGCAAATTAAAGTCCAGTTTTGTGGCTGAATGAACAAAATGCTTGCCTTTGGTCCGATGGCCCCGGATCAATTTTCAGAATCAAACCCATCAGACTGTTAATTCCCCTGGCTTGGGGACTGGATGTTTATGACGTCTTCGCCACTCATTTTATCCACGTTAGGACACCACCAAACCTATACAGGTGCCATGGACCATTATTATTATTAAATACAAATACCAAATTTTACAGCGGTCGTACCCATCGTTCACTGGTTCATTAGTTTCCTTGGGAGATATGTGGTGGTGTCCGACCCATGATCATGGGTTCGATTCCAAACAATGAAAGAGAACCTGAAAGACTGCATTCCATTTTAGCAGATCTACCTGTAAAAGGAAAACTACATTACTCCTATAACAGCAGCCCTGCAGTGTCTTCCTACAAGGATGTAGAAGTAAACGGAAGTGAAATACCATCACTCTGTTATTTATATGATTAAGTCAGAAGTATGAGGTGAGGAAGTATATACGATGAGTAACGCATGGTTGATAGTTAGTAGTGGCGATCTGACAGGCCGAAGCCTAGCACACCTATCCTCCCCGGTCCCCACTCCTATCCGATATACAGCAGCAAGCCGCGTGGGGCGAGTAGAGGGGAAAGGGACGAGAGTCTGGGCTGCGAATTCAGTCTCCGATGCCTAGCTCTCAGAAATACGTGCGACGTTTTTTCTCACTGCTTTCGAGTTTTGTAAATGGAACAATGTGTCAGATGCTTACATTATAATGTGCTTTAGACTTCCGTCATTCTCAACTGAGGTTTGGGCTTCACCGATAGCCTTGGCAGCCCTCAGTATAAGCCACTACTGAGTTACGTCCTGTACCGGGCGAGTTGGCCGTGCGCGTAGAGGCGCGCGGCTGTGAGCTTGCATCCGGGAGATAGTAGGTTCGAATCCCACTATCGGCAGCCCTGAAGATGGTTTTCCGTGGTTTCCCATTTTCACACCAGGCAAATGCTGGGGCTGTACCCTAATTAAGGCCACGGCCGCTTCCTTCCAGCTCCTAGGCCTTTCCTATCCCATCGTCGCCATGAGACCTATCTGTGTCGGTGTGACGTAAAGCCCCTAGAAAAAAAAAAGTTACGCCCTGTAATTAGATAAAAATAGTAATAGATGTTCATGGCTTAACTGAAAAAAATCCTTACCTGAAAGAGTGTCATTGTCCATCCTCCCTGGTTTGGTTAACTGCGGTATTTATAATTTTCTCATTAGGTCTACATTATTTAACTTAGTCAAAATATGTTGAATATGTGGTGCAGCTCTACTCTTCATTATAGTCCAGTGGTTCCCAAACTTTTGACACCCACGATCCCCCCTCTCTGCTATTGTGCACCATTGGCACCCTCATCACAGTTACAATCCTATATAGTTGCTGGGATCTTTGGCCGCATGGAAAGGTAAACAGCTGGTGACGATCACACCACATGCTATAGTGACTGCATGGTACTGCCCAAACAGAAAAGAACACGAGTGTTCACAAGCAACATTGTAAGACATTGCTTCCTAAATCGAACATTGCCATGTTGATACAAGCATGTGGATTGCCCCTCTCTCCCCGTGGAATATGACCCCTCTAGCACGACCAAAGATCCCAGCTACTATCGGTAGGTACTCTGATTTTCATATTTACTTTTGGGTAGAGAAGTGAAGTTAAGCAACAATAGAGATTTAAGTGATTCAGTGTTAGGTAAAGTCTGCTAAATGTAATACAATATTTGATGTTCTTCTGAAGCCAAAAGTAGTATCTTATTCAAAAGATAGTTTCTTGCCAGTTGGATTGTTTTTTAATTAATCACAGTAAATTTAGTCTAGAAAAATTAAAATTATGTAGGCCTGTCATATTTTGGACTAAAAATTGTAAAAATGATGCAGTTGTGGTACTTACAGATTTCCATGTAAATGCTATAGGTAACAATTTGAGGTCTTAAAGATGTATCATATCCAGTGCAACACCCACTTCTGTTTTTCAGTATTGGGTTTAGCTCTACACCTTTGACTTTATTACAGCTATTGCAGAAAAACCATATTCACTAAGGTAAGAGTTTTGTTTTATCATTTCTGAGCACTGAATAGGCACACAACAACGTCCTCAATGTGACACCCGTATTAAAGTTTAGCGACATCCCTGGGAGCCGTGGATCAAACTTTGGGAACCACTGTTGTAGGCCTATCTTCTATTGATTCAGTAGATTGTGATCATCATTATGTGTAATATAGCAGGTGAACTCAAGTATGGAATTGTATGGAGACATGCTTATTTATTCGCAGAGAAGTTGATGGTTCTCCTTCGAGACGGACGCACACTAATTGGATTCCTGCGGAGTGTTGACCAGTTTGCTAACCTGGTTTTACATCATACCATTGAGAGGATCCACGTTGGGAAGCAGTATGGAGATATACCTCGAGGCGTCTTCATTGTGCGTGGAGAGAATGTTGTTCTCCTTGGAGAAATTGTAAGGACACATGCTCATTAATTAATGTACTGAGAATAGTAAGGATTAGGTTTCTCTGTAATGTTTTTATCATATAACCAGTTACATTATTCGTATTTGTCTACTTTAATAAATATTACTGTACTTAAACTAAATGCAGTCTTGGTTTGAAAGTCATATATATAGTTACAAAAGTCTGCACACACCCGGCCCCCCCACATATATACAAATCCATGTAACTCTTTATAATATGTTGGTGATTATTGTTTTAAGAGGAAGTAGAACTGGGCAACCGTCCTCTCTTAACATTAATTAAAAGGGGAAGGGGAATACCTATGTCCAACGCTGAGAAGAATGAAGGTATTGGCAAAAGAATGAAAGACTCCGTAGACCACTCAAACCTTGTTTTGTCTGAGTCAGAAGAGAACAAGAGTTGACCAAGGAAGGTGGGATAGGAAAGATAAAAGTGAAGGGTCTGATGCAAATAAGTGGAAGCATTGACAGACACAGCTAGGGTATCCATGGTTGCCGTCCACACTCTAAAGTTCAGAGGCCCTAGATTCCCTTTTTTAAGCCCCCCTTACGACAGGCAAGAGATACAGTGGATGTATTTTATTGCCCCTACCCACAGGGGATAACTCCTTATAGTCACTCATATGCCTATGTGTAATGTCTCTACATAAACCAGATGCCTCCAGTGGTTTAATATTTGTATGAGGGCTATTTTTTTATTATGGACTGTTTGTCAGTAAAGTAAGAGCCACTACATATTATTGATCAATTCATTTTTTAAATACCTTTTTGCATATCAAGCTGCTTTTTCACATAATTTCATATTAAGTGAAACATTTATCATAGCATGGGACAAGCTTTTGTTGATCCTTGTCATAGAAATCTGCCGTCTGTGAGGAAAACAATTTTTGAATCATAGTTTTCACTCCATTGTTGGTATAAAAACGCTTGCTGCTGAGGAACTTCTTCAGGTATAGAAAGAGGTGGTAGTCACTACTAGGTCCTGTTCAAATGCAAGCACTCATTCAGTCTTTTGGCCAGCAGAAGTTCGACCCCCCTCCTTACACCCTCGATGTTATGCTTAGTGACTGCTATTTCTTCCTGTGTCTGATGAAGTTCCATGGAGGCAAGCATTTTCACAGACACCAAAGTGAACGACAATTCAGAAATGGCTTTCCTTGCAGGCGCCAAACTTCTACGACGAGGGTCTACAAAAACTTGTCCCATGCTGTGACAAACATTTCATTAAGCATGAAATGATGTGGAAAAGTAGCTGGGAGGTATGTAGAATAGAATAGGAATTAACAAATAATATATAGTGGTTCTTATATTATAGGCAAACAGTCCTTAATTTTAAAATAGCCTCGTGTACAGGAATGCGGTCTCTACCTACTATGATGGGGGGATCAAAATATAAATGGGATTTTATTTTTTAATTAAATTTGTTTATTGAAAAACACACTGCAATTACAATTTATTTTTTCACATAAGTTTCCTGCTCTGGAAATGCATTTGTCCCAGCGTATGGGCAGTTTTTATATGCCCTCGTTGTAAAAGAAACAGGGTCGTGTCACCAGCCAGTTGCACACGAAGTCGTCCACACTCTCATCATCTTCACATCGTTGCCTTCCTAGAGCTTTTCAAAGCGTCGGAACAAATGGAAATCCCAGGGCGATAAGTCCGGGCTGTAAGGAGGATGATCAAATGTAGTCCAGTATATTTCCTGTAGCTTGGATATCGTTAGAGCTGCAGTATGGGATAGTACATTGTCGTGGAAGAGGATGACCTGTCGAATCGGTTGGTCTTGTCTTTTGCGGCAATATGCAAACCTTGCCTTGTTCAACAGCTCACAGTAGTAAGCAGCATTGATTGTGCGTCACTCATGCAAGAAATCAATCAGCAAAATTCCTCGCTGATCGAAAAGAACGGTTGCAAGAACCTTGCCAGCTGACAGTCGAGTCTTGGTTTCACTGGTCCTGCCTCCACTTTCCTCCGCCACTCCTTACTGGCTTGTTTGGATTCGGGAGTGTATTGTGGTGGACCCATGTTTTGTCGCAGGTGATGATCGACTCAAAAATGCATCACCTTCTTCTACAAACCTTGTTGTAAGCCTCTGACAGACTTCCAAACGTCTCAACTTCAGATTTTCAGTCAAAAGGCGAGGGATTCACCTGGAACACACTTTACTGAACTTTACGTCGCGTGTGATGATTGCTTGACAGCTCCTGTAACTGATTCTGACTTGTTCTGCAATTTCTGATACTCTCGCTTGTCGATCGTCATCAATAATGTCTTTAACCCCACGAATGTTTTCGTCTGTGGTCCGAGGACGGCGATCGTGTTGCTGATTTTCCACAAGTTCTCGTCCTTCCATGAACTTTTTATGCCAGGCAAACACATGCGTTCTAGACAATGTCTGATCACCGAACTGTGCAGTCAATCTCTGGCAAATTTCTGCTACTGTAACTCCTTCACGAGCAAGAAATTTTATAATTATGCGTTGCACAGCGGAGGGGTGCGCCTGTTACTCTGACGTCGTGAGCATTACTGACTAAACGGTGGAAAATATCTAACAGCACGCTCTTCCCACTCCTAACAGTCCCGCCTAAGCAAAGCAGAAGCGCGGGGCCAGTTCTACCAACTGTTGATGTTAAGGAAAACAATCGTGTTTATATTTGATCGTCCGTCGTATGTTATGATGGAATCTTGTAATATCTTGTGATTGCCCCTCTTTATCTTGGCTTCCACTGCTGATCACTGCAATTCTAAGCAATTTCATATTATCACCTTTAAAAATAATATACATACATACATCATTATAGACCGTTATGCCTTTCAGGGTTCAGCCTGCAAGCCTCTGTGAATTTACCAAATGTCGCCACAATCCTCTATATGCAACTAGTGCTGTGGCCTCATTTGGTTATATACATCTTATTAAATCGTTAGAAATTGAGTCTAATCATTGCCATCTTGGTCTCCCTCTACTTCTCTTAACCACCATAACAGAGTCCATTATTCTCCTAGGTAACCTATCCTCCTCCATTTTCCTCACATAACCCCACCACCGAAGTCGGTTTATGCGTACAGCTTCATCCATCAAGTTCATTTCTAACTTAGCCTTTATCTCCTCATTCCAAATACCTTCTTACCATTGTTCCCAACTGTTTGTACCAGCAATCATTCTCGCTACTTTCATGTCTGTTACTTCCAACTCATGAATAAGATATCCGGAATCCACTGAGCTTTCGCTCCTGTAAAGCAAAGTTGGTCTGAAAACAGACCTATGTAAAGGTAGTTTTGTCCGGGAGCTGACTTGCTTCTTGCAAAATTGTACAAAAACTATTTTAATCCTGCTAGTCAATACTATATTTTTTACGTCCAATTAAGATGAAAGTTCACACATAAATAGACATGTTTCGGCCTGGCATTGGATCATCCTCAGTAAGACATGTATGATGTATTAAAAACATAGGAGAGACACAAAATGATATGTTGGGTAAAAAGTTTTTTAGAAAGCATGATGAAATTTTAAAAACTATGAAATGTTGATTGTTAAACAGTCTTGAGCTGGAAGTCTTCGAGTTTCAGTGTTTTTGTTGTCCTCCAGTGTGGATCAACTGGTATCTGTATACTGTTACTTTAGTTTTTGTGTTCCGATATGGGCTGATGTACATAAGCATTATTGAAGTTGAACCGTCCGATTTTAGTGTTACGTGGCCCGCTTGTATCACCCGTGTTCTCTGATTATGGAGTCCAGCTCTCGACTGTAGTCGCACTAAATGTAGTCGAGAAGAAGAAGAACCCCTGTAAGTACCTTGAACCAGGAACTCATTCCACCATCAATTCTCACGGCAGCCCAGTTGTCAACATAAATATGTTTGATTGATTTGAATGAACTACCCTTAATCCCATATTCCCCTAGTATGGTGAACATCTTTTCCCTTGGTACCCTGTCATATGCTTTCTCTATATCTACGAAACATAAGCATAACTGTCTATTGTTCTCTTAGCATTTTTCAATTACCTTGCACATACTGAAAATCTTATCCTGACAGCCTGTCTGTGGTCTGAAACCACACTGGTTTTCATCCAACTTCCTTTCAACCACTGATTGCACCCTCCTTTGCAAGTTGCCATTGGATACTTTGCCTGATATACTAATCAGTGGGATACCTCGATAGTTGTTGCAATCCTTCCTGTTCCTCTGCTTATAGATAGGTGCAATTACTGCTTTTGTCCAATCTGACAACACTCCATGCTAATTTTATTACTCTATGAAGCAATTTCATCCCTGCCTTCCCACTATACTTCACCATTTCAGGTCTAATTTAATCTATTCCTGCTGCTTTATGACAATGGAATTTATTTACCACCTTTTCCACTTCCTCAAGCGTAATTTCACCAACATAATTTTCCTCCTCCCCATGAGCTCGGTTGTTCACGACACCACAAGGAATATTTCCTTTTACATCGAGAAGATTTTCAAAATATTCCCTCCACCTGTCAAGTGATTCCCTGAGATCTATTATGAATTCACCTGAATTGCCCAAACCACTGTCCATTTCCTTTTTCTCTCCCTTCCTGAGATTCTTTATTACTGTTCAGAAAGGTTTTCCTGCTGCCTGACCTAGCCAAAATCTTTCCAAGACTTCTTTTTAGATTCAACAACTATTTGTTTCGCTCTGTTTCTTTCATCTGCATTAAATTCTCTGTCTGCATCAGCCCTTGTTTGGAGCCATTTCTGATAAGACTTCTTTTTACGTTCACAAGCAACTCTCACTTCATCATTCCACCAAGATGTTCGCTTTTTCCCATCTTTACACACAGTTGTTCCTAGGCATTCCCTTAATGTTTCTACTACAGCATCCCTGTATGCCACCCATTTCCTTCCTATATCCTGAACCTGCTTACTGTCCACTGTTCGGAACTTCTCACTAATCCTACCTATGTACTTCTAATTTCCTCGTCCTGGATGTTTTTTATTCTTCATTGTTTGTAGGCAGATTTCACTTTCTCTGTCCTAGACCTAGAAATACTTAGTTCACTACAGATCAGATAGTGGTCTGTATCATTGAAAAGTCCTCTGAAAACCCATACATTCCTAACAGATTGCCTGAATTCAAAGTTGGTTAAGATATAGTCTTATTATGGATCTGGTACCCCTACCCTCCCATGTGTAGCAGTGAATAGCCTTATGCTTGAAGTATGTATTTGTAACTGCTAAATCCATACTAGCACAGAAGTCCACCAAACGCTTCCCATTCCTGTTAGCTTCCATATCTTCCCCAGATTTACCAATCACCCTTTCGTATCCTTCAGTTCTATTTCCAACTCTCACATTGAAATTGCCCATTAGCACTATTCTATCCTTGCTATTGACCCTGACTACGATGTTACTCAATGCATCATAAAACTTGTCAACTTCATCCTCATCTGCACCCTCACATGGTGAATACACTGAGACAATTCTCATCCTAATTCCTCCAACTGCAAAATCTACCTACATCAGTCACTCATTTACGTGCTTAACAGAAGCTATGTTGTGTGTGATAGTATTCCTGATGAACAGCCCTATCCCACATTCTGCCTTTCCTTTTTTTTTTTTTTTTTTTTTTTTTTTTTTTCTAGGGGCTTTACGTCGCACTGACACAGATAGGTCTTATGGCAACGATGGGATAGGAAAGGCCTAGGAGTTGGAAGGAAGCAGCCGTGGCCTTAATTAAGGTACAGCCCCAACATTTGCCTGGTGTGAAAATGGGAAACCACGGGAAACCATTTTCAGGGCTGCCGATAGTGGGATTTGAACCTACTATCTCCCGGATACAAGCTCACAGCCGCGCGCCTCTACGCGCACGGCCAACTCGCCCGGTCTTTCCCTTTTTAACACCCGTCAAGTACACTTTATAATCTCCTATCTCTTCCTCATTATCACCCCTTACCCGAATAGCATTAACTCCTACCATATCCAGATACATCCTCTTTGCTGACTTAGCCAGTTCTACTTTCTTTCTTCCATAAGCCCCATTAATATTGATAGCTCCCCATTGAATTCCATTTTGTTCACCAAGTTGTTCCAAAGGAGTCCCTCGCCTATCAAATGGGAGTGGGACTCTGTTACTCATAGGTCTGAGGCTTGCTTAAAATGTTCTGAGCGTGGTCAATTCGTGAAGAAGGATGCTACCCTACTTACACACAGTCCAAGTGAGGATCTCTCCTTTAAGGGTTAGGGACCATCTGTGGATTGTATAGTCCTAGCCGCCTGAGCACAAGGAGGGCCATAACCCAGAATGTATCCGAGATGCCCACTCCCATTCCGTAGCAACTGGTATCCCGACTCTCTGGACCACTTTCTAGGCCACTCAGCAGTTGCCCATGGTTCACAAACTAGGACGTGACTACAGTAACCCACACCATGAATCATCTATAAAAATAATTATATATGAAATTTCTCTGGTTAGGTTCACCCTGGTAAGGAATGAAATAGACCAAGGGTTCGCAAACTGTGGTATGCTACAAGAGTCTTTGGATACTGGTGCACACAATTGGTAGAAAAATACTGTATAATATGCTTATTTACAAAAACTACATTTCTGTATTTTTCTTTGTT
Organism: Anabrus simplex; assembly: GCF_040414725.1. Lineage (NCBI taxonomy): Eukaryota > Metazoa > Arthropoda > Insecta > Orthoptera > Tettigoniidae > Anabrus > Anabrus simplex. Next base: position 581,840,175 of record NC_090265.1, on the reverse strand, counting down.
ACATTAAACTGCGTCTACCGAGTGGTCACTGGTATAAGTGGTCCCATTCTACCAAGTGCCAACGGCCTCCTCGGAGGGCGAATGAACAGGTAAAAGTCCAGGGCACTCTCTTGTCCTTGGGATGAGAAATCATCCCTAAAGGCAGATGAACTGGCTTGATCTGGTCAATGACATTAGGATGCAGAAGGCAACGGGAAACCACTGCATTAAAGATCGTAGGGATATCCCTTGTATAGCAGCCATGCCAAGTTGTGGTAATAGAATTATAGTTACCTAATCATGGAAGTCGGAAGCCAAGATTCGGCAGAGTGGAAACAGCAGCAAGGCCTCTCTGGTTGTCGTCATGCGAAATCCTTGCAAAGAGAACAGTAAGTTCAACTTAGGTACATGGAATGTGAGAACACTAAGTAAGCTTGGTATATGTGAAACTAGATGGGCAGGAAACTGAGACTTTCAATCAGGGAATTTCAGGGTAATACACACCAGAAATGATAAAGGTGGAATGAATGGAGTAGCAATAATCCTAAAAGGTAAATGGTGTCAAAATGTTATAAATACCCTTCATATCAGGGACAGGATTATGATGGTTAAGATAAAAGCTGACCCTGTTGACGTAGTCCTATTCAAGTATATTTTTCAACCACAAACAGTGAAGACGATGTTGTAGAAGAAATGTAGGATTGTATTCAAGAACTCTTTGAATTAGTAGACACCAAAGCTAATATTATCTTAATGAGAGACTTCAATGCTTCAGTTGGTAGTCTTGAAAATCTTAAACATACTGGTAAATTCGGACTTGGCGAAATAAACGCAAGAGGAGAAAAATTGCTCGAGTTTTGTTAACAACATGATCTATTAATAACTAACACATGCTTTGATGTTCACAAAAGACAACGTTATTCATAGAAGGCTCCTGGAGATAGTAGAAGACATCTGTTAGATTATATTATAGTAAGACAGAGATACAGAAAGCAAGTGCTTACCAGTCACAGTTACCCAGGGGTTGATGTAGACAGCGATCATATATTAGTTGCAGCAAAGTGCAGTATTAGATTCAGAAAACATAAAGCGTACGGTTCGAACAAATTGTGTTTGAATAAGGTAATGAAAAAGGTCAGTCAAACAATATGGGTAAATATGAAAGCCGCTGCTACGGATGCTCGATCGTCATTTGTTTTACAAGTGTTGCTGGCATGCTGGGTGCATGAATAGCTGATCTTGCAGGATATCGTACTTTGCGAGAGTCGAGACTGTTGGTTATGGATGTCTACCTCACTCACATTTGAGTTCCGTATCTATCCTGTGAAAGTGCTGTCTCGATAGTAAGCGATGGATTCAAAACGGCGTCTGCGGTCATTTACTGTGTGTGAGAAACTTAAAGTTGTAAGCAAAGCTGAAATATACTGAAATCCTGCCGTTGGCTGAAAGTACGATATTGGTGAATCGTTTATTCGTGACTGGCGGAAGAAGGAAAAACTTCTAAAAAGTAACGGCGATCGCAGAGCATTCCGCAGCCGGAGTGCAGTGTTTCTGGAAATTGAAGAATGACTCCACGAGTTAGGATATGGTGTTTCTAGTGAAATGTGTCAATTGAAAGCGCTAGAGATATCAAAAGAACTCAAAACATAGGGTTTTATTGCACAAGCCGCGGATGGATCCGAAACTTTTATTGGAGAAAGGGATTGTGCATTCGGAGACGTATGTCTATTTCATGTCTCCCTGAGGTGTATGGAGAAAAATTAACGGCCTTTCAGCATCACATTATTCATTTGAGGAAGCAAAATTCTTATTTACTGTCGCAAATTGGGAATGCTGACCAGACACCTGTCTATTTTGAAGTGCCGTTGGAAAATACAATGGATACGAAGGGTTCTAAAAGTGTAACCATCAGAACAGGTGGTAACGAAAAGCAACTATGCACGGTAATGTTGTGCGTATTAGTGGATGGAACCAAACTCCCTCCTTTTGTGGTTCTGAAAAGGAAATCACTTCCGAAAGGAAACCTGCCGTCCGGTGTTATTGTTACAACACATGGGTCCAGCTGGATGGACAGTGTGTTGAGGACTGGGTGAAGTGCGTTTGGCAACATCACCTGGGATCTTTGTTACAAAAACGAAACGCTTTTGTTGGACAGTTACCGAGGACATACAACTGACGCCGTAAAATATATGAGGAGGAAAGGAAAAACAGATCTTGCGATAATTGCCGGAGGACTCACTACTTTTCTACAGCCGTTGGATGTGTGCGTGAATCAGCCTTTCAAAACTGCAATGAAACAGTTGTACACCAAATGGATGTCTAATGGTGATCACGCGTTAACACCAATGGGACAAGTGAAGAGGCCTGAAGTGGGACTAATATGCAGCTGAATCGACCGCATGGGCGCGTATTCCCAACGATCTAGTGTCCAAAAGCTTTAAGAAATGTGGAATTTCAAATTCAGTGGACGGTAGTGAGGACGACTATTTGTGGAAAGATGCCAGCGATGAAAGTTCCCATAGTGAAACTTCAGATGGCGACGGTGAATTGTGAATGATCAGAGTATTGGACCGATTTTATTGACGATTTTTGTGATAATTTTATTAATTGTAAGCTGTTTGAATTTATATTTGAAGAAAATTCAATAGGTATGCAAGTTATTTGATTTTTTTCCCCCCTTATTTTGCCGTCTCAAATTTAGGGTGTGGGTCTTATTTGGTGGCGGGTGGTATTCAGGATTATACGGTATATTCATTTGGCATCCATCTGTACAGCATCATTGCCAACTTGTCAAAGTAGTATGGCTTTGTAAAGGGGTATGGCACAAAATAAATAATGAATAATCCACATTACATAGTGAGAAAAGAAATTCCATCTAGCCTTCTTATATTTGGGAAAGACATTCAGTCGCATCCCTCATGAGTGGTATTACCTTCACTCCCATCGTGTACCAGAAGCTTACGTTTGCCAAGTGCAGCTCATACCACCAACTCCTTCAACTGCACTGCTGGTATCACTGAGCCATTCAACATCCAAGTCGGAGTCCATAAGGATCTGTCTTTTCACCATTGCTTTTCATCTTACATGGACACTTGTCTCGGCAGACCTGCAAGCGCCTCATCTATGGAGTCTGCTCTACGCTGACGACCTTATGCTGGCGGCTAGTGAGACCCAATATAGGCCTGGAAGATTGGTCCATCAGTGGAAAACCAGTCTTGATGACTTTGGACAGTGATTGACCAAGAAGGAATACTTTGAGTGTGGTGCACAAATAGATGGTACTATTGTAGTTGATAGTACCCCACTTGTCAAGACTTTTGATGTTTGTTTACCTTGGTTCCCACGTAACATCCAATGGTGATACTCTCCTGGATTCTTGAGCTCATGAAAATGCTACTGTCAATGAAGTGGCACCAAGTCATGAGTGTCCTGTGCAAATAGAAGATCCCCCTGTGCCTCAAGTCGAAGTTCTACCGTATAATAATCCATCCAATAGTGCTCCATGGATCTGATCGCTGGCCAGCAGCAAAGAGGCATGAGCAGATGCTTCACATAGTGGAGATGCATATGTTGAGATAGTCCATGGGAGTAACATGAGTTGACCATATCAGAAATAAAACCATGCAGAACACCTTCAGAATTGCCTCCATTCTTGACAAGATGTGGGAAGTGAGGTTGCGTTGTTCAGAACAGACGCTGAAAGCTTAGTCCAGTTTGACAGAGACCCCCAGATTTTGCTGAGGAAGAGATGGATGGATTGCTTGCGAGAAGACACAAGCAGTCTTTGTCTGCCCCACTGATGCTGTGGATCAGACAAAATGGAGAACGAGATGCAGAAAGGTGGACCCTGCACCATGATGTGAACAATGCCAGGAAGATTATGATTTTGTCTGTACACTTCAAATCTCTGCCTGATCCTTCTTTCTTTTTTTTCCTAGGGTTAGGTTTATGAAGGTCTAAAATAGGTTCACTTCAGTTTTGTTTTGTTTGTGCAGATTTTACAGGAAAATGGCATAAGAGAATTTCAATATCTTCAGTTGGCATGTTAACGAGCTAACTGGCGATGGTAGTTATTGTCATAATTATTTTTATAAGCTGCAAGGTCGTCAGCTCCTATTCAACAGGAAGATATTACAGATGGCTCTTGATATTAGAAGATAAAAAGGAAGAAATGATCACTGGAAGGAATTAAGGAAAAGATGACCGTAAAACAGAAGGGGGTTTAAAATCCCTAATATCATTGAATAGAACAAAACAAAGTGTGATGACTTACAATGTTCTAAGCCCTTAAAACTGACTATTGTTGAGGTGTGCTTTGTCTCTTATGTGCAGCAGTCACCTTGAATATGTAAGTTTGCTGAGATAATGTGTTTTTGTGTGTGTTATAGTAGTTTTCATATTCTTGAGATAATTTATATGTGAATGTAAATTTTAATATCAGATTTACTTTTTAAATGTTTCAGGATAGGGATAAAGAAGACAACATCCCCCTACAGAAAGTGTCTGTGGATGACATCTTGGATGCCCAGAGGCGGGAACAGGAGGCAAAACAGGAAAAAGAGAAATTACTTGCAAAAGCTCTTAAGGAGAGAGGACTTCATTATATCCCAGATCTGAGCCATGATGATATGTTTTAGTGCAGGCCAATTATTCTGTTGCAAAGGATGATGAATGTGCTTACTAAAGAAAGAGAGTCAAGAATATCATTATTGTGGTATTTACCAGTTGTATGTTATTGTTTTTTTTTAAATCCTGGATCATGTATACAATATATTTACACATAGTGGTCTCAGATATAATTTATTTACACTTTTCTAATCTGAAAAAAATAAGGACAACTCCATGGAGATATTGAGAAGCAGTTGTTGAGAGTTTTAATTTTTCCTGATTGCTGCCTACTTGTAATATGTATGCCTATACATGTAGGTAATTTTTTCTATTGCTTGTACAGTATTGTTACAGATATCATTGTTACTTTTGCTTTCCTTTTTTACGTACTGTAATATCTTAACGTATCAATAAGCAGATCAGTTTGTATCTTTTGTTTTACTGCAGCTGATGAGTTTGATATTAATTTGATATATTGGAATACAATGTGCATTTTTGTCAAAAACTATTGGCATTGTGTATCTTTTATTTTGATTACATAATTATATATCTTTGGTCAGAATGGAAGCTGAATATATTTCAGTTGTAAGCAGTTGTTATGCTCTTATCATGTACTCCAAACACATACGTACACTCCATTATTTAACAAGAACTAGTAGTTACCCACGGCTTCACTCGCGTGGATCTCATAATTTGTTAAAAGTAATCGTTCCTCGGTACTTTGAACTTCAAAACACTATAGATGGCATAGAGAAATGGTGCTCCAAGCATGCGTTCGAGATCAGCTTATCTAAGACAGAAATGATGGTCTTTAGACAGGGAGAAAAAGCCCCAGCATTGGCAAATATCAGCATCAAGAGGACGACAATAAACATCGTAAAAGATTTCAAATATCTAGGCATCACACTGCAAACAAGCGCTAAATGTTTCACTAAGCATATAACTGAGAAAGCAGCGCAAGCAACAAGGGTGATGCATGAGATAGGCTACATTACTGTAGAACCCTCAACTTAAAGACAGCAATGATGCTATTTAGAGCTAAAATAATGCCAGTACTAACGTATGGGATATAAGTTATTATGGTCACATCTCACCGAAAAGAACCTATCCGTACTAGAAAGGATAAAAGCATTATACGTACATCAGAAGAGCACTAGGAGTGTCAAAAACTACACGCTCCAGACTCGTCTACCTCCTCGTAAGAGAAACATTCCTTATCGAGGATTTAATAATAATGCTATTTGCTTTACGTCCCACTAACTACTCTTTTACGGTTTTTGGAGACGCCGAGGTGCCGAAATTTAGTCCTGCAGGAGTTCTTTTACATGCCAGTAAATCTACCGACACGAGGCTGTCGTATTTGAGCACCTTCAAATACCACCGGACTGAGCCAGGATCGAACCTGCCAAGTTGGGGTCAGAAGGCCAGCGCCTTAACCGTCTGAGCCACTCAGTATCGAGGATTTAAGGACACTTTTGACCCTACCCAACACTGGAGCCTCAGAAAATCTAGTATCAACGAAAAGAAATACCCAAGAGTTCTATGGAGCAAGGGGCCATGATAGACCGAACATGGACAACATCGAATTTCGAGATGAGGCACATGTTTACTAGACTGACGGTAAACAAGTTTTCACCATCTCATCTGTAAGAACACATCATATCATGAGCAAGATGAGACATGTGAATGCAACTTATGTGAAAAAACATGTGAACGTTACCACATAGAACTGTGCAGGAAAAGAACCAAATCAATTAAAGACTATGCAAACCAAGGCACCAGAGCGCAAACTGAAATTAATTGAATAATTTATATTTGTATGTAATTTCCTTCTTTTTGTTTGGCCATTTGGCTGTTATAAAAGTATTATTATTTTATTTTCAAAAGAGATTAAAAATACCATTTTTCACGTCTGTAACAATTTACGTTTCTGAGATAATTATACTGTAGATATAATCTCTTCTTAACTTCATCCCCTTTGTCACTCCTCTTCACCCTCCATTAATTGAATTTTCCTAAAACAAAACAAAACAAATACGTGTTTATTATTAAAGGAGATTCCAAATACCAGTTTTCATGTCTGTAACATCTTCAGCTTTTTAGTTTTGGCTCAGCGATAATGAATCAGTCAGTCAGTCAGGACATGTTATTTTACGTATACAGTAAAACCTCGTTAATTCAAAGTCGTTGGGACGCAAAAATCGGACTTGAAATTAAGTGATTTTGAATTGACCGCCAACTCATAATTCAGAAATGCCAACCCTAGCCGCATTAAAAATATTCTAAGACCTGTACTGCATGCAATTAACCTTGATTCAAAGTTTAAACTTTTGAAATGCCACTGGAAAAAAACTATTTCCAAAATGTATTCAATAAGGTGTATTTACAGTATTGAAATTCACAATACAGTATCCACTTCGATAACTCACTGACAGACATAACCTCACGCAACGAAGGAAAACAAAAGCATGATTCAGAGACGACGAGAAATCGCAGCTGGCTCCCCTGAACAAGTCCTTTATTTATTGGATTACTGAACTGAATGCATTTTAGATGTCCTGTACTTGGACGGAAAGTACCCGATGCCCTTAAAACATTGTGGTTTAACGAACTTTCCTATGACGAGGGGAGAAAGTCTCTCGCTTCCGTCTGCATTCGAACACAGTACAGTGACCCGCCTATCCTTGAACGATTTCCCGCCATGGTACTTATCTTGTCATTCAGAAATGCGAACCCTTGCTCTTCACGAAGTATTCTAAGACACATTAATGTATGCGATCACCTTGATTCACAGTTTAAACCTTTCAAATGCCTTGGAAAAAACTATTCCTGAAATGTATCCAACAAGGTGCACTTATATTATTAAAATAAGTTAGAGATGAGGACCAATTATGCTGGCTACCTTGTGCAAGTCCTTTATTCATTGGATTACTGTGCTGAATGCATTTTAGATGTCCTGTACTTGCACGGAAAGTGCCCGACGCCCTTAAAACATCGTGACTTATCGAACTTCCCTGTGACGAGGAGAGGTCTCTCGCTTCTGCGTGCATTGCAACACAGTGCAATGACCCCCCTTGTATGATTTCCTGGCTGGCACTTCTCTCCTAGAAAACCGTAAGTCTGTTTGGGCTTGGCATTAAAAAAATAATGCAGTTTCATCGTCATTGACAATTTTCGGTGTGTACGAATTGATTATATCAACCACGCTTTTTCACCAACTGTCGGCATCGCCGGTGTTCACGGATTCTGCTTCCCCGCACACTGCCTGCTAAGTGCTTTATTGTGTTCCTTAAAATGCTGAATACAAAAGAATTACAATTTTACTCAAACTTAGCAAATTTGAAGCACACTGTAAACACACCAAAGTAAGTGAAAATACTGAAATCTACCCCAGCATGTTCCGGAAGACTTGTTCTATCATGACGTGGATAAATTTTGAATTTAAATTACTCTAAAAATAACTTTTTATAAATATAAAGGCAGTTTGAATTACAAGTCTGAATTTCGGTAATGGGACAGACATTATTCTTCGAATGACAAATTATCCATATTTCAAACTAAACAATTTAAATAACATGCAAAACCGTACCTCGTGTTTCCGGGAACGAGAGCTTTTTCGAATTAGGTGGGACTTTGAATTAACCGATTTCAAATTATCAGGTGCTACTGTATAAGTTTAGATTATTATTACATCTATAATTTTGTTACAGTTCATCTCAGTGACCCTGAATACTATGGATCGACACTAATATTGGTCCTTTTTCGATAATCTAGAATCCTTGATTTATTAATGTTGCCACGGTTACGACCGGTCACTTCAGCAGATTCCTAGAGCCAGGGTACTGAGGTGCTAATATCTCAGCCGGTTGGTTTTAAGGCCTTAAAATGTGGTTTTCGGGTCCCGTAGGAAAATACCGAGGTTTGTTCCTCGCATCGCGAGGCTTCAAATGAGCTCTATCTCATCCTTGTACGACAGATTCGATATTTTGCCTACATTAGCCTATTGTGATGTGCCAAATGACCTGAATCTAGGGAATGGTGAGGGCTTAACATGTCAAAACACTTCCATAACCCTCTCAGGAGCAATAACAACAAAGTATGAAATTTTCAGTGATATTGTTGCAGTAGTTTTTGAGTCTATAGAATACGAACAAACATTCATTTTTATATATAAGACTAGCTGTTACCCACAGCTTTGCTTGCGAGGATTTTGTAATTTAATGAAAATTAGTTTTTGAGTCTATAGAGTATGAACAACCATTCACTTTTATATATAAGACTAGCTGTTACCCACGGCTTCGCTCGTGAGGATTTCGTAATTTAATGAAAATTAATTATTCCTCGGTACTGCACTAAGACATTATCTGAAAATACCTCAAGCATAAAAACTCACCGAAAAATTGTATTTCATTTACCCTAGAACCTCTTTGTAAACCACGTTTGTGGCATTGTCTTTTCCAGCTAAGGTGACCAGGCAGAGCTAAATCTGGAACATGTGACATGGAACTCGACATGTGAGAAACAGTCCTTTTTAAGTTGAAAAATAAGAAAAGGGGTTTCCTTATTTCTAAAGGACATTCCAAATACCAATTTTCACATCTGTAACATCTTAATTTTTTAAATATAAGTATCCTCATAAAGAGAATTAAACTCCTTCTTCAATTAGTTTCGATCTCCAGCTTAAGTTGATTTTACGAAAAGAAAAAAAGAAGTACAGGTTTCTTTATTTTTAAAGGAAATTACAAATACCAATTTTCACGCCTGTAACATGTTAAGTTTATGAGATCTACTGTAGATACACTCATTTTAAAAACTGCCCCACTTCTTGGCCGAGTGTTCAGCGTTGAGGCCTTCGGTTCACAGGGTTCTGGCTTCGATTCTGGGCTGGGTTGGGGATTTTAATCACGTGTGATTAATTCTTCTGGCTTCAAGGACAGGTTTTTGTGTTTGTTCCAACATTCTCCTCTTCATATTCACTCAGCTCACCACATTACCAACCACAACAGGAATATGCAATAGTAATTACATCCCTGTACATAGGGTTGGCGTCAGGAAGGGCATCCAGCCATAAAACAGCGTAAAACCCACATGTGTGACATAGTTCGACCCCACAGGTGTGGGAAAACTGGTAGAAGATAGATATTCCTTTTAAAAAGTCACCTGCTTTTTTTTTTCACCCCCTTAAAAGTGGATTTTCCAAAAGAGTGTGTTCATTTATTTTTAAAAGAGATTCCAAGTAAGGCCCGCCAATTTTAACATCTGTAACTTTGTGATGTTTGGGACATCACTGCATGTTTTCAATTATTGAACTATATAATTAATTGATAAGAGGTATATATTTAATAACTAATAGGTCATGTTTAAATTAATATATATATGGGGTTTTATCATCCATTTCAATCATCATTTCATTTCTTTGTATCGCGGCTATAACGTATTCTGAACGAACAAATTATTGGGTAAAGTATTTCAACATCATTCGTATTTATAACTTGCAGTAAATTTTCCAATAGCCGTTGTGAGGTGACCAGAGTCAGCAGGCTAAATTCAGCACATTTCAAGGAAAAGTACGTCATCTAGCTTACGAGAGATCTTACCCTCAGTTGATACATTATAAACGCCAACTTTTCGAACTTGGAGAGCTGACGCCTTATTTCAGCCGGAAAGTTCAGCCTATGTGAATGAACGTAATGAAGCAACTTGATGGATTCACAGCAATACATAGGAGTAGGGATGAAACCTCGAATCTTACTGGGCCATGTGATATGGTTGATGGAAGGAGACTTTTGAACCGATATATACCCGCCGACAAGAGCTGGAGAGGACATTTGGATATTCTTATTCATACTCGTGAGCAGATTGTCACTTGTATTCGGACATTCTGATTCTCACTCTTGGAAGACACTCTTACTACGATTCTACGTCTGCACATCGGAGAAGATTTTAATTTAGTTCAATTCGCATCTGAGTATATACTACTCAAAAGTTACTCTCATTGGGACTTGTTATCTCAATGACGAGAGGTAGTCAACGGGAGACCGGTTTTGACCAGTATAGGGGAGGAGAGCTTTTATTATGAATTTAGCTACGCTACTGTTCCGTAATACGGAAGAATACAAGTGTATTCTCTCCATGAACATAACCCATGGTGGTTTTGCACTTAAAAGTAGGACTCATTACGACTTTATGTAAAGAGTAAAGTAGGAAATGTAGAAGTAGGACTGGAATCCAACAACAGATGAGGCAGCCTGTACGAGAGATCCACCCATATTCAGCTTCAAGACAACAGAGTCTACATATGGTGAGCTTACGGCATAAGTTACTGCAAGTCTTCGCGCAACAGTTCATTTTCTTAGAGTTAATTTCATTCAATTTTTCTTTTCAGATTTCGTTAATACGCCGTTACGTCACGTTTTTCATCCTAATAAATAGCTGTTTTAATTTGTATGTTCTGAAATTATTATTAATGATCCTTAAATTCCAAGTTAGAGTACTTAATGATTTGTGTTCCGTTCACCTCACCCCTGGGAGTTTTTGAGTCTCATTACGTATTATTATTATTAATTATCAACTTTTGTTTTCAAGCCATAAGCTTGAAGACTGGCGCCCTTTGGATACTCTTTATGGAGAAACAATGACATATCATTTATTTATTTTAATATTAAAGTGACCCGCCACATTATAATTTTGTCAGACATCTGTGGGCCGAGTGGGTACGTCACATATTGTCGCCGCAACTGGTATAGAAGGATAGAATCAGTAGTTTGGAGGTAACTGTTGTGTATCCACAGTATATTTTTCTTGTGTGTTTGATTTTGGGGGTAGCATGGCTGAGCAAGAGGAGAAAGACATGACGCTGCGTAGTGGGCACGTGCTGAAGGGTAGTACTTTAAGTAATTCTAAGGAAGAGGTAGATAAATGTGTAGAGGAGGAAACTGATTATAGGAGCGAAGATAGCGAAGGAAATAAGAGTATGAATGACGAAGTTACGTTAGATTCAGACGATAGTACGATGGGGAGGGGGGGCAAGGCGGAGGTTAGCCCTAACATTGAGAGTAATAATAATCAGTTACTTGAAATGATGCAGTTAATGTTAAGTAAGATAGAGGACAGTAAATCTGAAATAAAAAAGAAATGGAACAAAATAAATTGAAATAAAAATTAAATGGAACAAAATAAATTTGAAAAAATGAAATAAAAAAGGAATTGGAACAAACTAAATCAGAAATTAAAAATAAAGTAGAACAAACTAAACGAGAATTAAGTAAGGCATTGAATGAGCACAAGGTCGAAACTAATAAAAGGATGTACGAACATAGCAAACAGTTACAAGAATTATTTAAGCAAAATGAAAGGTTTAACAAGCAGATAGAGGAACAGAAAGAGACAACTAAGCAAAACAAAAAAGAGGTAGAAAATAAATTTGTAGAGCAGAGAAGTGAGTTGTTGGGATTAATTGAAAAAGAAAGCAACAACACCAGAAAGGAGTTAGAGACACAGACGACAAGTATTAATAATAAAGTTGAGACCCAAAAGGAAGAAATAAGAGAATTTAAGGAACAGGTACAAAACAAGATCGATACGGTTAAGTGTATAATAGAAGACAACACTAGGGAACAAAGAGAAAAGTTTGCGATGGTAGAAGGCAATACGGTGGAAATTAAGACGTTGAAAGAAAAACAGAACACTGTAGTGAATGAAATTGAAAGAGATAAAAATGTAGAGAACTGCATAGCGATGGCAGAAGCACGCATACGACGAGAAGTAAGAGAAAGACAAGGTAACACTGAGGGGCAAAGTCACGGAGGGACTTGGTTTCTCAGAACTGACGCATGCGAGGTGCGAGGCCGACGTTGAGTACTTTCATCCCAATGACGCTGCGAGGCTCGTGGTTTCCCAGGCTGCGAAGCGGATCAGTTGCCGAGCACATGGCTCGCAGCCTGTGCGCTACTGTTGAAAGAGGAAGCGGATTATGTGTCAGTACTGGAGGGTTTTCTTCACCCCTATAGCAGTATCAATGGAAACTGTTGATGATCTTGTGATGTCAGCCTGTATCGTCCACAACCTTCTCCGGAATGAGCGAATTCCTTGCCCAAATTAACACTTTATTGGCTATTTGGAATTAACAGAAGAAAACATGATTCCTCTGGCAGCTGACAACGGAGGTAATTCTATACATGATGCTTTCATGATAAGAGGCAGGTTCAAGAAATATTTTTGTAGCAGGGAGAGAGAATCGGTATGACAAAGAGAATATGCTAACAGGGTGGAGTGAAAGTTTTTTTTCTAACTGACAAACATGTATTTGTTTACCTATAGTTTACTTTTTCTGTGACCCAATTAGCATAATAACGGAATGAACATCGTTATTAAAATAAAACACGTGATTTTATTAAATGAACAATACTGAACTCAAATTTTGTAAAATTATATATATCGGCATATTTGATATTAAAGTAATGGATTTATTGGTTTATATACCATTTCTAAATCTGTTACTTATTTAATCCTTTGAAACTGAACTCATTATATTTGTTATAAGTAACATCAATAATAAATAATAATAATAATAATAATAGACACCCTACCACCGATCCACAGAGGCAGCTACCACATCAATGATAAAACAAAGAATCTCAAGAACGGAGGTTCCAAATGACAGTAAATTAACATTAATCGTCTGGTACCTCCGTTTTTGGAGTTTCTATTTTTACGAACTCTTTCCTTCTCAAGACCATCGTATAATACATAAAACTAGCAATATTTATTAGCTGTTCTATCCAACTTTAGTGATATCATTTTCCATAAGTTGTCTTTCACAACGTTGTTTTTGTAGCTCTTGTGTTGTAAGTTATACAACACTGGGTGTATTCGAACTTCTTTAATCAGTTCCTCGTTCACTTCGTCCGTAAAGCTCATCGTGTTGCTTAAAACAGTAAAAACAAGAACAGAAACAATTTCGCCTCGCACTGCTGTCGCCTCGCACAAATCTGGCCGGACGAATCAGTGCGCGGTGACGCTGCGAGGTCTCACTGCGAGGTTGCGCACACTGCGCACCGCGCAGCTTGAGAAACCACTTGCATAAGCTCGTGTAGTCTGGATTTGTGCGAGGCGGGCCTCGCACCTCGCATGCGTCGGTTCTGAGAAACCAAGCCTTTACAGTAAGGAAATCGAATTACAGAAGTTCAATGGGAAACAAACTAACCCACTAGAATTTCTGAAAATAGTAGAAAAACGGATTGAGGAAGGGTTCATGGACTGGGAAGAGGCGATTGACATTATTGATCATGCTTTTGTGGGAGAGACGCGTTCCTGGTTTTCAGTCTATAAAAGTAACAAGAAAAGTCTGAAGGCATTTAAGACGAAGTTCACAGACAAATACTGGAACGAAAATGTTCAAAGCCGTGAAAGAGAAAGGGTAGTATTTGGGAAATTCAAACATAATGAAGGTGTCTCTATGACTGAGTACTTTTTGTCACATGTTATGATTTGCCAGAATTTAGACGGAATCACGGCTGATTCAGATGTAGTCAGATTGCTGTTACGACATTTTCCTGACAGGGTACGCGAAGCAGCGTATATGCAAAGTATTAAAACTATTCAGGAAATGGAGCAGTTATTAGGGAGTTTTGATGCACTAGGAAACATTGGGCATAGAACAGGAAACTCGCATAATTTTTTTCCTCATAGTGAACCAAGGGACAATAGGAGACAGCCAAATTACGAGAATCGTAATCAGTTTCAGCCAAGGCATAACGGTAGGGGTGGAGCACCTGAAAATAGAACGGGAAATGCCCTACAAGTCAGAGGACAAGTTACTAACGAGCCAAGTGTAGGTACACGATCGCTGCCTTTAAACTAAATGCAGGCTGTTATGATGGGTCAGAATTTCAGCCTTACCAGGAAGTAGTTAGGAATTGTGTTATGAAACTATTGCCATATGACCTAGATGTTAAGGAAGATCTTATGTGTGAACCAGATAATAATTATTTAGATTCGGGTGATGAAGTGATTAATCCTGTGGTTCAATTAGAAGTTTGGGGGGCGTATGTTAATGCGTTAATTGATACGGGAAGTCAGAAATCATGTATTAGTTCAGAATGGTATGACTCTTTAGTTAAACAGGGTATTATGATGGAAGAGATGCCTGTTAAGTCTACATTCATTATTACAGCTGTTGGTAAAAAGTCGAAACAGATATGCAAGCAGGTTGCGGTGCCGATTTGTATAGAGGGTTTAATTTCAGTACAGGTATGTTTGGTTATTCCTCACCTGGTATTTGATCTCATCTTGGGATGTGACTGGCTGACTGTGAAATCGGCTCAGTTAAATTACAATGATGCAACGGTAAATCTGAAGTGGGATAATAAGTATGTCAAACTCGAACTGAAAAATGAAATTCAGTGGAAAACGAATGTTTGTGCTATGTGGAGTGTTATTGAGGTTTCTAGATATGAGGAGAAACCCAGTGAGGGGTTTAATTTATCCCAGTTGTGGTTGAAAGAGGATCAGAAGACGCCTTATTTGAAGCTGCGAGTAACAGTAATTTAGAGGAAGTTCAGAGGGACGAATTGTTGGCAGTGGTATGTGAACACGCTGAGATTTTTTCTAAGAAACCCGGTAAAACACATGTTTATGAACATTGTTTTTCAGTGCTGGATGACAGTCCTTTCAGCGGGCCACGGTATGCTATCCCACACAAATATGCCAAGGCAGTTGACGATCAAATACAAGCTATTTTAGCTGATGGGATTATTGAACCGTCTAATAGCCAGTACGTAAATTCTTTAATCGTTGTGCCTAAGACTGATGGGAGCGTCAGACTTTGCATTGATGGGCGAGATATGAATAGACGTATTTGTGCTGACCAGTTAAAATCACAGACTATTGAAGAGTTAATTCAGGGCTTTGAGGGTTAAAAAAATGGTTTTACTTTGAAGTTAGATAAGTGTGTTTTTGGTAGACAGGAGGTTACATTTTTGGGACACCGTGTATCTGCGATAGGGGTTACGCTGAGCGTACAAGGATTGAGAAGATATTGAATACCAGTACACCTAGAAATATCAAGGAATTAAGGTCGTATATTGGAGTATGCAATTTCTTTAGACGTTTTGTACTAAGATTTGCAAACTTACTTGAGCCGTTTAGAGACTTGTTAAAAGCCGGCAGTAAGTGGAGTTGGACAGAAGATCACCACAAAGCTTTTAATGATTTAAAAGACGGTTTCAGGCAAGCGGTTGTTCTTAAGTACCCCGTGGCAAATAAGAAGTATGTGTTATTCACTGACGCATCTCACTATGGTCTGGCTGGAGTATTATGTCAAGAGGATAACAACGGAGTCTTAAGAATTCTGTCGTTAGCGTCTAGAGGTTTAAGTGGACCGGAGAAACGGTATTCCATTACCGAGCTTGAATTCTTAGCTATTGTGTATTCCTTAAGTAAATTTAGGATGTATGTTTTAGTTGTAAAATTTGAGATTAGGACCATGTGCTTATAAATTATCTGACGGCGATTGCATTTTAATGGGTTCGTACAACATTAGGAGTTTACGTAAATATATTACGAGTCCGGTGGACTTCTCGTAGAGCTGGTATATAGGTCAGTGAGCCAGGCCACGCTTATCTCTTATATAATATACACCTGTCGTAGCGGGGAGTGACTGCTCTCTGGAAGGTGGAGTTTCCCAAGTTTTGTTTTGCTTGCTACACGATGTGTGTGTATACGATTGACACGAGTTCATTACCAAGGTTACGTCTGTTTTCTTTAAGTAATGCCATGTATGAGCAATCTAGTATTTGATTTAATATAACGAGGATCATTAATATTGCAGTTTAAATTTGTAAATTCCCCGTAGACTATATGATGTCTTCATAAAGACTTGCAATAATTTTACCCTAGGCTAAAACCACGTGAATGTGTTAGCGTGTGTGAAGTGATAGTCATACAGCAAGAACGTGTAGCGTGTGTGAAGTGATAGTCATACAGCAAGGACGTGTGAACACTTCAAAGAGTAATACGATGCATTTTGTTTGTGTAAATTTTGTACAGATCTAAATTGAATTGTCAAGTGTTGCATACACTGGATTCATGAAATTAGCAAGAGATGACGAACATTTGAGAAAGTGAGACATCAGAAACTCGCTAAGTTGTAATATTGTGTTTTTAAAGGAAATTTTGAAGTGTTATATATTATTTGTTATTAAGTTGTAGGTGGAATCATCAAGTTGTAATTTTGTAAAATATTGTTATGTTGTATACAGTAATGAATGAATGTACAGTTGTTTTGAAAGCAAGTGAAACGTAAGTGGCAAAGTGTAGGTGTGAGCCATCAACGGAAGTGCTACTTGTTTCAGGCTTAGAGGGGCGAATGTGATGTTTGGGACATCACTGCATGTTTTCAATTATTGAACTATATAATTAATTGATAAGAGGTATATATTTAATAACTAATAGGTCATGTTTAAATTAATATATATATATATATATATATATATATATATATATGGGGTTTTATCATCCATTTCAATCATCATTTCATTTCTTTGTATCGCGGCTATAACGTATTCTGAACGAACAAATTATTGGGTAAAGTATTTCAACATCATTCGTATTTATAACTTGCAGTAAATTTTCCAATAGCCGTTGTGAGGTGACCAGAGTCAGCAGGCTAAATTCAGCACATTTCAAGGAAAAGTACGTGATCTAGCTTACGGGAGGTCTTACCCTCAGTTGATACATTATAAACGCCAACTTTTCGAACTTGGAGAGCTGACGCCTTATTTCAGCCGGAAAGTTCAGCCTATGTGAATGAACGTAATGAAGCAACTTGATGGATTCACAGCAATACATAGGAGTAGGGATGAAACCTCGAATCTTACTGGGCCATGTGATATGGTTGATGGAAGGAGACTTTTGAACTGATATATACCCGCCGACAAGAGCTGGAGAGGACATTCGGACATTCTGATTCTCACTCTTCGAAGACACTCTTACTACGATTCTACGTCTGCACATCGGAGAAGATTTTAACTTAGTTCAATTCGCATCTGAGTACATACTACTCAAAAGTTACTCTCATTGGGACTTGTTATCTCAATGACGAGAGGTAGTCAACGGGAGACCGGTTTTGACTAGTATAGGGGAGGAGAGCTTTTATTATGAATTTAGCTACGCTACTGTTCCGTAATACGGAAGAATACAAGTGTATTCTCTCCATGAACATAACCCATGGTGGTTTTGCACTTAAAAGTAGGACTCATTACGACTTTATGTAAAGAGTAAAGTAGGAAATGTAGAAGTAGGACTGGAATCCAACAACAGATGAGGCAGCCTGTACGAGAGATCCACCCATATTCAGCTTCAAGACAACAGAGTCTACATATGGTGAGCTTACGGCATAAGTTACTGCAAGTCTTCGCGCAACAGTTCATTTTCTTAGAGTTAATTTCATTCAATTTTTCTTTTCAGATTTCGTTAATACGCCGTTACGTCACGTTTTTCATCCTAATAAATAGCTGTTTTAATTTGTATGTTCTGAAATTATTATTAATGATGCTTAAATTCCAAGTTAGAGTACTTAATGATTTGTGTTCCGTTCACCTCACCCCTGGGAGTTTTTGAGTCTCATTATGTATTATTATTAATTATCAACTTTTGTTTTCAAGCCGTAAGCTTGAAGACTGGCGCCCTTGGGATACTGTTTATGGAGAAACAATGACATGTCATTTATTTATTTTAATATTAAAGTGACCCGCCACATTATAATTTTGTCAGACATCTGTGGGCCGAGTGAGTACGTCACAACTTCTTCAGTTTCTGAGATATTTGCATACTCGTATAAAGAATTCAACTCCTTCCTCACGTCTTTTCATCCCCCCCCACCTCAAGTGGATTTTCTGAAAACAAAAATTTTTCTTTTATTTTAAAAGAGATTCCAAATAGCAAATATTATGTCTGTAACATGTTAGGTTTTTGTGATATATTGTATATAATCTCGCTGCTGTAGACTCGTGGAGCTGACGTTGCCATTTCTTTATCCGATTCCTAGAGCAGGGGTAGTGTGGTGCCAATATTTCCATAACGGTTGATTTTAGGGCCTTAAAACATGGTTTTGGGGCCCGTGGGGCTTACCGAGTTTTCT
Source organism: Anabrus simplex (assembly GCF_040414725.1). NCBI lineage: Eukaryota > Metazoa > Arthropoda > Insecta > Orthoptera > Tettigoniidae > Anabrus > Anabrus simplex. The sequence continues at coordinate 581,821,448 of NC_090265.1, read as the reverse complement.
TCTTTGCTTCAAGGGGCTTAAGTTTTGCTTTGTCTCGTCCTAATACGACAAAATCAATATTTTGCCTACATTAGCCTATTATTTTTGTATCTTCCTCCCTCCCCCCTCGAATTGTTTCAATAATAAAATACAGCCTATGTCCCTCAGGGATAATGTATATTCACATTAGTAAAATAATTTTTAGAATCGGTCCAGTATTTCCTGAGATTAGCTATTACATACAAACAAATTTTCTTATTCTTGAGGCGCCTTCTCCTAGTGGAGGTTGGCGGTGATATTGCAGCATGGAAAGCATCTTCTGAAGTGCCATTGTGCCATCTTCGGATATCCTTCAGCCATGAATTCCTCCTCCTGCCTCTTTTCCCTGTATCTTACCTTCAATGATGAGTTGTAATTATCGGTACTTCTCGCCTCTCATAATGTGCCCTAGATATTGGGTTTTCCTTTTTTACACTTAGTAATAGTTCTTTTCGTTTCTTCATGCAATGAAGGACTTCGTCATTTGAAATTTTCAGCACTCAAGGTATTCGGAGAAGGCGGCGAAATAGATACATTTGAAAAGCATCAATTCTTTTTCCTAGATTTTGGTCAAGGGTCCAGCTTTCACATCCAAAGAGAAAAGTGGAGAACACACAGCACCGAATCATTCGCATTCTCATTTGCAGAATTAGATCCGATTTTGTAAATAGCTTTTTCATGCTAAAAAATTGTCTCCAGGCCTGTTCTATTCTACTCGTAGATTTTTCTCTCTCTCTCTCTCTCTTGGAAACACATTCCTCATCTAGCACACTGCCTAAGTATTTGAAGGAGGTTACTTATTTAATCTGATTGCCTTCTATTGACAGAGTTGCTTGGATTTTTCTTTTAGAGAAGACTACAACTTTGGTCTTGGAAGCGTTGACGAACGTAGGTGGTTTGAAAAGTTCTCGGAATGTACTAGAATTAAGTATCTTACCTCGGTGGAACTGCTTTTATATAGCCTCCTTGTAGACTAATGCATTTGGTCCAGCGATGTTCCAATGCCTTGATCCCATCTCGAAAATGAGATTCCTCCAGGCCTGCAAAATACCTCTCCAATTCAGCTGTCAGTTCTTCCCTCGTAGAAAATCTCCGTCCACCGAGCAAAATTTTCAGCTTGGGGAATAGATGAAAGTCTGATGGTGCCAAATCAGGTGAATAAGGTGGATGTGGCAACAATTCGTACCTCAGTTCATGAAGTTTTGCCATGGCAACAACACTTGTGTGCGGCGGAGCGTTGTCCTGATGAAAGATGACCTTTTTCCTTGCCAAACCAGGCCTTGTTTTGCGTATCTTTTCCTGTAGTTGGTCTAGGAAGTTTGCATAGTATTGCCTCGTAATTGTTTGGCCAGTAGGAAGATTCAGCAGAACGCCTTTTGCATCCCAGAAAACTGAGGCCATGTACTTTCTGGCCGAACGCACTGCCTTTGCTTTCTTTGGTGGTGGTGAATCAGCATCTTTCCACTGCTTTGACTGCTGTTTTGTCTCTGGGGTATAGTAGTGGACCCAAGTTCCATCTGTAGTCACAAACCGGCGCAAAAAATCTTGTTGGTTGCACTGAAAACGGGCCAGACTTGGTTCGGACATTTCCAATCTGGTGCGTTTATTGTCCAATGTCAAGAGCCGCGGCACCCATCTTGCGGATATTTTTTTCATACCCAATTCTTCGGTAAAAATCTAGTATACCCATTCAGAAGATATCCCTACAGCTTCAGCAATCTCCCGCACTTTCAGTCGACGATTCTCCATGACCATTTTATGCACTTTTGCGATAAATTCTGGGGCCGTAACATTTTTTGGCCGTCCACTACGCGGATCATCATCCAAGCTCTCCCGACCAAATTTAAAATCGCTGGTCCACTTGGCAACAGTTGAAAATGAAGGAGCAGAGTCCCCCAGTGTGTTTTGAAAGTCAGCATGAATTTCCTTTGCTTTCATACTTTTCATTACAAAGTATTTAATCAATGCTCGAATCCCAGTTTTTTCCATTGTCACAAATCATTACGCGGGAACAACAGAGTCGTCACTACCACACTCCTGCAGCTAGAGCACTGACGCGCCGCGTGTTCACTCACAAAAGATGTGTGATTATTGCGCGGGAACCTCGTTGCTCTAGCACTGACATCTAGCGGTGATTCCGAGAACTTTTCAAACCGACCTCGTATAGATAATGTTGAACAACAATGTTAGTAGACTGAGGCTGGTTGAGTGTTCTTCAGCTATAACTTTAACAACTTCAGCATAAATTCTGTCTGGATCAGTGACTTTACCATTCTTCTGAAGTTTAATGGTATTCAATACTTCACTCTTTGTTAATTCAGGACTGGCTTCATTGATTCTTCCGTCAGGTGTCATCTTTGAAGATATTCGACGCATTCCTTCCATCTTTTAAGTTTTTCTTCAACTCCTAAAATAATCTCATTATTTGCGTTCCTTAATATTTGCCCGCATCGCTTCCTTTGTAGACCACTCAGCTCTTTCGCCTTTTTATATAGGTTAAAGTGATCATGTTTCTCCTGAAGTTCCTCTATTTCCTTGCATTTGTCAGACATCCAGGATTCCTTTGCTTCTCTGCATTTTCTACTTATCTCTTTGTGTAGATTTCTGTATTTAACAGGGTCTTTATATTTCCTTCTTTCTTTCATAAGCTCCAGGATTTCATCAGTCATCCAGTTTTGCTTTTTGTTACTGTTGACGTATCCAATGTTATTTTCCTGGACTTGAGTTATGCTATCTCTTATGGAGTTCCATGTGTATTCTCCTCTATATTTTGAGACTCCTCTATCACTTCCATATTTTCTTCCAGAGTAGCACCAACACTAGTTCTGATATCAAAACTGGCCAATTTTCTGATGTCTATGCATCTTGATATTTTAACACATCCTGTAGGGTTTCTAAAGCATTGCATTTTAAAGTCCATTTCTACTGGGTTGTGGTCACTGTTAATGTTGGCACCAGGGTAGGTTTTTACTGATTTCACAAATTTCTTCAGCCTTTGTTTCACTAGAATAAAATTGATCTGATTTCTGGCAGTCTTTTCTTCATTATCTGCGGGTGAAGTCCATGTGTATAGCCTCCTAGGGTGAAGTTTGAAAAAGATATTAGAAACAAAAACTTCATGTTCTGTACAAAACTGCACCAATCTGTCTCCCCTTGTGTTTCATTCACCAAGACCCTAGCTCCCTACAATATCACCTTCAGCACCGAGGCCAATCTTTGAGTTGAAATCACCCATGACCAATGTTATCTCTCCTTTCTTTTTAAGTTTCAGTGCTTCATTCAAGGTATCATAGAATGATTCTTTCTCTTCATCATCTTTGTCAGAAGTTGGTGCATGAACCTGGATGATATTCATAGGTGATTGTGATGTTTGCAACCTTACTAACATTACTCGATCACTAATTGGAACAAAATCTAAAACTGATTTTGCAAACATTGATGACACAATCACACCAACTCCATACCTGTGGTTAATATCATTTCCTCCTGAAAAGTACAAGGATCCTTCTTTTATAATCTGAATCCCTGATTCAGGCCATCTTACTTCACTTAACCCAAGAATGTCAATTTTCAGTCTGCATCTTTCTGCTTTCAAGTTTGCAAGCTACCGTGTCATATATAAGCTGCGTACATTCCATGTAGCAATTCGAACTTTGTTGTCATACACTTTGATCTTTCCAAAACTGTCAGGCTTTCTAGTCATAGCAGCATTCAAAGCATCCCCCCCCCCCGGAGATCCGAATGTGGGAATAGAAACTCCGGATAATAATTTTTCGTTGAATACAGCCATGTCATGTGAACTCCAAGGGATATCCTTCAGGATCTTTAAGGCAGTGGTTTCCTGTTGCCTTCTATATCCTCATGCCGTTGACCAGTTGTAGGTTCTTCTGCCTTTTGGGACCATTTCCTGTCCCAAGGACAATAGAGTGCCCTAACCTCTACCCGCTCATCCACCCTCAAGGAGACTGTTAGCACTTGGTAGAGGGGATCTTCTTATACCGGAACTCGGTCCCTTCATTCATTAGCTGCCTGCATATAACAAAATTGTTGTAAACAGTCGTTGCTCCCTCTCTACTGCGGGGAGGTGAATGTCAGAATTTCACCATCATTGAAACTGAGACCATAATGGCTTTTTTCAGTTTCTTTGGATCTTCAGAGAGAAAACAAAAGTAACTCCTTATATATTAATCCATATATATAAAACTGGATGTTGGTATGTTTGAAGCTAATAGACTCAAAAACTACTGGACCAATTTCACTGAAATTTTCACAGTTTGTTCTTATTACATCTGAGAGGGATTATGAAGTGGTTTGAATGAAATCTAATTGGTAGTTCAGCACTAAGGGGTAAAAGATAAAATAGGGGAAGATAAGCAAACCGCAAGACAAGTCCGATCAGCGGGTTGTCTCACCAACAGTTATGTGAAGATTATGTGTTCCTTAAAACTTATTTCTGTGGGGGCAGGACCCCTTCCCAGCCCAAGGGGAGAGGATGAAATGTAAAAGTAATCGAAACAACCGATATTAGTGTCGTATCCATAGTTTTCGTGATCACTGAGATGAACTATGACACTCAAAATGCTGTTTAAGTCAAGTTCATCCGAACAGTACCCCTAGGGGTGGGTGAAATATTAATGTAGAATCCATAGTTTTTGGGGTCGCTGAGATGAATAACCTGAGCGCAAAAATGGCTCCTAAATCAGTTATGAAACTCCATTCTAAGAGTAATCACCTAGGTAGGGCCTATGTCCCTAGATGCCATGACGAGTGCACATCTTGCACTCCTTGAAAAACGTTTTGTTGTGTATGGGTCGATGTAGTATTAACACCGTAAGTAGAATCAAATGTTTGATAAGTTTAACTGCAGTTTATAATTGTAGCATAACTATTCTTATTAGACAATATCTGGCTTGCTTTTTCTGTCTGCAAGTAATTGCAATAAAAATCTGTATACTGACTGGAGGGTAATTAAAACGTGACTATGGAATGAGTATGTGGGAAAGTGGGTGTGAAATTTGTTGATACTAGGGCTGATTGCATAAACCCTTTGATTTTAGAAACGAAATCAGATGGCGACGTTAAGCCTTGAGTGGACCCATTGGTGCTCTTAGATAGGAGCAGGTTATGTGCTGGCACCAGGTTTCACCCTTTCCCTACTATATCAGGTCATTCAATTCATCTCATGAACTCCTCTGATGAGGTTGACATCAGCAAGGGCATCCAGTTGCAAAACTTGCTATAAGGATTCATCTTGTCTCATACCCAACCTCGTAGAGAAACAAGACAAAGGTTGGACATGCATTAGAATTGAACAGTAAAGTGTACCAGTCTCATTTTTGTTACACATACTACAGGATAATTAAGAGAGAGAATTTTCATTGTGAATGGTCCGTATTGAACTGTGATTACAATTAAAAGTACAATAGTTCCACCTTTACCGAGTTTGATAGCTGCAGTCGCTGAAGTGTGGTCAATATCCAGTATTTGGGAGATAGTGGGTTTGAACCCCACTGTTGGCAGCCCTGAAGATGGTTTTCTGTGGTTTCCCATTTTCACACCAGGCAAATGCTGGGGCTGTACCTTAATTAAGGCCACAGCTGCTTCTTTTCCACTCCTAACCCCTCCCTGTCACATCGTCGTCATAAGACCTATCTGTGCCGGTGCGACGTAAAGCAAATTATTACAAAAACAGTTCCACCTTTTCCAATACAAATTCAAGTAAAGTGGCTTACTTTACAGAAGAAACATTTATCAGCCAAAAGCACGAGTCGCACAATATATCAAATAGTTCATAGAAATTGTAAAAAAAGTCGTAAAAACATAGGGAATTTGACACTATAAAGATGAAGAAGAAATAGTCACAATTGTGGAAAAAGTTTCAGATAATGCATAAATTAATACACTTAGCTGTCAAGGGAAGAACTCAAGATGATCAATTTGGATGGTGAAGAATCTTGAGACTTGTAATTATTTCTTTATGAAGTTCTGACACCTTGCACTGCGATGTATTGGACGTATTGCATAACTTATGTATACCGAAGAATCTTTAGAGTTGTGTATCACTCGTTATGAATTTCTAACAGCTGTATGTTATCAAAGGTAGTAGTGATGTTAAGAAAACAATTTACGCACACGTACATTGTGCAACTCATACTTTTGGCTGATGGTGACCCTGATAATAGGTCGCAAGTAGTACCTAATAAATGTTTCTTCTGTAAAGTAACCCACTTTACTTGAATTTGTATTGAAAAGGTAGAACTATTGTACTTTTAATTTTAATTGTAGTACAGGATAGGAAAAAGTTGTGTGTCACGGCAAAAGATCGTTTTTGGAGTGTTACTGTGATCTCCGAGTTTTGATAATCCCATCACAAGGGAGTAAAGAACAAAAATCTTACAGCACCAGTTTCTAATATCTTCAACCATTTCATTATGAAATGCCATCACGTACTGTTATTGATGGTGACACGCTGATGAAATGTTAATCAGTTTCTCAGGTACTTTGAGTTCAAAGTTTATATTCCTTGCAAACCAGGTATCAGAGGGAACTTGTGTTTAACACATGTAAGAAACAATAAGTTTTACAATGGCAACATGTACTGTAGTAAAACTTGTGATGAAGAAAGCGACCGGCCATTTTCTACCAGAGTAGTCATCCATCTTTCAAATACTACTGAAACATCACTGCAGACAGCTGGTTTGGATCAGGTTCTTCAGGTTCCACTTTTTTTTTTTAATTAACTGGTCTACATAATGTTTCCATTATTCCTCACTGAGCATCGTCAGCCAATACTCATATCTGAGTTTTTGTTTCTCACCTGTAGTTCCATAATCCTTAGTCCACACGACGAAGGTGGCACTGATGGCTTATCAGACCAATTCTTGCATAAAACATGCAGCCACACGTGTTGCATCTGATGGAAGGTGGGGGACATGGCAGTGTTTGACGTGGCTTCTTTCTGTGGCGAATTTCCTCTTCCTGTCTTCGATGTTCCTGCTCAAACTGTGCAACTGCAGCTGAGATGGTAGAACACCAGCGAGGGTGATACAATGCGAGAGTATGCCAAGTATCTGGGTTTATATCTACTCTTCTCGTGGTCTGCTTAAGTTGGTCTTTATATTGCTTCAGAGGAGCACCACGATTCCTCTTGCCAGTGCTGAGTTTACCATACAGGCTTTGCCAAGGCAGTCTGCTGTCACTCACACGATGGATATGGCCTGCCCATCTAAGCCAATGACCAACGATGGTGGCTTTGATACTGTTTAGCTTTGCTTTCTTGAGAACTGCTATATTGGTTATATACTCGTAGTCATCCCAATTTGATGTTCATGATGGATCTAAATTCTTGGTGATGAAAGCATTCCAGTTTCTTGATGTCCTGTCAATATAGGGTCCAGTTTTCACACCCGTAGAGTCATTTAGAAATAACAACAGCTTGGTACACCATTATTTTCATGATCATATACAGGATGTATCAGAACTATACCGACAAAAAAAATCAGTGATGCTCTTCGTGTTATGTTAAGAATAATGGTGCAATCGAATTGGCACAGAAAATTTTTATTTTCGAGAAAATAAGGTTACTTTGTTACTTCTGAGCGCACAATTCCAATTGATGAACTTGCCGTATTTGCTGTCCCAGAGAGCCAACTGCTGGAGTAATGTACAAGTTTCTAGTTTAGCATAGTCACTTCCCAGCCAGAAATAGCCACCAAAAAAAAAAACACCAACTTCCCAGCCCCATTAATCAGTGTACAGTTTGTTCACAAAATGACTACTATGCAAACCTCATAAAGATGAACTTGAACCAAGAATACAGGCAGCTTTCCAGGTCATTCGCAACAAACCAGACATCTTATACAGAGTCCAAAAGTCACTACTACACAGTTATGAACTGTGCATCGAAGTGTGTTAAAAAAGACCCAAGGTCCACATATGAGGAACCTCAGTTATGCCCTTTAGGCACATTACGAAGAACAATTTTATTCATGGTTTGCTTACTAATGACCCATATTCTCAGAAATGGCAATATATAAATATAAAAATTCCATTTCCGGAGTATTCAGTCCAGGATTGAAGAGGTTAATATGAAGAGCTTCCCTGATTATTTGCTGGTATTGTTCCAATACACCCTGTATATAAAATAAATTTATAAAATATTAAAATATGCCAAATTCAATTTCTGAGAGATTTAGGCTACAAAAGATAATAAATATCTCACAACTTTTTCTTAAGTGCCTTTCCATCTCTGGATTCTGTTTCCTGCTATCTACCCTTCTTCTCACATGCTGACAAACTGGTGTTCTGTAACAACATAGCTGGTGTTTTTAATGTTGTGAATGTCTCATGAACCTTATGAATGGAAACTTTTGATTGATAGTTGAAAAAGAAGTTTAAAGGGGGTCCTGTAGCACAAGGGCAATTTACTACCTTCTATTCCTGTGTATCATTCAGTCCATTTAAAAGAATCATATGACACTTTGAAAGTTCTGCTAGAGAAGGTGAGGTATGTGGAACATAAACAGAGCATTTGTGGTGATCTGTAAGTGCTTTCCATTCTTTTAGGCCGGCAATCAGGATTTACTATATATACCTATTTCTTTTTTTTGAATGGGATAGTAGAGCTAAATCAGAGCATTGAAGCAGAAGAAATTGGCCACAAAGGAGCAATTTAGTTTCTGGAGAAAAAAGTGTGAAGGATGAATCATTGATTTTTCCTTCTAATGCCCTTCCACCACTCCATATTAAATTATGCCTGATTAAGCAATTTGTTACTGCTGTGAATAAGGACAGTGATTGTTTCAACTTTCTTGCTACAAAGTTCCCACAGAAAACTGAAGCTGAGATAACAGCAGGTATTTTCAACAGACCCCAGATTTGTGAGCTTATGCACGATGTAACCTCTCCTCAGTCAGTGTCCGAGTTGGCATACAAAAAAGTGCCATAAAACTTTCTTGGCAAAAAGGAATCTGAGATCAATAAGGAAATAGTGGAGGAAATGTTAACATATTTAAAAAATCTGGGGTGTAGAATGAGTATTAAAATGCATTTTCTCCACAGTCATATTGATTACTTCCCTGTGAATCTTAATGCAGTAAGTGAAGAACAAGGTGAGCAGTTTCATAAAGACATTAAAACAATGTAAACCTGCTATCAAGGCCCATGTGGTGTTAATGATGGCTGATTACTGCTGGTGTTTGAAAAGAGACACTAGTGAGGGACATACCTGAGCTTCGGAAAAATGTTTTCTTCTCCCTAACAGTGAAAAGAGTTTAGAAATATATCTACTGAAACTTTTCTTTCTTTTCATTAAATTCAATAGGTATTTAATTAAAAGTAAACCTACAGAAACAGTTTTGTCTTAGTTACAGGGCTATGTGTTCAATACGTATTTAAAATATAAGTACAATCGAAACCCGTGTCGTTGTGGTCGTTGTACGCGATAGTCACAAAATCTTTTTTCTTTTGCTACAAATGTCCTATTGTAAGTTTTAGGCTGCACACTTCCATGGTTAATTAAGAGAATAAAGTAGAAACTTCCAGAAACCTAAGTGAAAAGACCACTGTATTTGCAATACAGTATTTTTGGAGTGGGACCAAGAGGAATGTTTCTTTTAATGTTTACACAGTATGTACAGCAATAATGTGTCAGCAAAATATAAAATAATAACTGAGGAAAAAAATATCAACAATGTAAATTTATCATTAATGTTGCACTCGGTCTTGGCTGTCCTTCCAAATTTTAGAAATCGTTGAGTGTGATGCACCCAATTTCCTTGCAACGTTGGCGTTCATTTCCCCCTTTTGTAACTGCCATATTATTTGTGACTTTTCTTCAATATTAAACAATTTCCCTCTCTTTTGCAACATCTACACAGTGATGCTTGCCTTGACAATTTATTTAACAGAGACACTAATTTGAAATCTACAATCTACTGAAAACAAGAGTTTGAAAATAAGCTTTACACTGTTGTCAGCAATCCCCAAACATAAAACAAAAATCAACATTGGACATTATAGTCTATTCATTTCACTGAAAATGTGATGAAAATACACTGTTTTATAAGATATGTTGTAATAAGCAATGTCGTACTAAGCAATTTTTTAAACACAGTGATTATGTAGGATTTAGATGGAGCCATTATATCAATAGGTCATTAAAAGTGATGTTGCAATAAATGATTTTTGACTGTAGGCCTACATTATTTGATTAGATTTTGTTTGAAAACCTAGCCCAAGAGTAAAATTGAAATCAGATTTGAATTTGGAGCATTCATATTATACCGTATATATCCAGGTGGTAAAATAAAAAAAGTAAATGATAGACCAGTGTAAACTAATGAGGCTCATAGTATCATCCTAGAATTGAAAAGCTTGCTGTTCAGACCCTTAAGTGTTGGTGATGATGGAGGTGATCATTATTTTAAGAGGGAGTACAACTAGGCAACCATCCTCTATTAACACTAACCAGAGGGAAAATTGGAAGAATAACTGAGGAAAGAAGTATCAACAATGTAAAGTACATTGAACACTTCAAAAAATCAACAAATTCAAAACAGTTGATCTACCATATTCATTAACCTTTTCACTGCTAATATTGTGAGCGACTATCAGAACCTTCCATGCTGAATTATTTTTTAAAAATAGAATGCCCCAAAATACATTAAGTATATGGAACCGAGCCAAAAGTACACTTTCGTATAAAAAGTTTGATATTCCTCTTTCACAAGTGTTAAATTATCACCAAATTTCACATTGTTCTTTCAAAAATTATGAATGTCAGACATTTGAGCTATTTTACAAATCAGGCTTGTCCATAATTTAGCCAAAGCAATCAAAGAACATTTCATTATTTAAGAATGTAACAAAAATGAAATCTAACAAGGAAAGGTCACGATGTCCGCACCACCGACTTTGTTCAAACTTTGTAGGTTGGTAGTACTGCATCAGAAAAACACACTGGCAAAGTAGTAGCGCGCAACTCTCAAGTTTTTTTGAAAAGAGCAATTTTGAAAATGTCGAAAAAAGTTAAGAGAGATTTAGCATGCCAGATACCATGAAGCGAGAAACTGTGGCGAGGTTCTCCACTTCAGTTATGAAGATGGCAAATTTGAGTCGCGCTGCTACCAGCTTTTTACACCCTCTCCCTTTTTTTCATCTATTACATATTTATTTTCTTCCATTACTGTCAAAATAGATTTTAAAATTTTATTTCCCAATTATTCGGCCGCTTCTATAATCTCTACAGTCACTGGGATCCAGTAAGCGATTTATACAAAGAAGGTGCTCGACGTATGCCATGGCCCTTTTCAACTGTTTATTTGTTGTTTGTTCTCCAGGGAACTCATTTGCTCTTTGCGTAGCTTCACACTCAAAAAAACTTCCGTTCGAACATAATTCAACATTGAAATAATAACAATAAGTTAATGTATTGATTAGGTGGTGAAATTAATAAATTAACTTATTGTTATTATTCCAATCAAATATTATCAATACGGATCAAGAATGATATTTATCACATGTAACATAATTCAACATGCGAGATCTTCATGCCGATCAAACTTATGATGATCATGTCTGGTTACATCGCACACAACCGTTACATGACACAACGCAGTCAGACAATGACTTTTCTCGACATTTTCAAAATCGCTTTTTTTGGAAATTTTTGAAAGTTGTGTGCTACTACTTTGGCAGTGTGTTTTTGTGATTTAGAACTACCAACCTACAAAGTTTGAACAAAAACGGTGATGCGGACATTGTAACCTCCCCATGTAAGTCAGGGTTGGCGAAAATAAGAAATGTATAGAAAACATTAAGTACCCAAATATCAACTCACATAATTTACACCTAAATGTTTCATTATTTACAGCAGACACTCCAATATGTCCATCTTCAAAACTTTACCAGTGTGTAGTATATTTCGAAGAAGGGGGTGAACACAGAGGGCCACTTCACATTTGACGCACGTGTACCGGGTTTCTCACCTCTTCCTCTTGCCAGTTGTTGTGTTGGAGCAGATATGGCAGCATCATGTAGGAAATTTCTTCTTTGGAGTTGGTTGTACAGGGTGTGGGAAATGTCAGTCTGAGTGGTTGGTCACCAGATATAGGACGTCCTCTTTCACTAGTTTGTCTAGGAACGTGGTACTTCTAGATGAGTTCCTTTATAAGCTGTAGCTGGAAATCTGCTAGGGATATGTTCTGTCAAGTTTTGACATTATAGAGGGCATGAGAATTTAGAACGGTGATGTCAAGCTGGTGGAAAAAAGAACTTTCGGTACCATTTCAATTACTTCTGCACATACTCGATAGAACTGATCATCATATCTGACCATTCAGCAGGACTGTTATAGTCAAAAACGAACTGGGATTTCTCTACAGGCTGTCTTGTCTGTCTGTCTTCCCTGTAGGTCTTATGTTGTCAGTATGTCCTGTGGTCAGCATACTGATAGCTCACTACAGTAATTAGAATGAAACAGAATTAAAATATTCATGAAATAAAATACTCGATCGTCGGACTATAAGGTTTCTCCTTGTACTGACCTGATTACTTACACATACAGTTGTTGATGTAACGATAATAGAATGAGAATCTTTAATATCTCTAGGGTGTAGGGTAATAAGCTTACTTTGACAGCATAACATATAGGTTCTGGGAAAAGGACACTGACGTCTGGTTTCCAAACTAAAATTTGAGGTTATCTGATCTACCATTGAAATAAAACAATTAATTGTTTTTGATACTAAACAAAATATATTTTTTAAATTTTGAATTTAAATGGTGAGACTTACTGCGATAATTTAAATGACAATATAAAACTGTGAAATAACAACAGGAGGAAACTCTAGGCATTAAATTTGATATCCTCTGGACCGGACATTTAAGAGCTGTACAAGAAATTTATCCCTCATTGTTTCACTTAACAGTACCTTGAACACCTTGAGTGTCATTATGATGTATTCCTTTGAATTGGTATCAGGTGTAAGTTTCTCAAACCTAATTTGGTGAAGTATCCTTTTAGTTTCACAAACGAGAAATAGCGTGGCTTGAAAATATAACCACACTTCACAATCAACTGAAAAGTAATTCACTGATACCTGTTAGTCTGCATTACGACGAGTCAATATTCGGCTGACACAAGAACTCGAACGAACAGATACACGAAGCACACTTCGAACATTTAATCCATCTGGTCACTGACGACTACGTATCCATATCACTGACTGTGGTAAGGCTCTGCCTCCCACTGACTCACTGACCAACTGTGGCCTCACTCTCCATATGACAGACTATCTCACTGTTCACCATCCATCTGACTGACCGCTATAGGATACTCCTCCTTTGTAGACACTAGGTGTCACATGGTATTACAACCACGTCATGGTTAAAACAGTCCATGATATCATTCAAACTTTGCTCCCAAGTGTTACAGATTGTGTTGAAATAGCCTCAGGCAAACTAGGAACTCCCTAAACTATCTCATGCTCCTAAATGCAGGTGATGATGTGCAGGTATTTAAACATGACTCAGCACAAACTGTGACAATTACTGCACCACGTAATGCAAGGTCTTAAAAGTTGTTTCACAAAATAAATACATATCTTATAATAGAAGAAAATAAAGAGAAATTCCATCAAGCCCTTCAACAAAGCCTACATGACACAACTGGTGAAAATCTGGCAAAAATGCTAATGGATACGGCTGAAGTAATTGGAGGGTTGAAAAAGAATAACACTCGTGATAAGAAACTCAGTGACGATACCAGGAACCTGCTAAAGAGGAGGAGAGAAATGAAAATTCAGTCTGACTGTGACAAAATACAGTACTCTGAGCTGTGCAAAACCATAAGAAAGAGAATTAAAGCCGACTTAAAGAAATTCAACGAAGATACTCTGAGAACTTGCTTATCTGAAAAAAACAAGTTTGAAGTCTGCTAAAAGGAAGCTACAGATCGGGAAGAAGCAATTAATTGCATTAGATGGAGACAACGGACGAATTACTGACAGGGGAAGAACTTCTTGAGTTCATCAGGAACTTTTATAGCAAGTTGTACGAGAAGGCTGATGATAACCTGTCCTTGCCTGACTTATCCAACATTTCCCAAGTCCCGGAAGTTCTCCCATCTGAGATCAGACATGCTATAAACAGTATGAAAAAAGAATCAGTCGCAGGTAGCGATAACCTTTCAGTTAGCGTTCTCAAACTTGCTGGTGATGAAACTTTAAGCCACTTGGCAAAAATATTCACGTCTTGCCTACACAATGCATTCATCCCTCCATCTTGGAACAGAGCAATGATAATTCTCCTGCACAAAAAAGGGAACATACATGACATCAGAAACTATCGTCCTATTAGCTTGCTTTCTGTCCTTTACAAGGTTTTCACCAAGGTACTGACAAATAGAATCAGTTTAACGCTTGATTTTGCCCAACCAATTGAACAAGCAGGTTTCCGCCGAGGTTTTGGAACAATCGACCATATACTCACCCTTCGTGAAGTTATCAGCAGAAGTAATGAATATCAAATGCCGCTCTGTCTAGCCTTTGTGGACTTCGAAAAGGCTTTTGACTCGGTGAGCCACGCTGCTGTTATGCAAGCCATAGCTGAACACGGCGTCGATGCTGCCTACATAAGAGTTCTCCAGCATATCTACGAAACCTCTTCAGCCTTCGTGAACATCAATGTGCCAACCACGGATTTTCCCATTCAAAGAGGTGTTAAGCAAGGCGACCCCATATCTCCCAAGATGTTCTCAGCCGTATTAGAAATGGCCATGTCAAAAATCAACTGGCAAAACACAGGAATCAAAATCAATGGGAAAAGGCTGAACAATTTAAGGTTTGCAGACGACATTACACTTTTGGCCAACGACATCGATGAACTACAAACTCTAATAAAAGATCTTGTCTCAGCCTGTCAAAAAGTGGGACTATCCATGAACCTTTCTAAAACCAAAGTAATGCTTAACAAATGGGCCCCAGGAGGATAGCTGCATGTGGGAAATACCACATTACAACAGGTCAATGAATTTGTCTATCTTGGGCAACTTGTAAACATGAAAGGGGACTTAAGACCGGAAATCTTCCGACGTATCAAACTAGGATGGCAAGCCTACGGAAGAAATTCTTCAGTCTTCAAATCCAACATGCCACCCCACCTAAAGAAGATAGTCTTTGACCAGAGTGTTCTCCCCGTACTGACTTATGGTTGTGAAACCTGGACATTGAGCGAGTTTGTTAAGCAAAAACTCAGAACAACCCAAAGAGCTATGGAACGGTTCATGCTAGGCTTGACGAAGAAAGACAGGAAGAGAGCAGATTACATCAGGTCCGTCACAAAGGTCAGTGACATTTTAGAAAGGGTATTTACCCTAAAATGGCAGTGGGCAGGCCATGTTGCTCGGAGAACTGATGGTAGGTGGACAAAACTTGTGCTTGAGTGGTGTCCGAAAGATCATCTCAGACCAAGGGGAAGACCACCGGACAGATGGGATAAAGACATCCGGAAGATTACTGGGATCAATTGGCAGAACATCGCTCAAGACCGTCCCAGATGGAGGGACCTCATGAAAACCTACCTTGCTTCGGACTTAAAGAGGCCACATCGTAAAAACGATTGAATATGGCTGATAGTGATAGTGATAGTGATAATAGGCAGCAAATCTCTTACACTATATTTTCTTAATGCTAACATACACACACACGTATATACATACTAAATTAAATACAATGAAGCAAGCGGTGATTAATTAATACATAACGAAATCAGATTATAGAATTGAATCAAACAATAATAATAGTTACAATAATAATAATAATACAGGTAAAATAATAATAATAATAATAATAATAATAATAATAATAATAATAATAATAATAATACAGATAAAGGTTTGTAACAGGATTTGAACCATTACAATACAAACTTCCCTATGATTGAACCACCTGATGGCAATCATGTTACCTGTCGCTTTTGATTCAGTTTATCCTTTCTACAATTTTTTAGTAAATTTCAGCATACCCCTCCTGTTTTTCCCGATGGTACCACATGTGTTGGTTTTGTTTTTAAGTAAGTGATCGTACAGTTGTGGACTTGAATACCAGTTATCTATCCACAGTGTATGTCCTTTCTGCAAGAACCTTTTTATTAGTGTCAAGACAACTACATCTGCTACCCCAAATTCACGTTCAGGAATTATTTCTATAGTTGACCCTGTGTAAACAATCAAATCCAGCACATATTTGGTCTCACAATCGCAGATAACAAATATCTTTATTCCAAATCTGTGTCTCTTTGATGGGATAAACTGAATGAATGAAAGCCTGCCTTTGAAAAACGTCAAACTTTCATCAATGCAAGTGTTTTTCAATGCGGTGAACATTTCTCTGAACTTGTTTCTGAGATGGTCAATTACAGGCTTTTTTTTATACAGCCAGTCACCTTCATACTGACTGTTGTTGTTATTGAAATGTAACAACTGCAATTCAGGTGTGGCTTCCCTACATTTCTGTAGCTTTGAACTTTGAGACGGTGACATTGTTTGCATAACAAGTACAAAAAACTTTTTTGTTTCAACTGCTATATGCTCCATAATTTCTTGTGAAAGGAAGCACTGAAATACATCTAAAGCCACTGGTTCATCATGAATCATACCGAGTGATATACCCGATGAACTGTAGTCAAAATTGTAATACAGAACTAAACATATTACTCGTGCACCATTGAAATATATCAGGTTCTGAACTAAATCTTTTTCTGGTTTGTGGAGCTGGTACTTGAGGCTCAGCACTATCACTGTCACTAGGACTATAATCACTGATATCTGAGTACTCATCTTCTGATAAAAACGCGCAGTCCACTACTTGAAGCCATTTTTACAAACCTTGGACACAGGTGCTTTGCGGGACTGCCAACCTAGGCTGCAAACTGAGCTGAGTGCATTATTTTGGATATTTGACCGCAGATAGCATTAAAATGCAGTCTCCGTTTTGATGGTCCATTATGTTGCTAAAAGATGTAGCTTGTTGCCACTCAAGTTTGAAAATCAGAAGGTATCCATTTCCTTTTCAGAAATTTAGCTGAAGTTACCGACGAGATATCTCGGGCGCATCAAGGACGTGACGTACTACCGCGCCCGAGATATCTCGGGTGTAGCAGTGTAAGGGTTAATCATATATGTTTTGAGAAATTTGTACCATTCTCCTTATCAGCAACATTATGAGAACTTGAAAAACATCCTTACTTTCTAGTACCCAAGTTGATAGTAACAATTATTAAACATACATTGTTACAAATCTAAAAACCTAGTGCTAAAATACATTCTTCTTAATTATGATTTTTTTAGAATATAATTCCTTAAATGTTGCTGTGTCCATTCTTGAAATTAATGTTTGAAAAACACACTTAATATGTAATGTAGCACCAATATGACGTGGATGAAATCATCTGATTATGAACGCATTAAAATTCATAGTAGTGAACTCTTATTGTTATTAAAATTTCAAAATGGGGACGTTTTGGATTCATACTGTTCTTATATTGGGCCAACATCATCACAAAATAAAGCCGCTTCGTTATGTATCTTTAAGCTTGTTAAAAGGGGCAGCACAAACAAGTTTTGTAATACATAGATAACTCAAAGACAGGCAGTGAATTTTTATGTTAAAAAAAAGTTTTGAATTCATCTTAGCTGGACTATAAGATTTTAATAACATTAAGCATTCACTACTATGTATTATAATCTAAATTCATTGAGGGCGTCATTATGACTCCTTAGGTGAGAAGTGTTTTTCAGAGAAAGCTGTATAGGTACACAGAAAAGGAACGAGAAAATTTTAATATTAGTGTAACGACAAGGAACTCTAGACAAACAGAGGAGAAAAGTTACCCAATTTATATACACTAAGCAGTACGACAAACGTAACACGCTATAAATGATGTGTAATTATCTATTTAATCAAAGTGAAGCACTTCAACCAATTTTTTATGACGTGCTTGCTTTGCGAGCAAACAATGAAGTGTTATTTGCTTATTAAACTAGCCTCAATTTTTTTTTCCACGCAGCCTGGAAATCATATCGCTGTACGTGAGTCAATAATGTTTTCCCACCCTTGTAGCGCATATTGTTGTACCTTTAATTGTTCCCCTTTCAATCACTCAGGGGTGTAGGATCTTTCTGTGGTTGTCTTCATCAGCTGCCTGGAGTAAACATGCCGTTAAGCCCTGAACAAGCTGTGAAAGCTGTTGCTTTGGTAGGAGATGGTCGCTGCATGCATTACATTGCAGAAGTGTTGAGGACTACACCTTCTACGATTTCCAGAACCGTACGAAGGTACAGGGAAACTGGAGGCTTTGCAAGGAGACCAGGATCAGGCCCAAGAAGAGCAACGTTGGAGAGAGATGACCGCTTCTTACAACTTCAAGTTCTCTGCAAACGTCACACCACCGCCGTTGAGGCACAAAATCAACTCCACCAACTAGTGAGAGAACCGTTCGAAGAAGACTGAAAGAAGCCAATCTTAAGTCCAAAAGACCTGCTACGGGTCCGGAACTCACCAGAGAGCATCGCACAGCTCGACTACGTTTTGCAAGGGAACATCTTGGCTGGACAGTACAACAATGGGATCAACTGTTGTCCACCGATGAGTTGCGATTTGGCCTCCGATCACCTGACGGAAGAGAGAGAGCCTGGAGAAGGCCAGGGGAAAGGCATACCCCTTGCACATTTTCATTCAGGGCGCCTTTCCAGGGTGGTTCTGTAATGGTGTAGGCAGGAATCAATACAGCTGCAACCACGGATTTGGTTTTCGTGGAAAATGGGAGCCTTATTGCACATTGATATGTGGAGGAAATTCTTCTAAAGCATGTTTTTCCTTTCGTTCCATTTATTGGTGATGATTTTACACTGATGCACAACAATGCATGCCCACATGTTGCAAGAATTGGGCAAGTGTTCTTGGATGAAAAAGGGATTTGTGCTATGGCTTGGCCTGCTCGAAGCCCTGATTTGAATCCTATTGAGCATGCTTGGGACCAGCTGAAGAGAAGAGCCTGTGAGCACTATCCAGAGACCCTAAAGGACCTACGAAATGACCTCCTGAAAGAATGGGAGATGATTCCTCAACAGGACTACCGCATTAACCAGGAGCATGCCTGAAAGGTTGAATGCCGTCATTGGTGCAAGAGGTGGCATTACACGCTTTTGAAGAAGCGAATAGAGGTCCCCAAGATCGTCTCTGAGGTCTGTGAAGTGTATCACATCAAAACAGAAGTACCGGGTGAGTTGGCCGTGCAGTTAGGAGCGCGCAGCTGTGAGCTTGCATCCGGGAGATAGTGGGCTTAGTTATTGTGTTCCGACATGGGCTGATATACATAAGCATTATTGAAGTTGAACCGTCTGATCTTCAATCTGTAAAATACATAATACAAATCGAATTAAGGTTGAAAAATGGTGACTAACAGGAACATTTTTTTTTTTTGCTATTTGCTTTACGTCGCACCGACACAGATGTCTTATGGCGACAATGGGATAGGAAAGGCCTAGGAATTGGAAGGAAGCGGCCGTGGCCTTAATTAAGGTACAGCCCCGGCATTTGCCCGGTGTGAAAATGAGAAACCACGGAAAACCATCTTCAGGGTGGAACAACATTTAGATTAACTTATGAAGAATGAAAATTAACTTATGTTATGTGGCCTGTTTGTATAACCCGTGTTCTCCGACTACAGAGTCCAGCTCTCGAGTGACTTGCTCCCATAGTCGAGACGCAAGGCCTACAAGGAAGTGCAATGGGGAAATGGGGCAGGGATTGCAGGAGAATGGGTGTGCGGAATAATGGGGGCGGTGACTGAAACCGAGTGTAATAACTGTGAGTTCTTATGTTCCTGTTTTTTTTACTACAAATGATCGGAATATAAGTTTGCCATATTACATTATTTTTTCCATTTATCTCATTTAAGTTGAGGGATGGGTTCTTATATTGATCCAGATTGATGTAAAAATTCTCTAAAATGTTGAGTAGTGGACCTTTTAGTTCACGCTGTAGTATGTTTAGATCTTCATCTATTGTAGTATAATTGTGATTATAGTCTTTGTGATGGTTACTCATGGCAGAGAAATGATTATATTTTAACACGGTGCGATGTTCTGTAAATCTTACGAGGAAGTTCATACCAGTTTGTCCGACGTAACTTGACCTGCATCCCTGACATTCCAGTTTATATATTCCAGAATTTGTGTATTTATTGCTAGTATTTACTGTGTGAGAGTTAAATAATATTCTTTCATTAGTGCTGCTGGTTTTGAAAGCAAATTTTAGGTTCTGTTTTCTTAGGACTTTGGTGATTATGTGTATATTATTATTGCTATATGTGAATGTGGCATATTTTTCTCTATTTTTGACTTTCGTTAAAGTAGTTATGAGCTTGTTAGTATGCTTATTGATTAGCTTATACATTTTGTGCTGAATCTGTTGTTCAAAGCTATTTCGCAAATGGTCCTGATTCCTTTTTTTCAAATTTTTCTTTGACAGCAGGATTTTGAAAGCTCTTTCTAACATGCTATTTTAAGCAGCTTTTTTGTGAGCTTCAGGATGTATTGCAATGATGGGCAGAATCGAATACTTCACAGAATCGAATACTATGCATCTGAGAACATTTAAGAATCAAAACTTGCATTTGAAACCAGATTCTCGAATCCTACATAACTCAAGTAATGCTACGAATATTTACCTATTATGTATTCGAATGCTTCTCTCGGATGGAAGAAGGAGAAATTCTTGAACACAATCTTATTGAATGAGCTTATAGGCCAATATCGTGTTGTAATGTTGGTTATACAAGGCTATTTGAACACAAATCACTCACAATCAATTGTTAACTTGCTTTATATTTCCTATAAGGATAAACAAAATGTTCTTTTAGAATTTATAATATGTGCCACCGACACACACAGATCATATGGCAATGATAGGATAGGAAAAGGCTAGGAAACGACCGACCTTAAGATATAGCTCCAGCATTTGCCTGGTGTACAAATGGGAAGACACGGATAACCATATTCAAGACTGCAGAAGTAGGATTCAAACCCATTAACTCCGGAATGCAAGCAGACAGCTACATGCCCCAAACCACATGGCCACTCTCTTGATGAAATAAAATGTTAGTTAACTCAGTTGATATATAATATATACATATATGAATGAAAATACACACTAGATTCGGACATTTTGACAGCAACCAATGACATCAAATTTATACAAAATAGCTGAAATTTAAAATTCATTATATGTTCATCAAGTAAGGCTAGATTAACAATAGTTAACTTATTAAAACACTTCCTGGACACTGAATATTTCCCGATGTCCAGAGTTCACTTACATTTCGGTAAGAATTTGTCCCAGGTATGCTTACTCACACATCTTGTAATCTTGAGACTCTTTCTTCTATTAATAGTCTGACAATTTGTATCTGATTACACACACACCATACAATGTAACATTATTAGTTCTGCATACGTAGCGCCACGGACTTGGCAGAGGACACAAAATAAAATATAGAAGCAAAAATGGTACTGACAACAGCGTACTCAAGTTTTACATGAAAGAGTTTTTTCAGAAAGATAATTTTGTCGACAATTATTGGAGTGAGTCTGTTTCTTTGGTGATTTTTAAAACACTCTTTCTGATGGAACAGATGTTCCAGAGATGCAGAGATATTTCAGCTGCATCCCATGTAACTCGGAAAAGTATTCTTGTTAAGTTTCCAAATTCCAGTGGGTTTTTAGATCTTTCAAGGTATGGCATTTCCATATATTGGTTAATGGTTCAATTAATGGAGGTAGCTGGAGTCACAGTAGTTTTAGTATTTGCTAATTTGGCGTCGAACTGAAGCCACAGGGAGTTGCTATCATTTACTTCAGCAAGCGTCAGATTAGAGTTGGATGAGGACATATTTCCTTCCGTGATGGATATTTTGAAATTAGAAATAAGTTCGTCTGCAAACCACTTCTGTGCATTAGAAGCATTTTTTTCTAGATCAAATGCCATTTTCTTCAACCTTGGATCTAAAAATGTGGCTTTTGCAGCAATTTTGTTCATCTAGTAAACCCCTAAACGTCTCCCAATAACATCTAGCAATACAGCCTTCAAATTATTCCCAGTTTCAGTCACAGATTGTTTCATCTTGATGCTGTACTGCAGTTCTCTAATTAATGGGATTACCTGTGACATTCATCATCATCATCATCATCATCATCATCATCATCATCATCATCATCACTGTACAGTTCCAGCTTCCCAGGTACTGTTAATGAGCCTCTTCTACTTCTTCCTGTCCATATACAACTTGTCATGGAGAACATCATCCACTGTCCATCCTCTAGTAACTAGATCAACCTTGATCATGTCCATCCATCAGGTTTTAGGTCTTCCTGTAAGTTCTTTCCCCTCCACCTGTCTTTCCAAATTTATTCTGGCTGTTCTTGTAGGCTCCATACTCATCACATGCCCGTACCACCATAGTCTGGATGAACCGATTCGGTCTTAACTTGTCCATCTTGGTGTTATGGATAGTAGATCTAAGAAATTTCATATTCGATGCTTGCAGTCTTGATGAATCTCTTTTTTGTGAGGGTGCACGCTTCAATACCATAGGTCAATATTGGTATGAAATAGCTGTTGAACATGATCAGTTTGGCTGGTTTTGGAATCATATCATCCCATAAAAGTGTTCTTACTTGTTGGTAGACTTCTGATCCCTCTTGCACTCTGTAATTTCCTTTCTGATCAAATTATCTCTAGCTGGTGGTCTCCTACTTTTACACTTGCTGGTCACCCTTCTCTGTCGACTGCCATCACCACTGTCTTGGTCTTGCTGATACTGAGATTATATTCCTGGAAGTGGGACTTCCATACGTTGAGTGTGATCTGTACTTCCTCTTTTGTTTCACCCCAGATCATGATATCATCAGCAAAGGCCACTGCATTCAGTTCACCTAGCTTTCCCTTGATATTCTTCATAACATTGTCCATAACAGTGATGAAGAGTAGTGGGGACAGTGCACTTCCTTGCTGAACTCCACTCCTGGTCTCAAACCATGATGATCGACCTTCCCCCAATTTGTACACAGCTAGTACAGTCTTTGTACAACATCTGAATTTTCCTTACCAGTCCTTCAGGCACATTTCATTTCCTCAGGCACTCCCAGCTTATCTCTTGTAACGCTATCATAGCCTTTTCTATATCCAGGAATACAATGACCAGGTTCTTGCCTTTCTCCCAATACTTTTCCATCAGCATGCGGGTGCTAAAACTTAGATCCATTGTTGATCTGACATTGTCAGGTATTTTTCTCCTGATAATTCACTTGTCATTAATTTCACAGGCTTCAGAAGTGGAATGCAATCTGCCAAGATGTTCCATTCATCAACCTCCAAATTAGATGGTGCCTTGGGAAGGTGCGATAGTGCCATGAACAATGGATCCTTGATTTTTAACAACCGTTCGATCAGGATGATGATGATCCATCGCGTACTAGTATCTTGTTTGACCTTCACCCCAGATCATGATATCATCAGCAAAGGCCACTGCATTCAGTTCACCTAGCTTTCCCTTGACGTTCTTCATAACTTGAATGCTCTTGAAATTCCTCCAGTTTTCTGCATTCTAAATCGATGTGTTTAGAGTGGTTCGCTAAATGTCTGCACTTGGCGAGCAAATTGTGTAGCAATATGATTTGATTGATAGCTTCATTCAAGCTTTAATTTAAGATGTGGGCAATACATGGATGGTGATATTTCTTTACATGCTCATTCACTGCATTCTTCATGTTAGCTGCATTGTCGAAGACGATAGTGGTGATCTTATTTGTAACTTTCCAGTCTTCAAATACGGCAAGCAGAATTGTTGCAATATTCTTTCCCGTATGCTCTTCTTGAAGCTCCCTAGTCGCTAAAACTGCTGAATTTAATTTGTCCTCAAAAATGAAGTGGCATGTGACAGTAATATAAGTTATATTGCTTTATGATGACCACATGTCTGTGGTGATAGTGACATGATTCACACAATTTAACATAGACACAACATTTAACTTAACTTCGTCATACAGTTCTGGCAGTAATTTAGAGGATAATGATTTCCGACTCAGTAATGTATAGACAAGAGATGTGTTTTTCAGTAATATATACAAAGGATTCAGTTTCTCAGTATACTCCACAAAACTACGATTTTCAACTAAAGAGAGAGGTTGGTAGTCCACTGTAATCATTTTAATGATGCACAAGTCACTTTCTTTCCTGTTAGCATCAGAAAGCACGTTTCCACTAGATCCAGTTAACCTTAATTGAAGTTGACGATGATGTTTCATAGGAGGGGAAGGAATAATTGTAGAATTTTGGTGCAGTTCAGTTCCTTGTGGTGCTGGAGCCTGTGGTTTAGAATTCATTTGGGATGAAGAACAGGTTCTAGGAAATGGCTGTTGATTTACCTCAGATGAACTACTGTGACTGCTAGGTGGTTGCGTGTTTAATTCTAATGTCCTACTAGTAGATGGCTGTGATGGCGTACCATCCACATGATTGAAATAATCAGATTCTGTAGGCCTACTACACAGCTGTAAAAGCAAAGTTGGGTGAAGTCTTTTCAAGTGCAATTGTAAGTTTGTAGTATTTCCAAAATATTTAAAATCTTTTTTACATACCAAATACGTCACATATTTTTTTTTTGCTATTTGCTTAACGTCGCACCGACACAGATAGGTCTTATGGCGACGATGGGACAGGAAAGTGCTAGAAGTGGGAAGGAAGCGGCCGTGGCCTTAATTAAGGTACAGCCCCAGCATTTGCCTGGTGTGAAAATGGGAGACCACGGAAAACCATTTTCAGGGCTGCCGACAGTGGGGTTCGAACCTACTATCTCCCGAATACTGGACACTGGCCGCACTTAAGCGACTGCAGCTATCGAGCTCGGTGTCACATATTTTTGCTCTTGTGATTTTTTGAAATAGTTCCAAACTTCAGATATTTTCAAACCTGGCTTTATTATGCACTAAATGTTTGAAAGAAATGTAACGCTAAATAAATTTCAATAAAAGACTAATGTTAATACAATACAAATCGTTACCAAAACAAATGAATGACACTCTTTGTTCAAACTCCAGAGAGAGACTGATTCAATGCTTAAACCGCCAAGAGCAGTAGACAGGAAGTAATAAATGTAATAATGTTCCAATGTTGATCTCAATACATGTTGCGCATTTCTCTCTTTACTCCCTGACCCCCCTCCCCCCATCGTGAATACATAGGTAGTTCTGAGTTATGTCCAGATATAGCGCTACTATCCTCACTGTTCTCGAATATTGTGATAATCCGAAACCGAGACCACATTGGTCTCTCTCTCTATTAGTGAATACCTTGAGTGAAAGTATTTGAATACTTGTATCAGGATTCGAGATGTCTTGAGAAATTGTAAGAATCAAATTCTTCGGCATTTTTGTCTTGAATACTCCTATCACTAATGTATTGAATTTTGTTCAATAGTGTTAGCAGTATAAGTTGGTTTCCAGTAAATGTTACATGCGAGGTGACTATTCTTATGACGTGATAGCGTTATGTCTAAATAATTAAGCAAGTTATTGTTCTTCATTCCCATAATGAATTTAATATTCTGATCTAAATTGTTGAGTAGTTCCAGAATTTCATTTCCTTCGTTAACGCTGCTATCTATGATGGCTAGCACGTCGTCACTTAACATGTCCAGTATTTTATAGCTTTGATCTTATCTATGATGTTTGTGTGTTCTAAGTGGTCCATATACATCTTTGCCAAAATACTCGAGGACAGGGCTCCCATAGGTAAACCTGTCTGTTGGTAGATTTTATTCTCAAAAATGAAATAATTATTACTTCAAGAGAATTTTAATCATCTATCTCACCAATGCTTAATTTACTGAACTTGGTTAAATTATTCCGTATCAAATTTATAGTGGTTTTAACAGGGATATTGGCATACATATTGACGATATCAAATGAAAGGATCTTGTAGTGTTTTGGTACCTTTATATGTTTTATTCTTTCGCAACTATGGAGTTCTTTATCGATGTATTCACTTGGTTGTGACAATGTGTGCTAAGGAAATCTTGAATAAATTGAGATAATTTGTATGTCGGGCTACCCCTAAAATTGATAATTGGTCATATAGGGGTGTTAGCCTTATGAATTTTTGGTAACTATTTCGCTACAGGTAACCTAAGGTTCATGACAATGAGATTTTTTTTTCAAATTCATTGAAAAGGAAAATACTATTATTGATTTCAATTCTTTTTGCAGGTTATTGAAGAGATCCGTTTTGATTACGTCAAATTTGTTTTCTGCAAAAAATGAATGCATTTTATTAATATAATCGTTCCTCTCCATGATTACTATTGCATTCCCTTTATCAGATTTAGTTGCTATTGGGTCATTAATCTTTAATTTTTCTTTGAGGTTTTTAACTTTCTTAATAATGGGGGTATAGTGCGCATTGGTATCACCTAAATATCACTATAAAATTTGTCACAAATGGAACATAATAATTACTTTTACACATATCAAGTGAAAAATCCCTGGCAAATTAAGAAATATATGTTTTTTGGAGAATATACGTACTTTACTACTTTACAAGTACATATGGTGTTGCGCTCACAGTGACACATGTCTTTTGTCTTACACTTTGAACAATTTCGTGTGTGATATCTGTGTTCACTGAAGTTCTTTGCTTTCGTTTCATTCTTCACTTGTCAATGACATCATTTCATGAATTGTATCGCGATATGCAGTATTTAATAGGCGACAAAATGATATGGCCAATGTACATAAGAAAAATTCAGTGGACTAGTGATTTATTGGTCCAGGGATCGAGCTACTTTCGTTCGAACAGAAATAAAAATATTTATTGGTCCAGGGGCTCCATTTTGCTGTTTGTACTGGCCTAAGGTAATGAGAATCTACAGACATAGCACTCCCATTCCACGGTGCTAGCCCTGGACCTGAATAAAGTAACAAAAGACGGCACCAGCAGCGAATGGACAAAGTTAATGAGAATCCACAGACATAGCCCTCCCATTCCACGGTGCTAGCCCTGGACCTGAAGAAAGTAACAAAAGACGGCACCAGCAGCGTAGTACGACATAAACCAGTCCTGTCTACAAGCCTTAAGTATGTTTTCATATTTCTCAAATAACGACGGTATTTTTTAATTTGCCAGGGATTTTTCACTTGATATGTGTAAAAGCAATTATTATGTTCCATTTGTGACAAATTTTATAGTGATATTTGGGTGATACCTTTGCGCATCATACCCTATAAAAGTTTGTTATATATAACATATTTTATCTCTTCCTGCTTAAGTGTAATTTATTGACTGCCATTTCTGTTTCTACTAGTGGTAATTAAACTATCATGTCTGGAGGTGAGGGTCAATTATGTTTGGGTCCACTACAAGTCTAGCATCAACACAATGTGACAGAGATGCCAACTTTCAAGAAAGGTAATTCGTAATGCTGTCGATATGGCAAGGGGGGGGGGGGGCTCGTAGATTTTTTTTTCCGTAATCTTACTAACTTACATATCATTTAATTTAAAGCTTGTAGTTCCTGTTTGGTAAACGTACACTGGTGACATGCTTTTTCTTTTCATATCATGTGCATCCTCTGCACTAACAGAGCACTTAACAGTTCGGAGTTCATATTAGCACGAAATTCAGTCTCGTTCGTCTTCATCATGCGCATCCGAAACATCGCGGCTACACACACTACAAAACACGTGTGAATGAGATTTTGAGAAATGCATTAAACAAGGCCATTCTTCCGAGTATACCTCCCTAAATTTTTCAACTATATTTATTACTAGCGTCACTAATCACGGTAACGTAATCACACGTATTTTCCTGCACAAGAAATCGCTTCATTGTTTCAAACCTTTCGCATTTCGTAACACACGATTAGCATATATACTAGAAGAGCAATATATGTAAATTTGGCAACCAAAATCGCAATAAATACTTCTTCAACAGTCACGCACACAGTGTTCACAATTAAACGGAGTTTGTCACCACTTTACCGCCAAAACAAAGACAAAAGAACTCGCATGGAAGTCTGATTATGTGACGATCAAAGACAACAACTCCGCAAGATATACCACTTCACAGGTGCCTATATTTCCGGAACTGGAAGCACACACTGCGTTCGGCGCGTGAAAACTCAAAATATTCTTAAACGAGGGACAGGAAAGGGGTATAAATTATTACTGAGAAATCCGAAAATAATATTCTGAGAATTCAAGCCGCCTTGTGTATCTTTTTGAACACTTCATACACTTAGATTTAAAAATCAACAAAAAATCGTAATTTGTGGTGTGTGATTCGTAAAGGCGTAATTATGATGGGTAATTCGTAATTATTACGATTAAATCGTAATAGTTGGCATCTCTGAATTGTGATAGTGCATATAGGACGGAGCTTGTTCAGAGGGACCGAAGGACAAGGAGCTCCTACAGACAAAAACGACTAATCAATCTGAACTAGAGATGGGCACTATCGACTGAAAACCGCTATCGACTAGTCGGGCGATAGTCCCTTCGAACTATCGACTAAATAGTCGAATGTTTTCAGTCGAATGAAAGTATTCATATAACGCACCTAGTCAGTCTATGAAAAAAATTCGAATGTTTCCAGTCGAAACTCTCCGTATCAAAAGTGGAGAGTCGTACTTTTACGAATTCGCCTCATTTTAACGCAATTTACCAATAATTAGAAATCACTTGTATAGACACGCATTAAAATCCGATTTACGCACTCGTTCGTACACGGGGCTAATAGACAGAGAGATGCCCTTAATACGAACCAACATCACACGAATGGCCTTTCTTGGTGCTAAATGGACAGTGAAACGTAGAAAGACGACAATGAGGCTCTATTCCCGAACAATGTTAACAATAATAATATGTAAAACGCGTTGCTGTAATACACAATCAAGATATACTGTAGATGAGAACAGCCAAACGCAATACTACTGTATTTTCTAGAATATTATTATAGTTATTCAGATTATTATTATTATACCATAGCGATACACTATGGTTATACCTTATGTATGAATAGGGCTTAACGTAATTAACGTAAACAAATATGCAACGAAATAAAGAGCACATAAACGACAAGAGAAAATCGCCATATATCGTAGGTACATATGAAGTTAACATAATTATATATTACATATCCGAAGTGACCATAAACCGATAGTTCCATTCGCTTCCATGTCGCTGTGACTTGAGTGCGACTGAATTCAGTCGACTTGTTTTGTGCTGACTGGACAGTGAAACGTGGAGATGCGTGGCGGGAATGCGACTGAATTCAGTCGACTTGTTTTTTAAAGTAGTCGACTGTTACGATAGTTTAAACTATCGACTAGTTCGATAGTTATCAGTCGAAAGTGCCCATCTCTAATCTGAACAAGTGATTTTTCCGTAACAGGCAGTCTACCATATAAGCTCCGTCCTGTGTTAAATAGAAGTCCACCGTGGCAGAAACAAGAGTTCTCATAATTAACTCGCCTATCGGTCCACTTCACTAACAGAAGCTATATTTTAAATAATGCAGCGCGATTTAGCATTAAGACTCACAAGTGGACTTTTTAAAATTTTCGCACTATATTTTAATAAACTTTTACAACACTATTTTATGTATCGTATTTTTCTAGTAATTTTTTTCCCTTTTTACAATTTGTTTTACGTCACACTGACATGGATAGGTCTTATGGCGACAATGGGATAGGAAAGACCTGGGAGAGGGAAGGAAGTGGCAATGGCCTTAATTAAGGTATAGACCCAGCATTTGCCTAGTGTGACAAAGGGAAACCAGGAAAAAAAAAAAACCATCGTCAGAGCTGCCGACAGTGGGGTTCAAACCCACTATCTCCCAGATGCAAGCTCAGCGCTGCGCGCCCCTAACCGCACGGCCAACTCGCCCAGTGGTAATGTTTTAGAATGTCTATTGTTAATTTGTAAGCCAGCTGATGATGGTCCTATGGAGATCAGAACATGTTCTGGTGTTATATAAAAAATTTCATTACCTATTAATAGTTTAAAGTCTTTGTTAACAGTGTTTTGAAAGGCGGAAAACTATAATTTCCTCGTAGGTGTCAATTTTTTATTATTTAATACCCCTCGATCAACGGTGTATGTGTGTATCAGCAATACCTCCTGGAAGGCACTACCACCCACAGTGAACAGCATAGTGGCCAACAGTGGATGTTTAACCCGCGGTTACTCGCATGGTGAGCAAGGCGCTCACCTCCGTAGCATATTACCTTTTGTTGGAGTTTTACGAGACCCCTACTTCTGAAACTTCCTATACCTTTCAAACACGTTAGGAAGGGAATGTGTCAGTCATTTCCATTATCTTTGGAAACGAAGACCCTCAATCCATTATTAGGTACGATAGTGCATGTTTGGTGAGCGGTGCGCTCAGTAGCAAGTAACAGTGCTACACATATTGCGCGCATTGTAATGAGTCAAAGTTTGTCTTACGATTGTGTTTAATTTGAAATGTTTATACTGTGACGGTTGTTAGTGAATTTACACAAGTTATACTGGCATCCACTGATCAGATAATTTTGTGTCTGGGTGAAACGGTGGAGGAAGTGGACTTGAACAACGAAAGTGATCATAAATCTGAAACAGAGAGTCTAGAAGTTCTGAAGAAGAAGATAAACTTTTGTTGAAGGTGTATTCCGCTCATTTTCAGAATGGATGGAATCACCAACTGGGGCCTCCAGGGTCCCGTTACAAATGTTCCAACACGGAAACAATATTTGCAAAGTTTTCCAGGAAAGATGCTGAAAGCAACAGAAGTGGTGACTGTAAAATTTTTTGTTTCCTATTATGCACGATTATATGTTTGAATTATTTAGTTCGTACTAAGTATACTCCTCCTACTTCAAATTTGTTTAAATTTAAGTATTCATGTTCCTAGATAAATAACTATTTGTTTAAACTTAAGCTTTCATGTTCCTAAATAAATTGTTTGTCTACCCCTTAGAACCACCTCTTGATAGGGGTCGGGAATGAGGCGAGGTGATTTTATATCGCTTGTTTACGGCCGAATGCCCTTCCTGATGCCAACCTCTGTAGAGGAGCTAATTAAGATGGAATGAATGATGGTGAATGAAAATGGGTAAGTGGGTGGAAGGTACAGGCTGTGGCCTATGAATATAAACTGTCCCTGCATTTGTCTGGAAGCATAAACAGGGAACCATAGAAAACCATTCTCAGGACAGCTGACGGTAGGGTTCGAACTCACGTGTCTCCCGAATGCAGAGGTTGGCTTCAGAACACTCCGCTCAGCCGTGTTGCTAACTAAATAAATATCTCAAATTGACATATTAAAAATACCTCTATCTTTATATGGACATATTATGGCCTTTAGGTGAGCACTGCACCCACTGGTGAGTAACAGCGCACGTAAAGACATAACGAGTAATGCTGGGTTAATGATCACGATTAAGGTATCTGGCTATAATTGTCCATGGTAACAGACAAGCCACACCGAATCCAATCACATCCACACTCAATGCAGGAGGTACCAGATGCATATCTAGCTGGTCGGTACAATGTTCTTTAACATCAGTGAGATATGGGAGCAGGTCTACCAGAGTGGCCTTGTTAACACCATGACACTAGATACAGCGTCTCACCTTGGCACGCAAAGTTGTTAACTGGGCCCTGGAGGACTAGCTGCAAGCAGCTGGGTCCGATGAGTCACTGTTCCAGTTGTTTCAAGCTGATGAGAGGGTTTGGATATGACTGAGGGCCCATGAAGCCATGGACCCCAGTTGTAAATAAGGCTTCATACCAGTGTTGCCAACTTATATTTTCAAAATCCGCTAAATACTAGTAAAAATCCGCTAAAATTCCGCCAAGAAATCCACTCTCAAATATTGAGTAATAAAAATTACCAATATTAATAAATAATAATAATAATAATAATAAAAATAAAAGTAAATGTCTGCACTCACCTGATCTGTGAGTTTCACTGGGATTAACCCTCTGCCCGCGACCCGGCGAGCTAAAACTTGTAGGCGTTTTACTGCCGGGTGCAAACTAGGTGAATCCCCTACCTCAAGTACCACACACAGAACAGGCCAGTTTATTAAACGGTCTTCCTTCATAGCATAAATATAGATGCTACTCTCTCACACTTTCATTGTCTGTTGTCATTCGTCAACGAAGAGATAAATAACCTTTCCCCACGCATTACAAATTTATGATACCATGATCTCATAACATCAAATCCAAATAACATGTTTTCCTCATGTCACTTCTAGCTCCTGACAAGAAATACGGAATAGCTCAAAGACAGACTGGAGTACAAATTTTAAAAGACGTAAAATGGATAAAACACTAGATTCCACTATAATAACTCTAGGATTCCGCCAAAAATCCGCTGTCCGCTAAATAGTATATTTCTCCGCCGACAGTCTTCTAATTCCGCCAAATTTAGCGGAAAATCCGCTAAGTTGGCAAGAATGCTTCATACAGGTCACCGACTAGTGACAGCTATGATGAACTGCTTGAAGACCGCTTGCAGCCCTTCATGGACTTCACATACCCCTACAATTATGAGATGTTCTGGCAAGGTAATGCACTCTGTCATCAAGCCCAAGTTATCTAGAATTGTTTCGAGGAACATTTTGGAGAGTTTCAACGATAGCTGTTGCTACCTCGTTTGCCTGATATGAACCTTGTTGAGAATTTACGGGAATGGGATCCATTCACACCCAAGACCTGCATCTACAAACAGGAGGAAGCTGTGGGTTGGTAGTTATTCAACTGGCATGGGTCAGATTATCTCCACAAGTGTTTCTTCCACTTATGGAATTGATGGCACGAGTTGCTGTACTTAGCTGAGCTAGATTACCTCTACAATACTGGATCCCTACCCCATGACTTTTGGCATGTCAGTGTATATGTCTCATCCCCCAGAATGAAGTTTAAAGGTATAAAAGAATAAAAGAAAGAAAAAAGGTATTTACAAAAAATGTTGTTTATGTAGAAATATTTCACTGAAGAGCGGTCTGGTCCTTACAGTCTAATTAGTGTTTTCTGTATGGAGTCTTCAAATGAAAACCACGGCCTTGATATCAATAGCCATGTTTTGAACCTTTTTTCTATTATCGTCCAATAAATGTCAACGAGACACATTCAGTGGCCACAAAGTCTTGATTTTTTAGTAAGTATTAAAGCTACACCTGTTCCTTTAACACTCCAGTAGGCTTATATCTCTTTCTTAACCCTGGAATGGTATGATGCTTAAAACTTACATCATTGGTATGATGTCGTATTGTTTACGATCTTGAGAAAAAACACTTTTTTTGGTAAAATGGAAATGAAAAATCAAAACTTATAGAACATATTTTAATTTTACATCCTTTTAAATATGAAAATACATTTAATATAAAAGAAAAGTTTATTGAGGAACAATGTCAAGCATTGTCTTGTTGTCGACGTCACCTAGCAGTTAAGTCCGTCTGAAAAAATTGAAAAAAAAAAATTGAAATTAGTATATTTAGTTTTTAAAAATAAATTGTATGTTTAAACAGAGGGCTAAATGATCAAAAAGTTTTGGTAACAGCTCAAAATAAATCTTACTTGCAATGATATGATGTCTTTATGATGCTGCAGTTGATTCAGGCGCTGCAGATTTTGCAGATATCACCGCGGTGCTCCGCGCAGAACGCAGTGTCGCACTTGTTGCAGTAGTTGGCTGTCATTCTTCGCTTGTCAGCTGGGCATAGTTTACAAGTTGTTCTCTTCTTATCCATCCTAGGAAGAGCTAGATCTGCTGCTTCTTTTCGGCCAAGAACACTGAAGACCATACTTCTCAGCTCCCTCGGAAGATTTCTGATAGTCAAGCGCTGTTCTAGCCATGGAAAAACCAACTGCTGATACAACTGATTCAAATAAGCTGATCTTGTCATGGTTTGTTATTTTCTAGAACTCAAGACCCTGTTCAAAATAATAAGTGAGTTGACTCCTCCGATGTCGATCAAGTCATAAAAAATGCAGAGTGGCCTTCTTTTCGTTTTCCTTGCACTAGATCTGACTGGAACCATTTGGTTAAGAGCATCTACTCCTCCTTTGGTCTGGTTTTAATGGTCAATCATAACTGCTTTACCATCTTGATTCACTCCCTTGTCTTGGTGCATTGTGGAAATAAGGCAAATTACCTTGCTCTTCTTAGCCTTGTACAATAGAAGTGTTGTCGTGTTGCTGAACAGGTATTTTGCGTTACCAATCTCCCTGTTCTTTGTTGATCTCATACTCAAAGGTACCTCTGGTTTGTTTAGGCGGATCGTTCCTAAAAGTGTCAGCTTGTAAGGAGCCTTGAGCAATTCATCAGCCAACGGAACGGTTGTGAACCAGTTATCCATTGTTATGTTGCGGTTCGATCCATGAAATGGAGCCGTTAACTTTTTCACATAGTAGTGGGAAAGTGGACCTTCGACAGTTGTGCTCTGTTTCCCTAAGTATGGCTCAGCAACTAACATATACTTAGAACCAGCATCACAGACCATAACAATTTTTAGCCCGTATTTAGCTGGCTTTTTAGGCATATGCATTTTGAATGGACATTGCCTCTGAATGCAAGCAGCTGTTCATCAAGGGTGAGATACGGGCCAGCCTCGTAATTGTCTATGCATGATTTCATGAAAGCTTCCCAAAGGTCCCTTATAGGTGCGAAGCGATCCGTCGCTACTCTCTCAGCTCGGGTAGTTTTGTCATCGAATCTGAAACAATCTAATAAAAACTGGAATCGCTTTTCACTAAAGCAAACTCTGTAAACATTACCACTTACAGAAGGATGAAACATTATTGCTGTATTTACGCTATTGTCCTTGTGGAGAGCAGAGAATATTAGAATTCCCAAGTGCCTTTATCTCTGTGGGAGAGGTTTGACCGTTTGAAAACTGAATTGTTTTGTAGTTGGCTTGCTTTCTCACTATTTCTTCATTTGTATGAGTAACGACTGAGTTCACCATAGTGTCAGTAATGAACAACTGAAACGCATCTAAAGGGGTTAGAACATCTTTACCGTTGCCTTTAGGCCGTTGTCGGATATTTACAATATTTCTAGGGGTATTTCTTGTACTTACGGTTGGAGGATTTTCAGTCCAGGAATAACAATTTTTTCCTTTGATTAATTTTGTCGTTCGTTGTGGAGTCGAGCTTAGAGATCCTGAAGAACCAGTAATAGTAGTAGTAGCAGCAGTAGTATTACTACTATCAGGTCTTGATTCATCAGATAGAGTTGTAACCGATTTTGTCCCACAACTACCAAAGGGACGAGGGGTGTCAGAACTAGTGTAGTAGTGCTGTGTGGGCCAACCACTCCTGATGTGTACATTGAATTCTTTTCATTTGTTGAATGACCACGACGTTTTCTCTTCAATTGTTCACAAAATTCATCATCTGAGGATTCATCTGAGGTTGAAGGTATATAGTCGTCACTCCCAGAGTATGCTAAAATGTTATTTTCTGACTCACTTCCGCTATCTCCTTCATCTTCATCGGTATCAAAACTATCACCATTTAAAAGTTTGTCAATCTCCGATGGTGACAAAGCTATTTTATAAAAAACTAGTAGTCTAAAAAACAGCGTAAAACTCAACAAAAACAAATAAAAAGATATAATTAATATAGCCTATGGTACTAATTTTCAACACACCAAGTCAACAACAACGACGAATATTTGATCTAACAATTAAACTTAAACTGAAACACATCTCTATGCAAAATAGTTACACCATCGGTATGATATCGTAACATTCACGAACTAACGTCAAAAGCTCTAAAACAAGAGCTTCCAGCACGATGGTTGCACGTGCACTGACCTTGTGAGTTGAGTGGGGGAAGACAATGGGAGGGCCGGAAAAGTCCGCGCAGAAACCTGTTCTATGCAATCAAATTTGTGTTACGTTTCATAAAAATTACGACATCATACCATTCCAGGGTTAACCAGCCCCTATATGATTACACAAGACATGCTAAATACATACATTATAATGTACTGTCAGAACACTGCTTGCCCAGGTACATTACAAAAATAGCTTGCCTTGGCAAGAATTAATGGAGATATAGGAGGAACAGGAAGACACAGTGGTATTAAATTCTTTCACAGTTCACAGTAAAAACAAAATGATCGGATCACAGTGCAAGCTGCACATTAAGGATCACAGAGGCACTTATTTTATTCACATATGGTTACAGATTGAATGGTGAAAGATATTACAATGCACAATGAAAATAGAGTAACTATCCCATGAAGTTCGGTAACTTATATCAAGTTTTATTTCTACCCCTTCACTTCCATTTCCGTTATGCAAAGTTCCTGATTTATTCTCATGAACTAAACAGCTTGAAGTACCAGTTGTGGGCCGATGACCTAGATGTTAGGCCCCTTTAAACAACAAGCATCATCATCACAATCAAGTACCAGTTTTGAACACACTGTGTCAATGGAAAACTACTAACAAGATTTTTTTTAAGATTAACTAAAAGATTGAAGCATACTAGATAATTATTGTCTTAAAAGAACCTATCTTCAAGGTCTTGTTCCCTGAAGTATGCCAGAGCAGTGTCAGTTAAAATACGACCGTATGCCATATCTTACAGCTAGTGACATAGTGATATTGTAACTGGATCATTCAGAAAAGGGCAATGTAGACACTTCTATATGTATACTATTTTATTACAGGAAGTAATGAATATTACAGACATGACAGAATTCTGAAGACATTATAAATACAATATAAACGGTATATAATGAATTTTCTTGAGCATAAATTGTAACTGTGAATATTTTGTGGGCAGTTATTTTACTATCATATACAGACCTAGTTCAAACAGTCTCAATTGTCTGAATACAATACAAAGGGAACATTCAAAGAAAATTTGCGAGGATAACTCAAAACAAACTGAAGACCCAGATGTTGCACATAATTCATTTAGATGTCTAAGATATCCTAAACAATAAACTAAAAGAACTACCCATAAAATATAAGGAAAAAAGTACAACCTCTTTAAAATCTTAATCTTCAACTGTACCCTAATGAAACATTCAATGTTAAATGACTAATGAGCAATCCTTTGGTCGACACGTGACAGACTAGAACTTTCGTGCAAAGTTTCATAGGAAAACGACGGCTCATGGGTATTAGAACAATAGAAACCATTCACAATGCACATAATATAACAAGTTATATACAGGTTATTTACTTTTCATAAATAACTTATGCTAAAGTACATAAGTATACTGTTGTATGTTTTCAAACCCATTTTTAATGACCAGTGATGAGGAGTGTAATGCCTCTCGAGTTGTATTGTGGATATTGGTAGTTACGAAGGTCGATCAAATATAAATGGGATTGTTGTTCCTGAACAAAAACAGTTGGCAGGACTGACCCCGCGCTTCGGCTACGCTTAGGCGGGACCGTTAGGAATGGGAAGAGCGTGCTGTTAGATATTTCCTGCCGTTTCATCAGTAACGCTCATGATGTCGGGGCAAGAGGTGCAACCCTCCACTGCGCAACGCATAATTATAAAATTTCTTGCTCGTGGAGGAGTTACAACAGTAGAAATTTGCCAGAGATTGACCACACAGTTCAGTGATCAAACATTGTCAACGATGCGTGTGTTTGCCCGGCATAAAATGTTCCAGGAAGGACGAGAATTTGTGGAAAATCAGCAACATGATCACCGTCCTCGGACCAGCATTACAGACGGAAACATTAGTGCAGTTAAAGACATTATTGACGACAATTGACAGGCGAGAGTATCAGAGATTGCAGAACAAGTCTGAATCAGTTATGGGAGCTGTCCAATCATCATCACAAATGACCTACAATTCTGTAAAGTGTGTTCCAGGTGGGTCCCTCGCATTTTGACAGAAAATCTGAAGTTGAGACGTTTGGAGGTCTGTCAGAGGCTTACAGCAAGGTTTGCGGATGGTGGTGCATTTTTGAGTCGGATCGTCACCTGCGACAAAACATGGATCCACCACTACACTCCTGAATCCAAACAGGCTGGTAAGGAGTGGCGGAAGAAAAGGGAGGCAGCACCAGTGAAAGTCAAGACTCGACTGTCAGCTGGCAAGGTTCTTGCAACTGTTTTTTTTTTCGATTGGCGAGGCATTTTGCTGATTTTTTTGAATGAGGAACGCACAATCAATGCTGCTTACTATTGCGAGCTGTTGAACAAGGCGAGGGTTGCATATCGTCGCAAAAGACGAGACCAACCGATTCGACAGGTCATCCTCCTCCATGATAATGCGCGGCACCATACTGCAGTTCTATCTCCAAGCTACAGGAAATACACTGGACTACACTTGATCATCCTCCTTACAGCCCAGACTTATCGCCCTGTGATTTCCATTTGTTCGGACCACTTAAATAAGCTCTAGGAGGGCAACGATTTGAAGATGATGAGAGTGTGGAAGACTTGGTGCGTAACAGACTGATGACACGACCCTGTTCATTTTATGATAAGGGCATCAAAAAGCTGCCCGTATGCTGGGACAAATGCATTTCCAAAGCAGGAAACTATGTGGAAAAATAAATTGTAACTGCCTTGTGCTTTTCAATACATGAATTTAAATAAAAAATAAAATCCTGTTTATATTTGATCCCCCCTCGTATGAAATCAGTCATGGTAACTATTCAATGAAAATCACAGCATTAAACACCGAAGGACACAGCCTAGATAAAAAGGTAAGAAATCAAATTACAATGATACAAGAGAAGATGATATGAGGTAAATACATTAAGGTGGTAAGGAACCAATGCTTACTAAAAATCATAGCATTAAATACCAAAGGACAATAACAATACGAAAGCCTGAAGACCAAATGTGAGAAAACAGAAGATTTAATCAGTACAAAATGCAATACAGAACTCTCACATCCTTGATATGCATGCTTATTGGTGGTAACATCTGCAGACAACAAGCAAAGTGCAGTGGCAGGAGTGGAGTGAAATGATACTGGACACAAGGTTTGGAAAGAACTATAATACTAAGAGGGCTAAATATTTAATTAAATAAATTTTTAAATGTGTTGTTGCTACATGATAATGGTAGTTGAATAATATTTCAAATAATTTATCATTTGCAAATCACAATGTTAATTTGTATACCCAACAAAATCTAGTTTTATGCCAGTAATTTGAATAGGGTAGTTATCCAATTTATTGGAATGAAATTCTAAATGCGATTCAACTAAGTTCATCAACTTCTTGCTAAGCATAGTCAACTAAGTTCATCAACTTCTTGCTAAGCATAGTAACTGAACCTTTATATTTTATTCTAAATTATAGCACGAAGCAGAGTCTAGATAAAACAATCATCTCCAAAGGATGTTACACTAAAAAGAAATCTAAACGTATTAATGAAAAACATTAATACAGGCCGTTTTATATCGTATCTCCTTCATTAAAGTAAATTTACTCAGTTCTGACACATCTGCGTATTTTATTTCAAAATTTGGTCTGTATAACCTTTGATATTCACAGACAGGTCTTTTAGCGATCATGGGATAGAAAGGGCTAGGATTGGAGAGGTGTTGGTCTTAATGAAGATACAGCTCCAGCATTTGTATGTGAAAATGAGGAAACAATGGAGAACCATCTTCAGGTCTGCCATCAGAGGAATTTGGACCCATCCTCTCTCAAATGCAAGCTCACAACTATGTGAACCAAAACATGTAGCCAACTTGCTCTGCATAACCTTTTGGAGTAACATTATAGGAATATAAATGACAAGAATCCAAACTATACTGATTAGACCTGCAATAAGATAAAAGGGCAATTGCCCATTCTCAAATCCTTGCTGACACAGCTGGTTATGTACTGAGTCATGTTGCCACTCTGTTGATTTAGCTCTCAGTGTTCAGTCAGTTGGCTGTATCAAGTGTGTTTCTTAAATCCAAGGATTAACCAAGTTTCATTTACATGTTGAGGAGCATATTTTTATATCTTTTCTATTGGTCGTTTTCTTACTACAATGTTATTAATTTTGCTGTTTTTAGAATCAGTAACAATAAGAACATATAGCTTATTAAATCTTATATATCTATACAGCAACGTTCTGAAAATGTTTTCCCAACAAAATTTAGATGATAGTAGGGACTCTAAAGGAATGACAAAATATTTGCACGGTTCTGTGCTCCTTTTTTCAAGATATACAGAACTTCCATATGAGACATTGTATTTCCTTATACTGGACACCTACATTTCTGTGTTCACTAGATCATATTACTACTAATGTCCTATCTGCCAGAAATGCTGTACTGTACAGGTCAATCATTCGTTTTTTGTGGTATTGTTATAACAAAGTTGTTGACTTGAAGCAATACACTTGGGCAGGGAAGAAGGACATGCATCTCATATATGGCAGAGCCTGGTCATGGATGTGACGAGCTCAGTGTCTTTAAAGGAGATTGTTTCTATTCGGAAGGTATCCAGATTATTGTGCATTAAATTCTTTAGATCGATGGAAGAAAGAAGCCGAAAGCAAGCATAATGATGGAAATCAACTCAACAGAGAACTTCTGGAGCAGCAGGTTGTGCTAAGATTTCCACTGATGGGGCCGTAGAAAGAAAGGGGAAGATAATGAAAATGAAAACCCACAGCCTGTGTCCAGTCATTCAACTGGGTCAGGAATGAAATTAATGAAGCCCCCATCTAGCGGCGAGGATAGGAATTGTGCCCGCTGCCGAAGCCTGTCGCACTCCTCTGGGGCAATGATTGATGAATGACAGATGACATGAAATGATAATGGAGAGTGTTGCTGGAATGAAAAATGACAGGGAAAACCGGAGTACCCGGAAAACCTGTCCGGCATCCGCTTTGTCCAGCACGAATCTCACATGGGGTGACCGGAATTTGAACTGCGGAACCCAGAGGTGAGAGGCTGGCGTGCTGCCGCCTGAGCCACGGAGGCTCACGCTTAATTAATCAGGATAGAATGTATTACTAATGTAAAAATCATGTAAATAAATTCAAAGTCTGGGATTTCCCAGAATTTTAAATTTAACAGTAAATAAAAGGTGAATGGGCATATGGTAGATTGCATATTATTAGATTATTTTCTTTGTTTGTTTTCGGGAATGCCCAATTGGGGGTATCAGACAGAGCAGGAGTTTCCAAATGGCGGCCTGCGAGGCCATATCTTGCGGCCCGTGAGGGCTTTGTCAAACAAATATTTTGAGAAATATGAGGAAAATTTACAAAAATATATTTCATAGCTCATTCAAAAATGTATTCATTTTTAAACCCTTTATATACCCAAGTCAGAACTAATTCATTCCTTAATATTAATTCCTGTTTTCAAGTATTCACTTGTCTGAAAAAAATATTTTTGATTTAAAAAAATGTAAAATACAAAAATATCAGCAGAAAATTACGCCCCCACAATGCTAGTGCTAGGTCTTGACCATTATAAAAATGGTTATGGGATCCATATCAAATCTTGAACTCCCAACAATTTGCTTTATGTTGTACCAACACAGATAAGTCTTATGGCGATGATGGGAAAGGGAACGGCTAGGGGTGGGTAGGAAGGGGCCGTGGCTTTAATTAAGGTACAGCCCTAGCATTTGCCTGGCGCAAAAATAGGAAACCACGGAAAACCATCTTCAGGGCTGCCAACTGTGATACGAAATCTTGAACTCCATGCCAGCCTCACCGTGGACATTTTATGCAATGTAGCATGCAATTAATAACAAGAAAAACTTTAATTGCCATTGGTGTAAGAAGCAGTTTCAATTATTCATTCTTTCATTGGTAGTACTGGGAAATACACAGTGCTGCACACTCAAATAAATTTTCAGTACTCCTGGAAGAACATTGCTGGGATTTTAGGCTCTTATAACTATACATCACTGTTCCTTTCACACTCCTCCCACTAAATTGTCCTTCTTGAAGTTGTGTTTTGACTACATTATTAAATTTCATTTTTTCCTTTACTTTTCTTTTTTCCCTTTTATGTTATTATAAATTTGTATGTCTTCCCCTCCAGGATTTTTAATGCAAATGCGTGTCCACCGACCCAGAACGAGTTTATAACAATGACTTGTGACTAGGGCCTAGATTCTCATGTAATTACAATTTCCACTCCTTTTTTTGTACATATCTAGGTAATTATTAAAAAAATTCAAAAATTGTGTCAGCTCGTTTAATTTTCAGGCTGTAGTAATATAATTGTGGAATTTCATCTCGTATAAAATATATTTCATTTGCTTAAGTTGGCTCTAGAATTCCTTTAAAATTAGGATTTCTAACCTTTGTCTGTGAAATACAGTAGGTCAGAGTGCCTCGACTGCATACAATAGTGCTAATCCTTTCTTTGAATGTGGGATGGCTATGTGCCTTTGCTTGGCCAGAGTTTCTAACAGACTCCATGCAGTCATGAAACAAAATCTAGGTTAATCAAACTCTCCATCTGTTTCCTTTGCAAGATCATTAGTGGTGAACAAGAAGAGCCTCATATCATAACCAGCTAGTTTCATCTTTTTAAAATACACAGCTGTGACTTCCTTCTCAGTCTGCGAGAGAATTTTATCGAAACAGCGCCACATCACAGTGGAAAACATGGAGAAGTAAGTACTGGGTGGCACACTGT
The DNA here is from genome assembly GCF_040414725.1 of Anabrus simplex. Lineage (NCBI taxonomy): Eukaryota > Metazoa > Arthropoda > Insecta > Orthoptera > Tettigoniidae > Anabrus > Anabrus simplex. The sequence continues at coordinate 581,778,726 of NC_090265.1, read as the reverse complement.
TAATCACGATAAGCCGGGCTGAGTGGCTCAGACGGTTAAGGCGCTGGCCTTCTAACCCCAACTTGGCAGGTTCAATCCTGGCTCAGTCTGGTGGTATTTGAAGGTGCTCAAATATGACAGCCTCGTGTCGGTAGATTTACTGGCACGTAAAAGAACTCCTGCGGGACTAAATTCCGGCACCTCGGCGTCTCCGAAGACCGCAAAAGTAGTTAGTGGGACGTAAAACAAATAACATTATTTAATCACGATAAAAAAGTTACCATACTATTTGTGTTTCTTAATAGGAGTTTAAAGATAGATCTAGGCTATACTAACTTAGCAATATTTATTTATTTATTTAATTTTCAGAGCATGAGGGCAACAGGAAATTAGTTACAATAATACAGTGTGAAATATACTCCACGATTTACAGTGTATAACATTATTTTTAAATATTCAAAGTATTTTGATTATGCCTTTAATTTGATTATTTAATGCTCTACATATCGATTTTCATTAAATTCTGTTTAGCCATTTGCAAGTGGCTCAGCGTTGATATGGGCTTAGAATATTTCTGTTATCACAGCTGGTACAATAAAAATGTATAAGACATAAATGACTGAAAATTTAATTGTATATAACTTTAGTTATGTAGTATTTATTGACAGGACCACTAATAACAAATATTTGAGAATTAAATTTTAGGCATTCCCCTAAACTACCATTCTGCTCAGCATGAATACAATTATTTATAGCCTAGATTGTAGTGGCTCATTCCCTGACTTTACATACCAATTTTTATTAAATTCCCTTCAGCCATTTTCTTGTGATGCATGTACATACATACATACATACATACATACATACATATACATACATACAGACAGAAATGACTGAAAATTAAAAAAGTGCATTTCCTTGTTACTATGGACTCGTCCGATACAGAAATACCATTCATTTAAAATTCTGAGCAATGTACAGACAAAACTCTTATTTTATATACATAGATGTCACCCACCCTCGAGCGCCTGCCTTACAGCCTCGTAATGATCTCACCAAGTTATTTTATTCTTATACACTATTGAGGGATAACTATAACAGACCAGTTGTCTTTGTGAAGAGCTACTCTGAAAGAGTCAATATCCAAGGAAGTATGAATTATTATCCATTTTGTAGTGTCCAATGGTTGATAGTGACTGGCAAAATAAAATCTTTGGTGAAGATTGGTCAAGAAAACCAGGTTCAGTCCATGCAATGATTATTAAGGGTGAGATAATATTTCCTTGTGGTGTGTCACCGACCCATTTTCGGTTGAGAAAACTGAACCTTGGATTTTAAAGGAGGCTGACATTGAGGTTTTTCCTTTGGTTAGTAAAGGCACCTAGGCTGAAATATTGTAAGAATGTGTGAGCCAACAATGAAGAGAGTGATGGAGTGCAATTGAATATAGGATTCTCCAAAGTCAACAGACTCTTTCAGTGACAATGTGACGAACAATGTCTATTCTGAGCAGCTAGTGGAAAGCTGCATACAATATTGCTCTCGCAGAACTGGCTTAAGGCTCATGAGGGAAAGAAAGTGTCAGATACGGACACAACTACCGATGCTAAAACTATTCTTATGTGCATTGCACCAGTACAGGAAGGAGGATATCATTGAACAGTGAAGATATTCTTAAGTTGGTCTTCATGTGGTGATATTGCAGGACACAAATTCAAGTGATCTTAGTACTTAACCCTATGTGGACCAAGGAGTCAATTTATGTCCACACTTTAGAACTATTCTATTATAGTACAGAACATGTTCAGACCATAGTGTTCTCATTTTGTGTCAGAAACAAATTAGCAAAAACGACCATTATTTGTGGAAAATGCAACTTGTATGTTTGTGGAAAACACAGTCAAAAGACAAACATATGCTATGAGTGTGTGAGTGAGGTGGATGAATCTGAATGAAGATGTGAATGATGTGAAAGAATTTGTTCACGTATTAACCTTCATAAATTAATTTAAAATATGTATTTAAATTATGTATTTGTTTATTATTATACAATATTTCTTACTTAGTTCACTTAATAAAGAACTAAAACTTATGCAAAAATTGTAAATACAACCACACGGGTAAAATATAATGATGGCCATTATTTAGCCCTCCCTTAGTCCAGCATGTTAGGAAAAAAAAGAAGCAGCTTGGTCCTCCTAGGGTTAAGCTGGAAAATAAAGGTACACGTGGAGGGATGTCAGCCAGAACAGCGACAGGAGTTTTGTTAATTATTAGATAAATGCCGTTCTGGCTCTGCAGTGCTTGCGAGTGGACCAATTCAGTCTACCCCTCAGCAAGACTTCCCAGTTTCCAAGCTAGTGAGCCTGAATCTCACTTGTATACTACTTTATTTTTTAAATGCTATTTGTTTGGGGCGTCGACCTATAGAGATCTTTTGCCCCTACTTGCACCGTGTGATATGTTTTTTTTTGTTTTTTTTTTTGCTAGGGACTTTACGTCGCTCCGACACAGATAGGTCTTATGGCGACGATGGGATAGGAAAGGCCTAGGAGTGTGAAGGAAGCAGCCGTGGCCTTAATTAAGGTACAGCCCCAGCATTTGCCTAGTGTGAAAATGGGAAACCATGGAAAACCATCTTCAGGGCTGCTGATAGTGGGACCGTGTGATATGAACCTATGTGTAATTTGAATGGAGGAAGTGTAGTGTTGAATGTGAGGAAAGGAACGTTAAGGACGACACAAACACCCAGTCCCCAGGCCAGGGATATTAATCATTTACTGTACAATTAAAAAACCCTGACCCAGCCGGGAATCGAACCCAGGGCCGCCGGGTGAGAGGCGGATGCGTTGCCCCCTACACCGCGGGACCAGACTGTCTACTACTACAGAGCACCCTAGCATAGCATATAGAAAAGGAAGCGTAACCTCTCCACGGGTTACCGTGAAAATATATGGGGGTAGTGCTTCTGGTTTTAATTTCTACCACTGTCTTGGTATCTCTACTATTCACCGTAAATGGGTCTAAGTTATCGCAAAAATGAATTTCACACATGAAATAACTATGAATCTGTCTTCTGTCTTAACTTCGGACAGCCTTTTCCCATTTCAAGAAGAGAAGCGAGTCTAAAGAAATGCCTACCTGAAGATCGATCATATCCAGATCTACAATTGGGTACAAAACATGTAGGCATATTGCAGCAGTACTTCCTGCGCTGAGACATGGTCTTCAAGCACAACAGCGATGTAAATTACTTTTTTTTTTAAAACATAACACTATTTGCACTATTCAGTAATGAATACACCAGTAATATAAAATGCCTAAATCTCCTAACGATAACTATTGAGAGTAATACAAATTCCGATAACTTGACAAGTCTCATCTGCTGCTGGCACAGGCGATTGTGCTGCCACTAGTGGAAGGACCACCACTCTCTTCAGTCGGCTTATGGGTGAAAGGAGATGAACGTACACTTCCACTTCTATACACTAAGACTCTAGCTTAACAAACACTGTTTGCTCAACATTGCAAACAAGAATGATTTCTGAATCAGATACAAGTAGCACAACAGACCTTACTAAGGCTGTTATTAGAGCAATGATTAAACATTTTAAATTACATTGTCATTATGATACATTTGTATACAAAGACAGTAAACATATAAAGTAATGAACATCACTCTTATCTATATATTAATACAGAATGACCTCAAACTAAAGCTTTTTTTTTCTGAATACTGGCAGTAGTCTTTAAATATGCGTGACTAAACATGTTTAAATTACTGAAGAATAAATCACTGGTTTAATTATTCTGCATCACCACGAAACCAAGTGTCCACTACAGAAGTGAAATACAGTAGAAGTCCGTTATAGCGAGAATTCACAACAGCGAAATGTACTCGCTATAATGGATTCTCGTTATATCCGATTTTGTATAAAAGTCGGAAAACCCTTCATGCACTTTAAAATCGGTATGAAACGGCAATCAGTTTGTTCAAAACTTGCGTTTCCGTAGATGATATTCACACTACGGCTTACTTGTTTGTTCGTAATCCGATACTACGTGAAAGTGTATGTTTAATTTCATTCTGAAAAAATATAGTACCGTATATCTCCGAATCCAAGATGAACCCCACTTTTTCCTTCAAAAAATTTAAATCAGGCTCAAAAAGAAGTTTGTAAAATCATATGAATGCCTTGTCTTACAGTGGGCCTACGCATTTTTAGACTATTTTTAGACGCCGAACATTGACTTTCGTCACGCCGTATTTCTTTATTTTTGGCTGCTGCACAATTATTAATTTCCACGGGTTTAAGGACCATTAACTCAACATTGGCATCATAATACCGAAGAGAACTCGTTGAAAATTTTCCGGCAATACCTATTCCATGCGTCTCTACAATACAACGATCCATCAGGAAATTATTCTTGCTTTCTATAAAACTGTTACTTTTACGCAGCGTCAGATATAACCGGCTGCCGCTACATGCATGTTTCGCTTGTCGGGTTCGGCCAAATTCAGCGGGTAGCGATGTATTGGCCTAATCGCGAACGTTGAAAGTCAACGAACGAGTTTATTGCGCCACGGTATGGCAATTCCGCCCTTGCGTTTTTCGTGCACATACCTCACAATATCATCTTCGACTTCTTTAAAGCGTCCTTGTTGCGGACCACTGAATGCATTTTTTTGTACAGTACGCATTTTTTTTAGCTCTTTGTCTTCACGCTAACGCCAAATATTGGCTTTAGTTAGGCCTATGCCGTATTTACTTGCGGCTGCACAATTATTCTACATTTCCGTGTGTTTAATAAACATTAACTTATAATTGGCATCATAATATCGACAAGAACCCGTTGAAAATTTGCCAGCAATACCTTTTCCACGTATCTTTACAATACGACTATCCATCACGAAAATATTCCTGCTGTCTATAAACCTTAATTTTACTAAGCGTCAAGTACAATAGACGCGTTATGGCTTCGCCACTGAGTAGCCATGGCTTTTCTAAGAATTCGAAGGGTCGCATGCTTTGATGCCATTCTGCAGATTTGAGAAACACACAGGTTCTGTACAACCGGTTGTCGCGGCTAGCGATGTGTAGTAAAGTGGCGGTCGTTTATTGACAACGAGTTCAGTGCGCGTGTGAAAAGAAGCAGCGTGGTTACCGCGGTAGTTGCCAGTGGTATCCATTAACTTACTGGTGTTAGGCCGCGAATGCAACAACCCTTGAGTTCTCGCATGAGATTCTGAGAAAAAATCTTGGATTCGGAGAAATACGGTATCTCTCCAGAGATATCTGTGGCAAACACCTCAGGTTCCTTCTTCAAACAGTGTCACCTAACCTAACCGTATATGTAGCCTATCATGAAAACATATTTGAAACCCATGTAGAGAAATAACCTCCTCGCGAAAAATTGACATGTAAATAGCCGTAACAAGACGTGAGAAGATATGAAATATCCTCTGAAATCAGTGATGTACGGTACTCTGCCATATCTTGAGGTGTATCACATTCTTACTTAATTTCCGTATATAACATTAAAATTAAGATATCGTTTACTTCAGTCTTTATTTTTAACGAGTTAACAACTGCTATCGGCCACGTTATTTACTCATTTATTACGAAAACGTGTTTTCCTCTTTCATTTCGAATTTTCTTTAGAGGACAGCAGTCAATGGGTATTACTAATAAACTCCAACAACGCCTTTGAATGTCGAGAGAGCTCGCAAATGCACAAAGTGAGAAAACTATACCGTACCGAAGATGATCGATAGCATTTTGTTGCAAACGTTTCGGTTTTCTTATTCAAACAGCGTCACGTATCCTAACTTAACCGTACTATACGTATGATGAAAACACATTTCAAGCGCCAGTAGGAAATTAAGCACTCTGCCATATCTCAAGGTGTAACCCATTCTTACCTAATTGCAGATTTAGCCTCAAAATTAAGCGGTGGTTTAGTCAGCCTTAATTTTAACGAGTTAACAACCGTTATCGGACACGTTATTTACGCATTTATTACGAAAATATGTTCTCTTTCATTTCGAATTTTCTTTACGGAACAACTGTCGACGGATATTACTAATCGACTCCGACATCGCCTTCGAATGTCGACGAGAGAAATCGCTAGTGCACATAGCGAGGAAACGATGCCGAAGGTAATCGATCGCACGCAATATCACCGCTGGGGTGCATAAATATCGGCAACGGAAAAAATCGCGCGCGCTTTAATCGCTCGTAATAACGGATGCGCCAGTGATAGGGTTCTCGCTGTAACCGAAGGACGATACACAGTTTAATATAGGAATTTTGAAGGGACAGAAAATGTCGTCGCTATAACGGAGTTCTCGTTATATGCCATACTCGCTATAGCGGACTTCTACTGTATACATTGGCCAACTCCATGACCTGGGTATTTTACCTGTGGAGGTTACTGCAGCCAAACTCACCATAGCATTCACACCATCAAAGTGATGTAAAGAAGAAGAATTGCATGAACCTACAAAGCAGCAAAGCCAATTTAACTTCGCAGTCCTGTACAGACTGTTGTACAAGGTCATTTGTTCAACATGAACGTTGCATACTCCCAGTAGTTTAAACCTATTTGCTTTGGTGATATGTTCTTTGACCTCCACTCAGTAATGAACCACACAATTCCCATTTCAAAATATTAATAATGTAAATCTATTAACACAGAACTTTTGCACTTGACGAAGTGAACAATAAAAGCATAAATATGATCACTTCTGACAATCTTCAAGAAACTGTGGTACCCTGTCAAATTTTTATACAGCCTAACTTTAAGTGGCTTATCTCTCTCACATTCTGAAAGTAAAGGTCAGCACTGTCATCAATCTGTTGCAGAACACGATTAAAAATAATAAAAAAGTGGTGTATGGCTTTTAGTGCCGGGAGTGTCCGAGGACAAGTTCGCCATGATGAGAATGAAATGCTGATGAAGATAACACATTATCAAATTAACAAATTATGGTTAAAATTTCCAACCCTGCTGGAAATCGAACCCGGGACCCCCGTAACCAAAGGCCAGCACGCTAACCACTTAGCCATGGAGCCAGACACAGAAGACGGCGATTTCTATTGGTTTCATGAAAAAGCACACAGTACAAACAATGCACAAGAATTCTTTGCAGTTAGACATACTTAAGGGAAGCAAAGTGTGAAGTGTGTACTCCTACCATGAGTAGATGACACATCTGAATCATTTCAGAGAAGGCAGTTTCCAGTATGTTTACTGCGACAGTAGTACAGCCTATCCCTAGTTCTAGCAAACCTTCTAACGCCTGAGAGTGTTGGAGTCTCACAGAGACAGGCTGAACTGAGCAATATCCACTTAAATTACTGATTTATTACTAGATATCATTACTGTTGTTCAGAGTGTCCCCTTGGGACTTGGACTGTGTTAAACTTAGTTGAGAATTGCTTCTGTATTGGCATGGCACATACTGGGCTAGATTCTTTCGTTTCTAAGTTGCCACTACTGTCTGATTATGTCATTATCAACCAACCAGCCTGCTGCCTGTGTATGTCATCAACCTATCAGCACCCAGCTCATCTCTATAAATACTGTGAACTTGAACCTTAAGTATCTATCTTGACCTAATCTTGGAGTGTGAAAGACGTAAGGGAGGCTATCCTCCCAAGAGACGAGGCTGGGATAGCAGCGATAAGGTAGGCAGCAATCTTACCTAAAATTAAACTTATCTGCATGTGGCGAAGGGAAAATAAGGCTGTTCCTCTCTAGCATATAACAATTAGGATGTGCTGCGATTACCTTTAATTTTAATGTAGGCTTCTTAGTTGGTATTACCATATTTCTTGCATAATTAACGCCCTAGCATAATTTACGCATCCCAATATTTATCGGTCCAAAGTGGAGAAAAAGAAATGTTCCTGTATTTGACACACCCACTTCTTCGATCATCCATCACACAGTTCTGGATGCATTTCGAAATAAAGATGTTAACTACTCAAGCAGCAGCCTTCCTATTGCAAAACCGGGCATTCCAAATACTGCGCAACATGCTGTTACCAACCAGTAGGAAGTACCACTGCACTAGTTCAGTGAGTGAATCAGGGCACAAGTGACCAGTGATGCTCTATTCCAGTCTGGTGCAAACAATTTTACGAGTGTTTCGGGTACGGTACATGCGCAGTTTCGATTTGCCATAAAATCAAACTATCAATAAGAAAAGGACACTAGTGCTATTGTACACAATACCAGGAGCGTAAAACAATAATGTACTGAAATGCTGGCTGTAACAGTTGATGGCAGAAAGTTTGCACCTTACGTTGTTCTAAAACGAAAAACAATACCTCAAGTAAAATTTCCACTAGGGATCCACATTCATATCCAAGAAAAAGGTGGATGGACAAGTCACTCGTACAAGATTGGGTACAAACAGTTTGGGAAAATCTAGCAGGCTCCCCCTTTCGCTGCCCGGCCCTTCTCATGTTGGACAGTTTTCGTGGTCACCTGATGGAAGACACTAAGAAATTATTGGAAACCATGAAAACAGATTTGGCAGTGATTCCTGGTGGACTGACGTCAGTACTTCAACCCTGGGATGTTTTGATAAATACACCATTCAAGGACAATGTACAAAAGCTCTATTAGTGCGGGATGGTGGAGAGTGTGCACGAACTAACTCCAACAGGCAAGATTCGGACACCACCTGTGGAATTCCTTTGTGAGTGGATATTGCGTGCTTGGGACATGATTTCTTTGAAGGTGACTGAAAAGAGCTTCAAGAATACAGGAATCTCGAATTCGTTAAGATAGGAATGAAGATGACTTCTTATGGAGAGATGTGAGCAGTGATAGCAGTAGCAGAAATTTTTCCTGCAGTGCTGGTAGCAAACTCGAAGACGATAGCCTATAAAAGGTAAGACATTTCTTTTTTGCCAGTACGGTATGTCATTATTATGAATTGTAGTTTTATCAGTTAATATTTATTTCACTTCAGGACGTACTGTCAACTTGTAATGGGAAGAGTATTTTCCAGTGTCGATACTTCAAACCCACGTGTCCAACTTACTTAATGTACCTTATTAGACTTTTCAGAAAAAATGCATGCCGTAATTTTACACTAAATGACAATAACTGCAAATGAGTTGTGTGTATATTACATTTGGTGTATCTTTCTAACGTACTGTAAATAAATTGTAAACAATTTTTCAAATATCTGAATTCCTTGAATAATTTACACATCCAAAGTTTTTGCCTGTATTTTTTGTCAAAAAAAAAGTGCATCAATTATGCAAGAAAATACAGTATGTAGGCTTCTAAGCTGACTACAGACAGAGTGTAAAACCTTCTTGTGGGAACTATGTAAATTTAAGTCCATACGAGTGTGTACCCTCCTTTCCTTTATTCATTTTGCTTTCTGGTAACTAAGTTTTCTAACTCTGAATTTCTATTCTGTTTTGGACTTTAACTTCTTTCTGATCTTAGTCACCTAGTAGTATGGCTTATCCCCTGAGTCATTAGGCCTCCTGCCCTGTCAGGTTTCATGACAAGTCATGTCATGGGATTGTCTGAGGTGTTCAAGCATCCCATTTCATTTTGTTCTCAATTTTTTGATTATTTTTTTTCCATTTCTTGGCTGTTTAGTATGAACTTTGGCTCCTGTGTTTTCTGGATCTTTCGATCCATAATTTGTGGCAAATTTGCGGGTGGCTCCCCTACCGAGTAAGAGCAGCGAGTGTAAAAGCTAAATAGCTTCTAAGTATCATAATAGATGTTCTGATGTTAGCTCTTAGGTGTAATTGGAGGCACCCAATTGTAATTTGACGTGTGGCTTTTACAGCCATTGATACTGAAAATTGTGGTTCAGGGTTGGAGAGCCTTCTGACATGTCGCTCCTTAAGGTCAAGGGTTTGATTCCCCTACAACACAATGTTTGTTTTGGAAGTTCTAGCTTCTAAATATATAGGTAAACTCTAAGGTTCTATTACCCCTCTGGAGGGTAATCTTGTTAACAGAGGCCCTAGCCTCAGTTAGGTGACCAAAGATTAATGTAAAACCATTGTTCTGGTGAAGATTTTCAATGTCTTGTGTTGTTAATTGGGTTCTTCTTACCCCTGGTCATAGCTTATGATATTGTTAATATCCTTCTAAATTCTACTTGTTAAAGGTTGTAACTATTTGTTACATTGTTGTTGCTTTTAAAAGATTTCCAAAGGCAAAGAAAAGAACAGAAAAGTTAACTTTAAAAATACATTCTAAATTAGAAATTTTCTTGGTGTGTTTTCTTTCTTTCTAGACCAGTGGAATCCCAATAACATTTGGCATTTACTATTACTATCAATAAAAGTGAGAGGCCAATTATTGAGTTGCAGTTTCCTTAAATGAGCAAGTAATTAATCATGGACAGCTATAAGTAGCCATATCTCCCATGAAAGCTAGCAGAATATTAAAAAAATTAGATTGCCGGAAGGCAAAAGAACCCCTGGAGAGCCTGTTTAGGTTTCACATGCGGGGCTTTAGATACGATTTTGCTTTCACTCAGATCAGATGAAATATCACTTTCATGTCAAATCTCTTCTTCAGTGTTATTTCCGAATCTAGAATGATTTCAATTAACTCAGCTGTCACTTGCTTATACTACTATTTTTTTGCAAGCGGCTTTACGTCACACCGACACAGATGGGTCTTATGGCAACGATGGGATAGGAAAGAGCTAGGAGTGAGAAGGAAGCGGTTGCGGCCTTAATTAGGTGCAGCCCCAGTATTTGCCTGGTGTGAAAATGGGAAACCACAAAAACCATTTAGGGCTGCCAACAGTGGGGTTCAAACTCACTATCTCCCGGATGCAAGTTCACAGCTGTGCGCCCCTAACCGCACAGCCAACTCGCCCGGTTGCTTATACTATGCCTGGAGCCATGGCAAGGAGAATGACTGACACCTGATGAAATGTTTGTGCTTTCAGAGGCTACATTTAGGTAATAAATAACAGTGCAAGCTGTAAACAAGCCACATTCCTGTTCTATTCATAAAAGACCTATCTGTGTCGGTGTGACGTAAAGCCAATAGCAAGAAATTAATTCTCTAATCTAATAAACTAAAGCACATTAGATACAAAAGTGCCCAACATGATGACGAAGTCCCTTCTTTTTTAATCTTCCATTTTAATTTTAATTGTAATTTAATTTTAATTGAGCACCCTTGCAAGGGTGATCAAAATATAAGCTAGTACATATGGCTCGGCACGACACATGAATGTCTCGTCATTAGAGTTTAAGACCTGGCCAATGCTTGCGTGAACATCACGTCAAATGGGTTAATAGGATTCAAAGAGTTTTAATGGTCAGAGAGTGTCAAATTTCGCCCTGCAGTTCTGTAACCAGCTAGAAGCCAGTGAAAGGAACCTGCTGCATTGAAATATGAACGCTCGAAAAGTGCTACTGAAACAGCGAAATACTAAGCAGCAATCTTTGGAACAGAAAGCTAGTGACTAACCAATTATGCCACTTAGGCTGGTTTTCAGAATTTCTGTCAAAGTGTTTTCCTTCAGAATTCGCTGTTACGAATTTGCACCACTCAGTAAAAGCATTACAATTTATTTCTTTGAAAGCATTTCTATGCAAACTCATCAGCTAATTGTCATTATATTACAGTGAATCTCGATTATCCGTTCCAGGCAACTACATTTTCCTGGATTATTCGTTCAGATTACGGTGGTCCCGAAAATAAATCACGCTGTAAAAATCCCGCATTATCCGTTCCTCAAAGAAATGGTTTCCCGGATCAACCATCCAGAAATTTCAGTCCCATCAATGCTAAATCCTCGATAAAGCATTTTTCAAGAAAGTGTATCTCATGAAAGGACGGCTACGGCTTAACTATGGATCTTGGCGTTAACATTCCGTCATTGCGACAATTAGAGCAACAACTGTACTGGAAAAGTGATTGGCGGTGAACTTGCACAAAGGACCCTCTTGGCATCGCAATCGGGTGGTATTGTTTAGAGAATCCTCGGAAATCATAATGCAGAGAGTGGCCACAACAATTAGAAGGAGACGGAGTGCATTACGACAGCTCTACTTGAAGACGAAATGTGTTTTGTCAAATGTTCGTACTTGTAAAAAGTCTACATTATGTCCAGGGTTAGATGTTTAATTTTTTGTTTTTGTTTTTTGATTGTATCACCGAGCAGGTTTTCGGCACTTTCCTCGGGACATTGTATAGTCTCTGGGCTTTCAGGCAGGAATCAAAACTGCTCTTTCTTAACACAAATCTAGTATTTTAATACCATCGTATAGGCCTACGATAATGTTATCGAGACCACAACAGATGTTGCACCTTTCAGGCATGAGAGGTCTTGGGATTGCCTGTTACTGTTTTGGTCCTAATAAGAGACTGGAAATTTTACGTTTTTGTGTGAGAATGTCATAAAAACAGGTTGTTTTATTTGTGCAACTTTGCATTTAAAAAGTTTGTAACATTTCCCATTAGTAGTGACTTGTGCAGTGAGTCCGTTTTCCAGTTGAGTTCAAGGTCACAAATAACCGTGATTTCTGAAGTTTTGAGGATATTTTTTCTCCCTCCAATTTGATTGTGATTAGTGACGGACAGAATTGAATATCATGCATTCGGGAACTTCTGAAAATCGACACATTCTAAACCATATTATCGAGTTCAACATAACCTTTAAAAGTCGATGTATGCCTAATATACGTGGTACAAGATTTCCAAGAACTAACTACGAACAGTATGCCGGCGACCAAATTACAATGGAAGATAAAAAAAAAGGACTTTGCCATCATGTTGGACGCTTTTGTATCTGATGTGCTTTAGTTTATTAGATTAGAGAATTAATTTTTTGCTATTGGCTTTACGTCACACTGACACAGATAGGTCTTATGGCATGATGGGACAGGACCAAAAACCATCTTCAGGGCTGCCGACAGTGAGGTTCGAACCTACTGTCTCCCGAATACTAGATACGGGCCACACTTAGAGAATTAAAAACTACTTGCGGTCGATTGTTGTTTGGCTTGGTGTAATTTGAATTTTAAGGGTTTAGCTGATCAAAGTTGCTGATATAAAAGAAGTTTTCACAGGAAACAATTGAAGGTTTCCTGGTAAAAATGAATGTAAAGTATAGTGATTTTTTTTTTTTTACAAGTTGCTTTACGTTGTAAAGCGATTTTTAAATCGGGTTGCGGTAATTAATGTTTGATGCCGGCCCCGCGGTCTAACTTACCTGCCTCTCTCCTGGAGGGCCTGGTCAGGCACTTTTACCTGGATATAAGGGCTGGTTCCAGGTCCACTCTGCCTACATGATTACTTTTAATTGAGCAGGTATCTAATGGTGAGATGGGGACCCCGGTCTAGAGAGCCAGGAATTACGGCAGAGAGGATTCGTCACATGTTTTTTTTTTTTTTTTTTCTAGTGGCTTTACGTCGCACTGACACAGATAGGTCTTATAGCGACGAGATTCGTCACACTGACCATGTGTCACCTCGTAATCTGCAGGCCTTCAGGATGAGCAGCAGTCGCTTGGTAGGAAAAGGCCCATTGGGGCTGTAGTTTGATTGGGTTTGGTTTGGATTGGTTTGCTTGTAAGATTATAATTATACATTTCATTTTTGTGACGTTTAGCCAAATTGCTGATGGTTTCCATTTGTTCCTGGATTTTCTGTTTTCCCGTGTTGTACGTTTCTTTTTCCAGGGTCCCTCCAAAAACGGAGAATCGAGGTGCCGCTTTTATTAACACAGAGTGCCAAGTTATTTATTTATTTATTTTTTATTGTATAACATTTAGTGCTGAGAATGTCTCAGGACATGAACAGCTTGCCTGGTGCAGGTCTTTCTATTTGAGGTCCACAGGTGACCTGCGCATCTGGATGTGGGATGATAAAATAGGGAGAGGGCGAAACCTGGTGGTAGGCACACAGCCTACTCCTATTGAATAACACCAAATGGTCTGCCCAAGGCTTTACATCTCCATCCGATGGATGAATCGCCTTCAACAGCGTTATATGCTCTCACTCCACAAGAACACTGCGGAGAGGTTTGGAATGGTAAGACAGGAGAGGTATGATCTCCTCCTACATGTCAATATTCTGGTGGGGTGAAAGAGATTTGGCATATTACATATTATTATACCGTTTTCTTAAATGTACTGTTTAACAACATATCAACATATTTTCTATATACATCCATAACTGCTGATATGGCAGATAGGACTCCACAAGTTGCTCATTATAGTCAAAGTTATGATAACGGACCATTTAACAGGCTACTGTTCCTATGCCCCTTGGCTCTGGGAAGATTCACAAAGAGGAAGTTGGAATGTTTAAATGTGCCAATTTTTACATTAGTTGTACATGCTAGATGCACAGTTATGGACCACCTTAAAGAGCTAAATCAAACCAGTTACTTGAATTACATTTTTCAATTGACTTCTTTAAGAAAATAACAACAGAAGACGAACAACCTTCCTTTAACTGATCAATCCTCCAGGCGAGTTCACTGCCTTGGGTCAAATTAAATGTAAATGATCAGGCCTTTAAGCAATGTCTAAATTTAAGAAAAGAAAAAAAATAATACTAAATGCTCACTCTATTTATTTTTCTCTTCTTCTTAACTATCAAAAGGAAAGGAAGTAGAAAAAGGATCTGAACAAGTCAAGCTCAGGAACCACTGCAGAGGTCATATACCACCCCATCGATTACACTTTAAAAATACTGTATTTTAGTTACCAATGATGATAACTACCAGAAGTAGTACAGGTATAAATACCTACTGGCCACATACTGCACTGTTTAGTATTACTAAGATGCATAGCTTCTACAATACCTGTTTTATAAAGATGTTTCATGAACACCTTCTTTACAAATTCTTGACCTTGAAGTGGAAGAATACTTGTCACTGAATCCTGTTTCTCCAGAGCCAGAGATAAGTTCCCCAGGCAAGGAGGGGTCACATTCTTCTTTTTGTTCATTATCTGAACCATTTGAGCCCAAAGGGTCATTGCCATCAAGACAGTACATTAGAGAATCACTTAGCTGTTCCCCACTTAAAAGTTTATCTTCAGACTCAGAAGATGTATCAAAATCTCCTGTGCGACTGGAAAAACTAAGATCTACTGGACTGGCTGTCAACACACTACGGCTCATCAAGTAGGACTTAAATGTGCTTGTCAAGGAATCCCCACTTTCACAGCAATAACCTGATAGTTGACTACTCAAATCCTGTACTGATAATCCTGTACTGTTCGCTGTATTTTCAACACACGATAGATGATTGCAACTGCAGAAGCTACTAGCTAAGGCATTTTCTTTATCACTTAAGATGGCCTCTTCTGCATTTTTATTAGCAGTTTCACTCTTCTTACTACTTGAATCTTTAGAGGAAGAACAACTCCGATGCTGCTGTTTCACTTTAATACTAGATCGACCAATATTTGTTATGTTTGCCAAGTGACAGATGTTGGATCCAGATAATAGTACAACAGGCTTTCTGCATCTTGGAGTCATCATCGTTTCCTATGAAAAGACCAAAGTGACCATGTTAATCAATTACATCTTTTAATATCAAATTTCAAGAAATAGATATATAATACATAAACAAAAGAATGCTGACCACAGAAAGAAAATTGCCAGTCAAGAGAACATTTTAAGTGCTTCTAAAAGCAACTGCGAATGCCTTCTCAATTACTTGCCACATATATGCCTAAGGTTTTTATAGCTTACATTACAGACACACAAAAAATTGGTTTTTGAAGAGTTTGTTTTAGATCCCTTTGTCACTCAAATCTCTCCCACATTGTATACACATCTTCATTTCCCTTAACCCTGTGGGTGGAAGAAGAAATATTTCATAGCTTACTTTGGAAATGCTTAGGTGTTCGCCTACGCATTCAGAATGAACCATCAGATGATTAGTCAAGATAATTTTCTTGATTATGATACAATTGTAATTAAAAAATATGTTCAGTTTTACTTTAATAATGTTACTTTCACTTGAAATCAAAGTGAAAATAGCAACATTCTCTATAACAATGGATGTTTGTTTCCGAGTAGTCTATGCAAGCAAAATCTTTCACTTCATGAATTCCAGAAGAGAAAATGTGCGAAGTCATAGTTGATAATCCTCATATCTTTAAAATTTAAGACAACGCAAACAATAATGTGTGTCTTCACAAAGCTAAGAAAGAAAGTGTAACACTGACTTAGGGTTGCTGGAAGCAACTGTCTGCAAGGAATGTTTGTTTTGGTTTTCTAAAAGCAATGAGATGATCTCAGATCAAACCGAGTTATAATGGTATAAGGTTATATAAGGTTACAAAGAGATATTGTAGCAAATGTTTATGTCAAAAAGAGTTTAATTTATGTCAAGAGTTTACTGAAATATATGGACATTCAGCAGTATCAAAGGATGTATGTTTTCCACTGTCAATACACTGTATATTAATATTGGTTATTCAGGTTAACATATTAATCACAGAAAACAGAATGTAAAGTTGATTCAAGATGAGTACGGGTAATGATTTATTTAATATGTAGTTAAGATATGTCATTAATGTTTGAGAACTGTTAAAATTGTTATGCAATGTAGGCCCAGTTTTAAGAGAACGATTCTTTTTTTTTTTTTTCCATAGCCCCACATTACATCAGATTTTACACTCGTTAAGTAAGACTAATGTACTTTTGTTGCATCAAACGCCTGCTGAAATTTTAGTTGCTGTACCTAAGAGCACTGTTATCCTAACATAAGAAAAATACATATTTATTACTAGTTACAATTACTTGACCCTCATTATACAGTGTCATTTTCAAAGTGGCAATTACTTTCTATACGTGTTCTAGGAAGGTGCAAAAAGGCAATGACTCCACTGAAGCAAATAAACAATTAAAAGATTCCAAAAAAAAAAAAAAAAATGTTCAGACTAAAATATGCTCCATAGTAAAAGAAAAGTGACCACTCAGTCCAAATTCACAATTATTCTACGTGTCATAGTCTCCTCATCCAAAGGTCAGCAGACACTTCAAATTCACCTGTGCAAAAATAACAGAGGAAAAACAAAAATTCTTGTAAGAATATTCAGGTACTCCAGGAATGATTGTTAAAGAAATGTGCTTACATAGATTATCTATCTGGTTTTTGTTTGTTAAAATATTTGAAACAAGCTTTATTCCTATCATTTTTAAAAGGATGACAATGTCACAGAAGCATGATTTCCTACACAAAGTACAACTAGACAATCATCCTCTATATAACATTAATCGGAGAGAAAAGACAGAAGGGATCCGACACTTCAGAAAATGAAGATATCGGCCAAAGAAAGACAAGGGCCACGAAGGGGATGAAAATGAAGGACTCTCTAGGCCTATACGGTTGGGGTCGGAAAAGAACAAGAGTTGACCAAGGAAGGTCAAATATGATAGATGAAAGTGAGGAGCCTTGCACAAGTAAGTGGAAGCAATGTGAAAGGATCTTGACAATGTTGTGAGACGGACAGCGGGCAATGGTGTGATGATGAACGGAGTGAAAAGTCAGATTGTGAGTTTCACAAATAGGAAAAATCCTCTCAATGACAGCACTTGAGTCAGTTGCAGGGAGGAAACAATATAGGGGGTAAGTCAATTCACTTCAATTTCAAATGTTCTTCCACTTACAAAACCCTTTTTTCCATTATGTATTCTTTCCTTTTTTTTTTTTTTTTTTTAACAGACTTAAAAGAACTATATGTACCATATATCCACAGAGACATGTTGGTAAGAATATACAAGGTCCATTTTGAGAAGACCCCTATTCGACTCAACCATCTTTAAGCCCCATTTTAAGAATACTTGACATAGAACTCTTCAAGATTTTTATCTTTAAATCAAGATGAAGTCAAAGTTCCTTTTTACAAGTGTTTCTTAAATAAGTGTACTCTTATTTGAACTGTTACTAGCAAAAAGTTTTAGTATTAGATTTTAATGACTTAGACGTTTTAATCATTGTATTCTAGACAGGATGGCCTAAGCATCAGGAGTACTCCTTAAAAACCTGTGTTTTAATTGTTTCAATTTTAATATTAGTTAGTAGCTAGCAGCTGGTATCTCCAAATATAAGATGAAACATGTTCCATGAATAAAATGATAATGAAATAATAATCAATGGATTATTTTGTGTATTGAACAGGTGGGCCCTCAAATTGTACTTGCTCATACATAAGCAGTAAGTTCAGAGCTATATGTTGGAGAGATGGCGTGGAATGACATTAGAAGACGAATAAGTTTGTGCAGTGATGAAGATGAAGTAGGAATTCAAGATTCAAGAGGACAAATTGGAGAAAATATCCATTTATAAGAAGAGGAGTTAGGGATTGAAGTAAGTAGCTAAGGGAGATGTTCGATAAATTTCCAAATTCTTTGCAACTATTTAACAAAATACTATTTTATACAATTCTGCTTTACGTCGCACCAAAACAAATAGGTCTTATGGCGACAATGGAATAGGAAAGGGCTAAGAGTAGAAAGCAAGCGGCTGAGGCCTTAATTAAAGTACTGGTAATTAAGACCTGGTGTGAAAATGAGAAATGACGGAAATCCCTCTTCAGGGCTGCCGACAGTGGGGTTTGAACCCAACTGCAATATTTAAGAAGACTACGTAAACAACAGATCGGGAATCCGCCACCTGGGAGACTGCCCTAAATGCAGATCAGTGGTGGTTCATTGATTTATTAATTGATTGTCCGAGGATATGTTCGGCTCGCGTGGTACTGTCTTCCTATTCCATACCATAGGCATCCCGTGCATCCGCTTGAGAGATGATGATGACAACGTAGGGAGAGGGTGAAACCCAGCGTTGGCACATAACCTACTCCTGTCAAATAACACCAAGGGGTCTGCTCAATGCTTAATGTTGCCATCCGACAGACAAAATCATCATCAAGAGTCGTATGCCTTCACTCTATGTGAACATTCCAGAGAGGTTTGAAATTGAACCCAGGCTTTTGGCACGCGATCTAATGATTAGAATAGTTTTTTTTTGTGTTGTACTCTTCCCAGTTAACAACAACAAAATTATAGTAATCATGGTGTTAAATAAATACCAATAGGGAGGGTGTGTAGAACAAACAGTGTCCAATTTTTAACAGTACTTATGTTTTCTATGGTCTATATGGAAGTAAACTAAATCAGTGAAAACAGAAGACTTTAAATGCAGTTGGTCATTGGAAAACTTGTATATCCTTTCTCATGTCTTGCATTATCATCATCAGAATGTACATTTTCAAATGCATATCATGACAAAAAGTTTATTTTGAGTACTCTAGTTATGATATAAATAAGTATCTACTCCAAGATTACAACTGAGGATAGATTTTCCTACTGACAGACCTTGCAATTTCAGGTTACTTCCTGAGTACTCCTGTAATGTCTCTTTTGACTTATCATTAATCCATTACAATTCCTACAGCACAACTCCAACTGATACCTCACCGTTTGAAAATTAATTGTTCATAACAAATAATGATGATGATGATGATGATGATAATAATAATAATAATAATCTTAAAAATAAAACAAACAAAATTAAGATACTTCAAGACACTCACACCAGGCTACAGACCAAGATCAATAAAAGGTCTAATGAGAGGGTGTTTTCAGTTGAAGAAAGAAAGACAGCATCTCTCAGAATGAAGAAATAGTGGGCAGATAGGAAATCAAAATATCCTTTGTATAAATGACTAGAGTGGTCCAATGTGGGCCATAAAATGTTAAATAATAAATAATAAAAATACGGCCTCAACTACAATGTTGAGAAGGCCCTTTTTTAATATCATTTTGGCTCCCTATGGGTCAATTTTGTTGCATTTCATTTTATTCTACCAAATAGCAGAGAAACCAGAACTCTGCTGGGTAACCTGAGATTCTGGGAGGGTTCAACCATGATCTTGAGATCTGCAGGCCAAAACTTGACAACTGATCCAAAGAAAAAGCTCAATTTTTTTTTTTTTTTAAAAAAAGCAAGTCTTCATGTTTATCTTACTCAGATAAGTCATTGCCTTCCGTCATATTTTTTACTTTAGCTAACAACCTAAAAATTTAAAATTAAAAATGCTAGAAATTTTGTATATAAAATATTGTTACAAAAAGAGTGAAACAACTGTATACACGCTGAGTGAATGTTAATCAAGCCATGCAGATATGAACTAATGTACAATACATACATATGTTGCAAAATAACACATTCCAGTGCAAGCCAAATATACATTTTAAAGGAAGACCAACTTCTTAGAACAAATGGTTGCTGCTAAAAAGAAAACTAGGTATTTTATTGCTTGTAAGGCTCATAAGATACTTCTACATTATAAAAATGAAAACCAGCACCTCTTCTTTTGTATGCAAAACTTAAGATTGTTTTACATGGAAGACAGGGAAAGAAAGGATTCCTCTATTCAACACTACACAATAATGAAAATAGGGAGAAAAATACTTCAAGTATAATCATATTCACTAATACAAAATTTAAAACACAATTCTTAAAAAATGCATTTAAAGGCAACATTAAATTCATGATTATTAATTATATTTCCACCAATGACAAATATCCTAGATTCAAATCTTTCATGAAATTAAATTTCTTACTTCCCTCAACAGTACACTGCATCATGACGACTTAATGAAGACATACTTGCTCGCAGACATGCCACAGTATCACACACAGGGGTCTTCGGGTAACCTTGTCTTAAATTAAAGCTATTGTTGAATGTTACCAAACACAACAATCAGTATGTTAACTGTTTATATGAATGCTGATTATGATTCACTCACTAGTCCTATGTAATTTCTTCAATTGGAGACAAGTTTTGATTCTACCTTGATTGAACTGACCACCACACCCATATTTAAATACGTACAGCAGTGGAAAGACAATTTGGCCAATCTTCACTGACGAGAAATATACAGGGCCAACAATAGGCATTCTTTTTCTTCTTCTGTCACCCTTATCCAGGGAATTTCTGGGTCAGGTAGTGGATCATTAACCCTCTCCTTCCACCACACTTCTTTGTACACGGTTCCCACCTCCAATTGTCGCCTTCCAATATCCACCTTAACACATGGGTAACAGATAGATCCTGAGAAATCTCGTAGTACGCTCGCAAGGGGTTGGTGACCGGACCCCGAGAAATCTCATTTTTGTGCACCTCACATTTCCTTTATAGTTGCTACAATGTAGTGGCGAGATTATAAGTTTAAAATGGTATATTCATGGAATACAGTGTATAAGGTAGCTATTGGTGCAACTTTCTTTCTTTCTTTCTTTCTTTATACTTTCA
The DNA here is from genome assembly GCF_040414725.1 of Anabrus simplex. Lineage (NCBI taxonomy): Eukaryota > Metazoa > Arthropoda > Insecta > Orthoptera > Tettigoniidae > Anabrus > Anabrus simplex. Next base: position 581,757,445 of record NC_090265.1, on the reverse strand, counting down.
TGTAGTTAACAAAATAATATTGGAAATGTAGAGCTATTCCTGTGACAACATGGCATGGTGCATACAGCTGCTAATGGATACTGATATTTGTGATGATTATGAATTATGTACAGACCGGTTATCAGATGTACTGAGAGAGTGAAGTAGGCATTTCTAATGATGTTAGTGATTCTGAAAGTAATTTTGGAACTTCTATATCAAATCATAGACAAGTCTCGTGTGTTGGAACACAACAGTGACTCTGACACAGATGAAGACATATATGCAGGTAATTTAGGTCCCTAGTCACAAAGAGTACTGCTTTGAAAGTTACCATCACTCTGCACAGAACTATTAAACAACCTGGTGAGAACATATTATACGTTTGAGGTCGATATCTTGAATACTTTTCGACTTACAGCAGTTTGAATGCAGCAGTGTAATACTGTTTATGGAAGCTTGAACTATCCGGTCAACAGGGAGTAGCAGCCTCTGTTCGGAGCCTGTCACCAATGTGTCAATCTGGTCCTCCAATCTCTTTCTCGGTCTCCCTCTTGGCCTCTTCCTGTCACATCTCTGCTCCAAACTTATTCTTCTGATTTCATTCTTTTAACAATCCCAAACCACTTAACACAAACCTTCCCTATCTTGTCTCCCAGTCTTTAACACTGGACTTCTTTCTAAACTCCTCATTCCTAATTTTGTCTCTTCTCGTTTTATCTTCCATACTTCTGAGGAATTCCATTTCCAATGGCTGTATTCTACTTTCCTCCCTGGTTGTTACTATCTGTGTCTCAGCAGGATAGGTCAATGTTGGCACAAAATAAATCTGTACAAAGTTTTCTTAAACATAATTGGAACATCATCTTTCCACCCAAATCTCTTACCCTATGGTAGAATCCACTAACAGAGCCATCATTCATTATCATGCTTCCTAAGTACTTGAAGCTAACCATCACTTCCAGTGGTAATCCTTTCAGTCTGATTACCTAATTTCTGCACCTGTTTCCTCTTGTCATGATCAGGGTCTTGCTCTTGTCTCTACTTATTTTAAGACCCCAATCATTATTTTCTAAGAAGTGCTATATGAAGCATCAGTTGAGAATACCGTAACAGTATGCTTGAGGGGTTATCAGCCAATGACTATTCCTCTTATGTTCAACTTTGAAGTCCCTTCAACAGCATCTATCACAAGAAAACCTTTAGCCGCAATAAATCTGCAATGCTCTAACCTAACCCCATGGCACTACAGCCCTGAAGGGCCTTGGCATACCAAGCGACCGCTGCTCAGCCTGAAGGCCTGCAGATCACGAGGTGTCGTGTGGTCAGCATGCCAAATCCTCTCGGCCGTTATTCTTGGCTTTCTAGACCGGGGCTGCTATCTCACAGTCAGACAGCTCCTCAATTCTAATCACGTAAGCTGAGTGGACCTCGAACCAGCCCTAACATCCAGGTAAAAATCCCTGACATGGCCGGGAATTGTACCCGGGGCCTCCGGGTAAGAAGCAGGCACGCTACCCCTACACCATGATGCCAGCACACATTTGCAATGCTCTGCTGATTGCAAATTTCACTGAGTATATACTGAGTGATCAAAAATCATGGGAAGACATTGAATGTGATATTAATAACGAGTTGCTCCTCCATGAGCCCTCAAAATGGCAGCGATACGACGAGGCATAGACTCTGCAAGGAGTTGGAATCGTTCTGGAGGGATCTGGACCCAAGCATCATGCACTGCTACCCACAATTGGTCTTGTGTAGTTTGTGCAGGGTTCATGGAGTGTACACCAGCATCAACAGCATCCCATAAATGCTCTACTGGATTACGATAGGGGATCTGGAGGGCCAATCCATGGTCGTAATTTCACTGGAGTGCTCATCCAACCACCTGCATGTCACCACAGAGCGGTGACATGGCGCATTGTCCTGTTGAAACATGGCAACTCCATCAGGGTACTCTAGGGGCAGAAAGAGATGCAGATGGACTGAAAGAATGTCCACATAACGTGCACCTGTCAGCGTTCCCTACAGCCGGACAATGGGCCTAAAATGCGACCATGACAATGCCACCCCGACCAGAACTGAGCTACCTCCTGCCTGGACACAGCCTTGTTAACATGCAGGATCACAGCTTAATGGGGCATACGCACACCCTCACGTGCCCAGAAGCTCGATACAACTTTAACCGAGATTCATCGGACCATATCACACACTGCCACTGTTCCACGGTCCATTGCCAATGTTTGCGGGCCCATGCATATTGTTGAGCTCTGTGTTGAGGTGTCAGCAAAGGGATACGAGTTGGTCGTCGACTGGTGAAGCCTGTGCGATGCCTCCTTACAGTCCTAGCAGAAATGGGTTCCCAACTCCCGACATTCAACTGGGCGGTGATCTGACTCACAGTAGCCTGTCAAGCACCCAATATGGTTCTACGGAGGCAACGTGATGTCCGTTTGTTAAACATCTGTGGTCTTCCCATGCGGCGATTTAGGTGGGTGGTAACATTCTCTGAACGATATCGAAGATCCACCCTCGACACTGACAACT